>NC_086444.1:1172749125-1173076625 GCF_028390025.1 Pseudophryne corroboree
ACGGCAAAGAGGAGTAAGACTAGTGGCTCCGGATTGGCCAAGAAGGACTTGGTACCCGGAACTTCAAGAGATGGTCACGGACGATCCGTGGCCTCTACTTCTGAGAAGGGACCTGCTTCAGCAGGGTCCTTGTCTTTTTCAAGACTTACCGCGGCTGCGTTTGACGGCATGGCGTTTGAATGCCAGATCCTAAAAGGAAAAGGCATTCCAGAAGAAGTCATTCCTACCTTGATAAAGGCAAGGTAGGAAGTCACCGCGAAGCTTTATCGCCGTATTGGGCGAAAATATGTTGCGTGGTGCGAGCAGCGGAGTGCTCCGATGGAGGAATTTCAACTGGGTCGTTTTCCTACATTTCCTGCAATCAGGATTGTCTTTGGGTCTCAAATTGGGATCTATTAAGGTTCAAATTTCGGCCCTATCAATATTCTTCCAAAAAGAATTGACCTCGGTCCCTGAGGTCCAGATTTTTATCAAAGGAGTACTGCATATACAGCCTCCTGTGGTGCCTAAGGTGGCACCGTGGGATCTAAATGTAGTTTTAGATTTCCTCAAATCCAATTGGTTTGAACCACTAAAGAATGTGGATTTGAAATATCTCACATGGAAAGTGACTATGTTACTGGCCCTGGCTTCGGCCGGGAGAGTATCTGAACTGGCGGCTTTGTTTTATAAAAGCACTTATTTAATTTTCCATTCGACATAGGGCAGAGCTGCGGACGCGTCCGCATTTTCTCCCTAAGGTGGTATCAGCGTTTCACCTGAACCAGCCTATTGTAGTGCCTGCGGCTACAGACGACTTGAAGGACTCCAAGTTGTTGGACGTTGTCAGAGCCTTAAAAATATACATTTAAAGGACGGCTGGAGTCAGAAAATCTGACTCGCTGTTTATACTGTATGCACCCAACAAGTTGGGTGCACCTGCTTCTAAGCAGTCGATTGCTCGTTGGATTTGTAACAAAATTCAACTTGTACATTCTGTGGCAGGCCTGCCACAGCCTAAATCTGTTAAGGCCCATTCCGCAAGGAAGGTGGGCTCATCTTGGGCGGCTGCCCGAGGGGTCTCGGCATTACAACTCTGCCGAGCAGCTACGTGGTCAGGGGAGAACACGTTTGTAAATTTTTGCAAATTTGATACCCTGGCAAAGGAGGACCTGGAGTTCTCTCATTCGGTGCTGCAGAGTCATCCGCACTCTCCCGCCCGTTTGGGAGCTTTGGTATAATCCCCATGGTCCTTTCAGGAACCCCAGCATCCACTTAGGACGATAGAGAAAATAAGAATTTACTTACCGATAATTCTATTTCTCGGAGTCCGTAGTGGATGCTGGGCGCCCATCCCAAGTGCGGATTATCTGCAATACTTGTACATAGTTATTGTTAACTAATTCGGGTTATTGTTTAGGAAGCCATCTTTCAGAGGCTCCTCTGTTATCATACTGTTAACTGGGTTTAGATCACAAGTTGTACGGTGTGATTGGTGTGGCTGGTATGAGTCTTACCCGGGATTCAAAATCCTCCCTTATTGTGTACGCTCGTCCGGGCACAGTACCTAACTGGAGTCTGGAGGAGGGTCATAGGGGGAGGAGCCAGTACACACCACCTGACCTGTAAAAGCTTTACTTTTGTGCCCTGTCTCCTGCGGAGCCGCTATTCCCCATGGTCCTTTCAGGAACCCCAGCATCCACTACGGACTCCGAGAAATAGAATTATCGGTAAGTAAATTCTTATTTTTTGTAGGTTATTATTTGCTAATCTTTGATTAGAATAAAGAAAGGGAAACAGTGAGAGACTAAAGGCCCATACACACGTCGTTAACGACCGTCGTTAACAACTTCCCTTGAACTGCTGAGCAACGACATGAGCATACACACTACCAACGACCAAAGACCAACGACCAAAGACCAAAGACCATTCATCGTTGAAGCATCCAAGCTGAACAGTTTATTAAAATAATGAGCTGGGAACAGGGCTGGTGAACAGTGGCTTGGTCGTTGGTCTTTCGTCGTTTACACCATACACATTCAACGACGTCTCTGGTCGGTAACGACCATAGTGGAAATTGAGCATACATGCTCCACAGATAAGCGAGGGTCGTTAACGTCCCGCGGGGCCGCGCATCGATGGTCGTCGGATGCATACACACTTGACGATATAATGAGCGACGTCGTTGATGAGGGCTGAAATGAACAACGTCGCTCATTTTATCGTCAAGTGTGTATGGGCCTTTAGTCTCAAACTGTAAAACTCAGCGCTGAATAAGTTTTGTTGTTTTATATCAATCAGTGTTTCTTTTCAGCAGCTGAGTAAAAACAGCTTGCTAGGCTGCAGAATTACACAAATACTTAAAACAAATAAAAATTACTCTGCGCTGTGAAACACTCTATAATTTAACTGTGTGTGGTCTGTCATGGAGAATAATTGACTCAGTTAGACTCAATGTAAATAAAATGAATTATTTTATCCAAAATGTTTATAAACCACAAACTACATATAACACACACTGACAATTAATGTCAGATAAAGAACTTCTTATACAAGAAATAAAGAATTTATAGTGAACAGACAAAAATCATCTTATTCATATATGGTGAAAGCTGTTCAATTTACTTATGAATAAGAAGGGTATATAAAATATACAGAATATACACTAAAATCAGATTGAAAAGGTGCTCTCAGATGATATAAAAATTTCTATACTGGCATCCCAGTGTGTTGTAGAATACTTGTCTCGCAAACAATTCACGGTAATGGTTATGGAGTGAATTACCGTGTGCTCAAAGAATAATTACCCACGTGTTGGTTCCTGATTCCTTACAGGGTCCCGTTGGCAGTAGTACACATGGTGTAAGTTGTAGTAAGTCACTATATAGTGGCATTTGGAGTGACAGCCCCGCAGATGGGACCTTGTGCGTCCCTGCTCTGAATCATGCGTTGCCCGCTGGTTTGCCATGCGGCTTGCAGAAGCAGTGTTGTATGGTCCGAGATCTCACAGCGGAGGTCAGATGAAACTTGGCCGATGCACAGCAGGTTGTCCTTAGAGCGGTATGAGCAAATGCTGCCCGGTGATGTACTGGGTGGCTATCGACAACCTGATTGTGTCGTTGAAACTTCCCAGCAGGGATCAGGTGCAGGTGAGCCAGTGGCTGCGGTTGATGTATCCAGCGGTATGCGGGAGCTGATAGGCACTTTGAGATAAATGGTGCGGCAGTAAAAAAACAAATGGAGAGCACAATTAAAGAAGAGGGCGTCAACACGTTTCATCTCCTAGTAACCAGAGACTTCCTCAAGATGAATCCCTCCCTTCTACCAACAGCAGCATTTATACCTGCATAATTACTTAAGTCTAATCTGGTGTATTTAATTAGTAACCTCAGGTAAAAAGTATTCAATCGGTAAAAATAGACACCTTACAACATATTATTTCAATTTCAACATATAATAAACATAAGGCACACTGAGTCAACATCAAATGTATAAAAATATGTATGTTTCATGCAGAATTTATAAAGAGTTTCATAAGAAAGACGATTTTGGACCAATTGATTCACATATAATGAAAGAGAACAAACTTCAATTAACCCCTTCATATTTCAGCTAGATGTTAAAAGCAGAGCATTGATAAATGATGGCTACAAATATATAAACTGTAACTAGAAATAATAAATTGACATTATGTTGCATTCTGTTGCTTGTGTTTTACTAATATTTATAAATATTTATAGTCTGTGTAACATTGAACTACTCTGCTCAACTCTCATTTGAAATAGCTTCTGATATTCCAAAGAGAAGAAAAAAAATTATAATATATACTCATATAACCCCTTCATATTTCAGTTAGATGTTAAAAGCAGGGCATTGGTATATAATAACTGCAGGTAAATATACTATAACTGAAAATAATAAATTTACATTATGTTGCATTTTATTGCTTGTTTTTTACTGATATTTAAATTCTGTGTAACATTGAGCTACTCTGCTCAACTTTCATTGGAATAACTATTGTTATTCCAAAAAAGAGGAAATAAACATAACACAAATGGCATCAACATTATTAAGTGCACAAAAATGCATAAAATTATATAAAAATATGCTAAGTATTGAAAACTTGATCTTAAAAGAACAAACAAACAAACAAACAAACAAACAAACCAGAATTACTATAAAAGGACCAATATTGTATTTATAGTGAAAAGAAAAATATTTTATTCAATAAAAAACTGGGAAGAGAACAGGTACACACATAAGTGTGCACACAACTACAAGAATACACACATGCACAAGCACATATATATAAACATGCACAAGCACAAGTGTGTACACCTGAGTATACTGATGTGTGCCCCAGTGTGGAACACTAACAATTGTGACTCGTGTATGAGTGGTTTTTCATCAGTCTAAACAGGTATACTCTAGAGCAGGCTTTTTCAACCAGTGTGCCGTGGCACACGAGTGTGCCGCGACCAGTTGCAAGGTGTGCCGCGGAGCCAGAGCAGCTTCCTGCACCGTCAGAGTGAACTGTTGGCCCAGGCTCTTCTTAGAGGATCAGTCGTGCTGCGGCCATGACTTATGCCTTGAAAACAATGTGATATCATAGGTCACAGCTGCCGCGTCTCACCACCCAGCCAGCCCACCCGCCTGCATACACATCTTCCAGTTCCCGCCTGCATACACAGCTTTCCTTGCCCACTCACATCCACACCTGCCCGACCGCCCGCTGCTCAGTATTCGCAGCACTCCACTATGAACAACCCCTGCCACTGAGGACAGGGAGGAGGACAGCTGACCGGTAGGGGCTAATATTTGGTATGTTATTTCTCCTGTGGGGAACAATAGGATTTCAAAAGGATTTATGTGGGAGAATAGAATTTATGGATTTATGGGGGGAACAATGTGAATAATTCATGTGGGGAGCAATAGGATTTATGTGGGGAGCAATGTGATTGTTTTTTCTGTGTAGGCCAATGTGTTTTTTTCTGTGAGGAACTGATGGTGTGCCTTGGCAATTTTAAAATGTTGTTCGGTGTGCCGCGAGTAAAAAAAGGTTGAAAATCACTGCTCTAGAGCTTCATTCAGGCCCTTTGGGTATAAAGTGTCTAGCTTGAAAATCCATGAGGATTCCCCTATACATAGCTTTCGAAATCTATCTCCTCCCCTTTTTGTACTTGAAAATTGTTCTAAGCCCATGACAGTTAAAGATGATGGATCACCATTATGTATCTTCGAAAAATGACGGGAAACACTATGAGTTTTAAGTTTTTATTTAAATATTCAGTCTATGTTCTCTAAATCTTGACTTCAGAGACCTGGTGGTTCTATCTATGTATTGGAGAGAACAAGAGCACTGTAGCATACAAACACAGTAGACTGAATCACAGTTAATAAACTGTTTAATCTGAAACATGTTCCCGTTTGTCGTAGAGACAACAGTTGAGATTTTGTTTTACATATATTTACACGTAAGGCATACTTGTTTATTACAACAGAAATTCCCTGATGGTTTCTTTGGTAACCACATTTTATTAGCAGTGGGATGGATTGGTTTAAGGTAATTAGGTGCTATCATTTCTTTTAGGTTGGTATTTCTTCTAAAGATAACTAAAGGTTTTTCTGCTAAACATTTATTTAGAATCGGATCTTGTTTAATTAATTCATAATTATTTTGAATCATTTTTCTGATAGTAAGAGAATCTTTATTATATTTTGAAATAAATTTAACCGAATCCACTGAAGGTATGCTCCCATCTGGGGTCCTCAAATTCACATTCTTAGAGATTGGATGTTTAATAATATTTGGGTTAACAAAACCCTCACCTACAAGAGAATCAGCATAAATCTGAGATTCTTCCAATATATGAGGTGGATAACCTCTTGTGTAAAATTGTTTCAATAAATCACTTACTTGTGACAAAAATGCTGAATCCATAGAGCAGAGGTTCCCAAACTGTGTGCCGTGGCTCCCTGGGGTGCCTCATTACACTTGCAGGGGTGCCCTGGGTTGGTGGTCTAGGACCAATTCAAATTATTCACGGTCAATATAATAGGCAAAACCAGTGCTGGTGGCTGCCAGTCATAAAATATGTGGCCAAACAGAAGCAAATCTTGTCTCTCACCACACAACTGACCCTAAGGATGACCTATAAACGCAATCTACTTAATGTAATATTTCTTTGTAAATTTCTCAATAAGAAATTTTTGGCCTAGGGGAGCCGTGTAAAAAATTCTGATATTCTAGGGCGCCGTGATTCAAAAAAGTTTGGAAACCACTGCCATAGAGCAATTACGTCTTAATCGAATTATTTGGTTTTTTGGAATGTTCTTGACCCACTGGTATAATGAAGGAAATTTCCTGCACCTACCGGTTTAATGTAATTAGTAGAAATAATTTTATTATTGTGTATTGAGAACGTGATATCTAGGAAATTAATTGTTAAAGGTTCAAAATTGTGAGTGAACTTTAAATTATAAGTGTTGTTATTCCAAAAATTAACAAAATTTTGTGCTTGAAATTGACCCCCTTTCCAAATGATAAACAAATAGTCTATGTAACTGCCATAGAGTTAACATCTAGCTGAAATATGAAAGGGTTAATTGAAGTTTGTTCTCTTTCATTATATGTGAATCAATTGGTCCAAAATCGTCTTTCTTATGGAACTCTTTATAAATTCTGCATGAAACATACATATTTTTATACATTTGATGTTGACTCAGTGTGCCTCATGTTTATTATATGTTGAAATTGAAATAATATCTTGTAAGGTGTCTATTTTTACTGCTGTTCGTAGAAGGGAGGGATTCGTATTGAGGAAGTCTCCGGTTGCTAGGAGACGAAACGCGTTGACGCCCTCTTCTTTAATTGTGCTCTCCATTTGGTTTTTTATTGCCGCACCATTTATCTCAAAGTGCCCTTCAGCTCCCGCATACCGCTGGATACATCAACCGATGCCACTGGCTCACCTGCACCTGATCCCTGCTGGGAAGTCTCAACGACACAATCAGGTTGTCGATAGCCACACAGTACATCAGCGGGCAGCATTTGCTCATACCGCTCTAAGGACAACCTGCTGTGCATCGGCCAAGTTTCATCTGACCTCCGCTGTGAGATCTCGGACCATACAGCATGGCTTCTGCAAGCCGCATAGCGCACCAGCGGGCAACGCTTGTTTCAGAGCAGGGATGTACAAGGCCCTATCTGCGGGACTGTCACTCCAAGTGCCACTATATAGTGACTTACTACAACTTACACCACGTGTACTACTGCCAAAGGGACTCTGTAAGGAATCAGGAACCAACACGTGGGTAATTATTCTTTGAGCACACGGTAATTCACTCCATAACCATTACCGTGAATTGTTTGCGGGACAAGTATTCTACAACACACTGGGTCGCCAGTATAGACATTTTTATATCATCTGAGAGAGCACCTTTTCAATCTGATTTTAGTGTATATTCTGTATATTTTATATACCCTTCTTATTCATAAGTAAATTGAACAGCTTTCACCATATATGAATAAGATTATTTTTGTCTGTTCACTATAAATTCGTTAATTCTTGTATAAGAAGTTCTTTATCTGACATTAATTGTCAGTGTGTGTTATATGTTGTTTTTGGTTTATAAACATTTTGGATAAAATAATTCATTTTATTTACATTGAGTCTAACTGAGTCAATTATTCTCCATGACAGACCACACACAGTTAAATTATAAGGTGTTTCACAGCGCAGAGTAATTTTTATTTGTTCTAATCTTTGATTAGTCTGAATATATTTTGTATTGTGTGTTTTAGCAATGATGCACTTTTTGTGACCTGATACTTATCATGTACTGGGCCTCATATAGCGGATAAGAGGTAATTATAATATAATAAACTTGTCATACATTGGTAGTTCCATTATTATCATGTGACAGAATTGAAGAAGTATTGTGTGCTAATGCCAGGCTGCTTTGGATGTGGCTGATTCTGTGTCATTATTGCAACACAAGCAGTGATGTCTGTGCTTGCCCATGAGTGGTGGAGAAAAGAATGTCTGCACAGGTGCAGTACCGTAGAACACATAGGTGACCCACATGAGATCTCACAGTAGGACAGAAGCCTAGCAAGACATGTACGGTCAGGTCAGGGCCATTTCTACAGAGGAGGAGTCCAGCGGTGGGTGCAGCAATTGCAGCAGAAATCACCACCAAAAAGGCCGCAGCGCATACGCGGTAGCCAAATTAGTCTCAGGATCATGGCGAGCACCATGTTTCCGGAGACCTGCGCATGTGCAGTAGACTACGACAAGATGCCGGGGTCTACAACACTGTTCAGAGGTGGGGGCCCACCCGGTGTGCACACGGGCCCCCTCCTCTGAACAGCGCATTTTGCCGAAGTCTACTGTGCATGCGCAGGTCTCCGGAAACATGGTGCCCGCCATGATCCGGAGACCAATTTGGCTTTCGCGCATGCACTGTGGCCATTTTAGCGTTGATTTCTGCCGCAATTGCTGCGCCTACCGCTGGACTCCGGTAAGGTAAGTATTTAAATGGGTGCATTGTGGGCCTGGACTGCACCCATTATAGAAACGCCAATGGGACAGGTGGAATGCACGCTGGAGCCAGACCAGACTGGTGTTGTGAATTAATGTTTTATATGGGTTGGCACAGGGTAAGTTGACGGTCATAATTCCTCATGCTGTTTACAACAGTTGCTGCATCTTAGCTGGGGTTGTGAGTCTTGAACATCCTGTGATGAGGCCAAAGTCGAGAGTCACATAATATGACCGATTACAAGTTGCTTTTGTGATTATGTCAATTATTGTATATGGTATTACTGGAAACTGTGTGGTGTCTAATAAATACTGCGTCTGCCTGAAGTGAGAAAAGGGAGAGTACGCTCTGATTTGGAATATATATATATAGATAGGAAATTCTTTTAGACTCGACCAGATGTCAAAATTATACAATATATATTTTCTTTTTTTAACTGGCAGCTCGGCTCACACTGTGTGGGAGGTATGCATTAGGCATATCAGACATACAGTAGAAGTTTCATAATAGATTATATCCCATTGACCTCTTATGTTAACACACCTTATTTAACAATGCTGATGCTTTAAGTACTCCATAGCACTGCACTGCGTGTACCTATAATTATAGATAATCCCTAATTACTTAGCAGTCAGTTCCCAACTTTGTGGACAACTTTATGACATGGGTCCAGGCACCCCTAAATTTCTGGGCCCCACAACAAAGAAACCCCTGCACCCACTATAGCTATGCCCATTACTCTGTAACATTACTACTGTAGTTATTTGTATTACACAGTACATTTACTATACACATTACCTACATTAACATGAAATCTTAAGAATAGTGGAAAAGGCTGACATCTAGAGGCTGTTTTAGAAATATCATACATTGTTTTTGTACCCATTTAGAGGTCTTTTTACAGTATTAAACACTTTTTTGCTTTGTGAACTTCTAACAAGCACTCACTTTTAGCGTTATGCGCAGGGATTTTCTCCAATCACTGAGAGTCTTCACTATAGCGCATGGGTTGTCTAGAAAGCCCAAACATGCACAATCAGCAGAAGCACTTGTCTCCAGACTTGGCATGTATATGCCGATGGGGCCGGCATGGCATCTGTTCACATTGCATGGAGAGCCTGAGTGCTGCCAAGCATCTCAGAGAGAGATGGGCACCCTCCATAGTGATGCAAATGGGCTCCACTCCCCTTTTTGGGTGGACGCACCTTCAGCGACCAACGTTCCAAATGTGCACATGTAAATGTGAGGTTTGATTTTGGGATGGCGTTATGTTTTTTCACAAATGAGCTAAGCTTATCACATTTCATTTTCTCAGAATGTTTTATGTTGTGCTTAGCTGTCTGCAGTTCTTGGCAAAAGTAGTATTGTGCATACACGACTGCATTTGACATTATATCCAACAAAATAAAAACTATTAATTTATCTCCTTATAGAAAATATAGGGCACTCAAATCATGACAATACCGTGTGTGATGTAATTATTTCCAAAGCATGTTCTTAGAGATGTATTAGTACATACAGTATACATGAGGAGGAGCAACAAAGGGGTGTTGTTAGTGGAAGGGCCAATCACAGATATTCTGATTCACCATTCTGATCAAACCCTGATAATTGGTATATGGCACTGCAATGCAACAATACAATTACAAGGTGATCAAAAGAACTAATATGGTACGGAAAATGCTCTTTTTTTGTAAAATGCAATAAATTTGTATAAAAATTTAAATATATTATTATTTGCAATAAATGAATTCATAATATTTAATTTATGATAATAATGCATCTTATATACATAGCTTTAAGTGTTATCTATGGCCCTCATTCTGAGTTGATCGCAGCAGCAAGAAAGTTAGCAATTGGGCAAAACCATGTGCACTGCAGGGGAAGCAGATATATCATGTGCAGAGAGAGTTAGATTTGGGTGGGTTATTTTGTTTCTGTGCAGGGTAAATACTGGCTGCTTTATTTTTACACTGCAAATTAGATTGCAGATTGAACACACAACACCCAAATCTAACTCTCTCTACACATGTTATATCTACCCCTCCTGCAGTGCACATGGTTTTGCCCAATTGCTAACTTTCTTGCTGCTGCGATCAACTCAGAATGAGGGCCTATATTTATAAATGGGAAAGCACGCACTCACTCATCACTAATTATCTTACTTCCCAATATGTTAGGAAACTGAAATGTAACAAAGGAATTCTGCAGGTGGGAGATTGGAAAACTTCGTAATTTAAAAAAACCTCCCCTAAAGGGATGGAAAGGGGTTGAGATAATGACGTCACTACCGATGCGTGGCTTGTGTTGCGGGAACGATAACGTCCAAATGGGCAATCGAATGAAAATTTGGATTAACACATGAAGTAAGAGAATCAGTGATGAGACAGTCAGTCAGTGAGTGAGTGAATGAGGACTTTCGCATTTATATATATATTTTTATATATATATATATATATATATATATATAGATGGAACCGCATTCATCTGAGGCGGCACTATTGCATACAAGTGTTCCTGGCGTGACTAGGCGAACCATCTGCCTAGTCAAACCGGGAGCGCACTGAGATGCTCCCATTCCAGTGGCAAACGCAGGATTTGCATGGGGGGTTTCCAGAACTGGGTGGAGCCAATCACGGGGGTGGGGACTGGGGTGACCCAGTATATGCTGGGTCCGTAAAACTAGTGTGTCTGTGTGTGTGTGTGTGTGTATATATATATATATATATATATATATATACATATATATATATATGTGTATATATATATATATATCCCATGTAAAGAAGGCGGCACTCAGAGACCTGAAGGTGAAAATGAATATTTAGTAAACAAGCTGCAGAGTTACATCAACGTTTCGGTGCGTGCAGCCCCTTCATCAGGATGATGAAGGGGCTGCGCGCCCCGAAATGTTGATGTAACTCTGCAGCTTGTTTACTAAATATTCTTTTGCACCTTCAAGACTCTGAGTGCTGCCTTCTTTACATGGGATAGTGATGGAGGCGAAAACCTCATAGGATGGCACCTGAGCCAGAAAGCCCACGGAGGCCTTCCGAGTGCCGGCTACTACAAGGATATATATATATACATATATATATATATATATATACATACATACATACATACGCACACACATATACATAGCATATTAAACATGCATACATATATATATATATATATATATATATATACACATACAGTACACGTATATATACACATGTATATATCATATGTGTGTGTGTTTATATGTATGCACATGGATATATATGTACTAAAATTAAAATAAAGTAAACTTTTACTGCACTTACAAGTGCCACCAGGAAGACAGCAGGCTGCAGAGGACGCTAGACAGCCATTAATAATACTCATGCAGCTAAAAAAAAAAAGAACCCCCCTGGGTGCGCCACTGCATTCACTTGAATGGGGCATATGCGTATCATGGACACGCGCGCGCCCCAGACCCGGTGGGCGAACTCAGGCAGAGATGGAGCCACGATTAGCCTAGCTCCATCTGTAGATATAAAATGTGGGATGGGGTATCATAGCATGGGCTTTCTTTGGAATTTTTCCATGCCTCTTCCCCACGAGGGCATGCACCTTATGTCCTTATTGGAAAAAATTTGGGGGGGAGGCGCCATTCCTTTTTCTGGCACAGTGCACCGAAAAGTCTAGTTATGGCTCTGAGTTCCAATAGTAATAATAATAATAATAATAATAATAATAACAATCATAATAAACATAATAATAATAATAATAATAATATGTTATACAATGAAAATTAAACATAATGTAAATCACATATGGGGCCGGTTGTAATGATGTCCAAGTTGGCCAAAGTTGGGGGTTCCTGGCCGGACTCAGACTTTTTTTAAAGTGGCGATCATTTACAAGGCAAAACCGTGCATTGTAAATGCTTTAAAAAGAGTCTGAGTTTGGCTGAGAACCCGCACCTCCAGACAAGTCGGACATCATTACATCCGGCCCATAGTGGTGTTTATGTGTCTAGGTGTCTAAAGATGGGTACACACTACACGATGTGTCTACCTGGCGATCTCGCTAACGATGGGACCAACATCGGAAAGTGCATACCCATTTGCCGATATTGGCAGCAACGGAGCAGCAGGGGGTGGAGCGGGACCATGCTACGTACTGCTAATGATCTAGTGCAGTGGTTCTCAAACTCGGTCCGCAGGACCCCACACGGTTCACGTTTTCCATGTCACCCAGCAGCTGCACTGTGTATCACCAACTGTCACATTTTAAAAATCTACAGGTGACCTGCAAAACATGAACCGTGTGGGGTCATGAGGACCGAGTTTGAGAGCCTGTGATCTAGTGGGTACACACTGGACGATAAAACAAATTTGCCGTAACAAATGGTTATTAATTATTAGAAAACTTGTTTGAAATGTCGTCTAGTATGTAGCTTTACTGCTGGGGGACTGTAACACCGGGGAGGATGGGGAAAACGCAGATGCCGTGCCAATATTTGTTTTAAATACAGTATTGAGGTGACACATGTTTTATTGCTGTGAAAAAGTGGCAATAAGAATTATACTAAGGGCTGCGATGCTGGCTCTAATATTATGCTGGCTGCAAAACGTTTATATAGAAAGAGGAAGGAGGTTTTTGTACGGCTCTGTATCACTGTGTGAGAGGGGGCTGATAACCCTGCTGACAGATATACTCTGCCTCATCTTCTGCTGTCACTCCACTGATTGTTAGTGTGAATGCAGTTCCAGAGCCAGATCCACTGAACCTGTCTGGGACTCCTGTAGGTCGGCTGCTTGCATAATAGATAAGAAGCTTTGGAGATTGTCCTGATTTCTGTTGGTACCAGGCTAAGTAGCCGCTTATACCAGCACTGGCTGTACATGAGATGGTGACTGATCCTCCTGGTGACACAGAGATATAACCTGGGGTCTGAGTCATCACAATCTCCCCACAGGACCCAGAGGATTAGAGGAGACACAGTCATTACTGATACATGTCTGTATATAGTCATATACATCCTGCTGTGATTATTTATGTTACATGTATAGATTCCCCTACACAGCACCATGTAATGCCCCCAGTCTCTCACCCTGAATATAAATGAGTATCACAGCCAGCAGGTAACTGTGAGACACCATCTTGCTGTATCTGGGCTGTCAGACAGACACTATAAGACGTCTCCTGTACAATGAGATATATATAGAGAGTGACAGGTGAGGTGTGACAGGAAATCCCCCAGAGACTGTGTATGGAAATAAGATGGAAATTCTGTGGTGTCAGTGTGACAGTGACTGGTGTGTGCTAGAGACAGGATGTCAGTGTGATGTCCTCTGTGGTGTCAGTGTGACAGTGACCGGTGTGTGCTAGAGACAGGATGTCAGTGTGATGTCCTCTGTGGTGTCAGTGTGACAGTGACTGGTGTGTGCTAGAGACAGGATGTCAGTGTGATGCCCTCTGTGGTGTCAGTGTGACAGTGACTGGTGTGTGCTAGAGACAGGATGTCAGTGTGACAGTGACTGGTGTGTGCTAGAGACAGGATGTCAGTCTGATGTCCTCTGTGGTGTCAGTGTGACAGTGACTGTTGTACGCTAGAGACCGGATGTCAGTGTGATGTCCTTTGTGGTGTCAGTGTTACAGTGACTGGTATGTGCTAGAGACAGGATGTCAGTGTGATGTCCTCTGTGATGTCAGTGTGACAGTGACTGGTGTGTGCTAGAGACAGGATGTCAGTGTGATGTCGTCTGTGCTGTCATTGTGACAGTGACTGGTTTGTGCTAGAGACAGGATCACTGTGTTATGCTCTCTGTGATGTCAGTGTGACAGTGACTGGTGTGTACTAGAGACAGGATGTCAGTGTGATGCCCTCTGTGGTGTCAGTGTGACAGTGACTGGTGTGTGCTAGAGACAGGATGTCAGTGTGATGTCCTCTGTGATGTCAGTGTGACAGTGACTGGTGTGTGCTAGAGACAGGATGTCAGTGTGATGTCATCTGTGCTGTCAGTGTGACAGTGACTGGTGTGTGCTAGAGACAGGATCACTGTGTTATGCTCTCTGTGGTGTCAGTGTGATAATGACTGGTGTGTACTAGAGACAGGATCTCAGTGTGATGTCCTCTGTGGTGTCAGTGTGACAGTGACTGGTGTGTACTAGAGACAGGATGTCAGTGTGATGTCCTTTGTGGTGTCAGTGTGACAGTGACTGTTGTGTGCTAGAGACATCCTGTCAGTGTGATGTCCTCTGTGGTGTCAGTGTGACAGTGACTGGTGTGTGCTAGATACAGGATGTCAGTGTGGTGTCAGTGTGACAGTGACTGTTGTGTGCTAGAGACAGGATGTCAGTGTAATGTCCTCTGTGGTGTCAGCGTGACAGTGACTGGTGTGTACTAGAGACAGGATGTCAGTGTGTTGTCCTCTGTGGTGTCAGTGTGACAGTGACTGCTGTGTACTAGAGACAGGATGTCAGTGTGGTGTCAGTGTGACAGTGACTGTTGTGTGCTAGAGACAGGATGTCAGTGTGATGTCCTCTGTGGTGTCAGCGTGACAGTGACTGGTGTGTACTAGAGACAGGATGTCAGTGAGATGTCCTCTGTGGTGTCAGTGTGACAGTGACTGCTGTGTACTAGAGACAGGATGTCAGTGTGGTGTCAGTGTGACAGTGACTGTTGTGTGCTAGAGACATCCTGTCAGTGTGATGTCCTCTGTGGTGTCAGTGTGACAGTGACTGGTGTGTGCTAGATACAGGATGTCAGTGTGGTGTCAGTGTGACAGTGACTGTTGTGTGCTAGAGACAGGATGTCAGTGTAATGTCCTCTGTGGTGTCAGTGTGACAGTGACTGGTATGTACTAGAGACAGGATGTCAGTGTGATGTCCTCTGTGGTGTCAGTGTGACAGTGACTGGTGTGTGCTGGAGACATGATGTCAGTGTGATGTCCTCTGTGGTGTCAGTGTGACAGTGACTGCTGTGTACTAGAGACAGGATGTCAGTGTGGTGTCAGTGTGACAGTGACTGTTGTGTGCTAGAGACAGGATGTCAGTGTGATGTCCTCTGTGGTGTCAGCGTGACAGTGACTGGTGTGTGCTAGAGACAGGATGTCAGTGTGATGTCCTCTGTGGTGTCAGTGTGACAGTGACTGGTGTGTGCTAGAGACAGGATGTCAGTGTGATGTCCTCTGTGGTCATAGTGTGACAGTGACTGGTGTGTGCTAGAGACAGGATGTCAGTGTGATGTCCTCTGTGGTGTCAGTGTGACAGTGACTGGTATGTGCTAGAGACAGGATGTCAGTGTGATGTCCTCTGTGGTGTCAGTGTGACAGTGACTGGTGTGTGCTAGAGACAGGATGTCAGTGTGATGTCCTCTGTGGTGTCAGTGTGACAGTGACTGGTGTGCTAGAGACAGGATGTCAGTGTGATGTCCTCTGTGGTCATAGTGTGACAGTGACTGGTGTGTACTAGAGACAGGATGTCAGTGTGATGTCCTCTGTGGTGTCAGTGTGACAGTGACTGGTGTGTGCTAGAGACAGGATGTCAGTGTGATGTCCTCTGTGGTGTCAGTGTGACAGTGACTGGTGTGTGCTGGAGACTAGAGGATGTCAGTGTGATGTTTTCTGTGGCTGTACGAGATGCATTGTTTTTTTCCTAAAACCCTATTAAAGCCTTATACCCTATAACATCACTAACCCACCGTAACCAATTATTTAATATAACGACACCCATCAATAATTAACCACTTTACTCAAAGGTACTTAAAGGAAGACTTAACACTATAAAAAAAGACACTGACACAATAAATGATACTGACACATAAATGGGTTGGCTTAAAGGTCACAGCTATTTATTCAAATTGCGATTGACCTATGAGGCAAAGGTGGCCAAGATACGCTGCAACCTCAGTTCCAGCCTTAATTAGTGCCCCATGCCCTAGGGGATGACTAGCACATCCCTCATGTAACGAAGCATTAGCGTCATGGGGACTCGCCACACCTCATGGGCCCAGACTGAATGCTCCTACACAAAGAGTGGCCAGGTCCCCCGCACAGAGCAGAACAAACTCACCAAATAATGATGACATCTTGCACCACAGAAGGCCACTGAGACTGCAGCGTTCTCCCGCCAAGCTGCGCCTCCCCTGGATGGAAAAGAAGCAATAAAAAAACAGTGACAAACAAGGTTTTTGGCGGGAGGGCGGGACTCCAAAGGCAAAAGAGGCTGTCCGCAGAAACAGCCTCCCATAATAAACCTATCCAGACACCCCCCCCCCCCCCCTTACAGCTATAATAGGCTCACAATCTTCTGACTGACAGTCAACACCAGACCCCAATATTCTGCCTGGCAACAAGGCTGTCACACTCAACCAATCAGGAAAACACCCAGGATTCTTATACATCCTCATTACTATGCAGAATTTGTCTGCTTTAAGGAACCTCCCTTAAGCGTTATGGGAAGTGTTCTCACTATAGGGCCCATTTATCATGGATCGCATATTGAATACGATCTGGGCAGGTCTTACTGCCCAGGATTGCTTTGCAATCCAATCCCCTGAATGTATGATGCAGCACATGCAGGGACAGGAGCCCATACATGTGATGCGCTGTGGCAGCTGCTGGGGGTTCTGCACATATGCAGTCAGCTCTGACTGCACAACACAGAGGCCTCCTCTGGGGAAGGTTCCAGAGGAACCCTGTGCCTGGCTGGCAATGCAATATGTAGCCCATAGGCAACAATAACCTACATCATCTTCAGATAGTGGTAGCTACAGGGACCAATATCAGGCATGCTAGTAACCTATGGGGGATGCGCAGTGCCAGATTAAGGTCAACATGGGCCTGGAGCTGAAATGGAACAACATATTACCCATGTGCGTCCGGTTCTTCAAAAACTACGGGAGAATCATTTATACGCAAAACTAGAGAAATGTGATTTTCACATCACGGAAGTGTCCTTCTTGGGGTATATTATTTCTCCCCAGGGATTTTTCATGGAACCGAAAAAACTCCAGGCCATCCTTAATTGGGCCAACCCACAAATTTAAAAGTAATTCAGCGCTTTTTAGGGTTTGCAAACTATTATAGGCGGTTCATTCATACCTTTTCTGATTTGGTCGCTCCTATAGTAGCATTGACTGAAAAAGGAGCGGACCCTTCCAATTAGTCGCCTGCAGCCGAGTCTGCCTTTCGGGCCTTAAAGCAGGCCTTTGTCTCGGCTCCTGTTCTCAGGCACCCTAACCCGGAGCTCCCCTTTATAGTCGAGGTAGATGCCTCAGAGGTTAAAGTGGGGGCTATCCTATCTCAGGAAGATTCGGAGTCTCAGGAATTACACCCTTGTGCCTTCATGTCTAGGAAATTCTCCTCCGCAGAATCCAATTATGACGTTGGTCATCGAGAATTGCTGGCAGTTAAATGGGCTTTCGAGGAGTGGAGGCATTGGCTGGAGGGAGCTAGGCATACCATTACAGTGTTTACTGACCATAAGAACCTGCAGTATATTGAGTCAGCTAAACGGCTTAATGTTCGGCAGGCACGTTGGGCATTGTTTTTTACTCGTTTCAGGTTTATTATCACCTTCAGGCCCGGTCCAAAAATACTAAAGCTGATGCCCTGTCATGTTGTTTTCTTCCGGTTCACAATAACCATCCTGCTACTACCCCCATAGTTCCATCATCTGTCATCCGGGCAGGCCTCACACGGGATTTATTTACTCAGTTAGTCCAGCTTCAACAGCAGGCTCCTAAACTTACTCCTGCTGATTGTCTCTTTGTCCCTGAAATTCTGAGAGGCACTGTTTTAGCTGAGTTTCATGACAACAAAGTCTCTGGTCATCCAGGTATCACTAAGACCTTAGAGTTAGTCTCTCGCTCGGTGTGGTGTCCTAGTCTTTCTAAAGATGTAAGGGAATTTGTCCATTCCTGTCAGGTTTGTGCACGGCATAAGTTTCCTCGTTCATTGCCGATCGGGCAACTCGTACCTTTAGCCGTTCCTCTCAGGCCATGGTCACATATATCCATGGATTTCGTGGTGGTCCTTCCTCTTTCAGCCGGATTTCGAGTAATTTGGGTGGTAGTAGATCGTTTTAGTAAGATGGCTCATTTCATTGCTCTTCCCTGATTACCCTCTGCTTAAGGGTTGGCAGTCTTGTTTCTCCGTCATGTGTTCAGGCTCCATGGGTTGCCCAGGGATATTGTCTCTGATCGTGGTCTTCAATTCATTACTCGTTTCTGGAAACGTTTTTGTGCATCATTAAATATGAAACTCTCTTTAACATCTGGGTACCATCCACAATCTAACGGACAAACTGAACGAGTTAACCAGTCATTAAAACAGTATTTACGGTTGTATTCGGCCAAACTCCAGAATGATTGGTCTGAATTTCTTCCTTTAGCCGAATTTGCTTATAATAACTCTTGTCATTCTTCCACCAAGGAGTCCCCATTATTTTCGGTCTTTGGTTTTCATCCTAGAGCCAACTCTTTTTTTCCTCATTCTCCAGTCTCCTCATTGACCTTAACCTCCCATCTCAGAACAATTTGGAGAAAGGTGCACCTTGCCTTGAGAAAAGCTGCCTTCTGACAAAAGATATTTTCTGATAGGCTCCGACGTCCTTGCACTTTTAAGGTGGGAGATAAGGTATGGTTGTCAACTCGCAACATCAAGCTCCGACAACCCTCGGCTAGATTGGGACCCAAATTTATTGGACCATTCCTTATCATTGAGAAGGTCAACCCAGTTGCTTTTCGGCTACGCTTGCCGAGATCTCTCAAAATTGGCCATACTTTTCACTGTTCTCTTTTGAAACAGTATTTTTCTTCCAGGAGATTTCCTCGGAGGACTTCCCAGGGTAGATCTCCGGTGGATGTTCAGGGGTAACAAGAGTTCTTGGTGGAGAAGATTTTAGATTCTAAGCTTTGTTGGGGTCGGCTCTATTTTTTGGTCCACTGGAAAAGTTATGGCCCTGAAGAAAAATCTTGGGTGTTGGATAAGGATTTACATGCTCCTAAGTTTAAGAGGATATTCTTTCAGGAGTTTCCTCAGAAACCTGGCTCTAGGGGTTCTTTAACCCCTCCTCAAGGGGGGGTACTGTTAGGCGCGGCGGCCTTCAGCCGTGCCCTGACTGAGCAGCGGTCACGGCCGCCACGCCTCTCTCCTTCCCTGTCCCCCGCACGGCACCTAGCAACACCAGGACGCCATGCGTATGATAGCCGCCGGGTCCCTGGCAACGCAGGACGCCGTGCGTGCAAGGCTACCGGGTGTATAGCAACGGGGACGCCACAGGTGGACCGCGTTCCCCGTTGCTAAGAATAGTTAATTAGGTTGCTCGTGCAGCAAGGCAGCTGCACGGCAACTAGTAATTAGGGTCTGGGGGCTGGTAGTGCTGGCCCTCCTGTTATTGGCCAGCAGGGCCTTTTTATGTGAGCCAGCACACTGCAGCCCCGCTGGTGATAGCTTCTTGTATGCTGTTCCTGCCTTGCAGAACTCTGTTCCTGTCAGCCGTGTTTGGTGGATCTTGCTCCCTGCCCTCTGGTACTTTGGAGGTCTGAAGCCGGTCCTGGGAAGCCTTCTAGTCCTTGCGAACCTGTTCCTGTCATTTGGGGTTCTCGCCCGGTTTCGAGAGTAGCGGCTTCTGCCGCGTGTTGCGGCCTATGCCGCTTAGTGTTTACTTCACTGTGAGTTGATGCATTTGCGGAGGTTTCCGCTTTCACTGTCCTCCCCGGAACTCGGCGGTGCTGTGTGGGGGAGTGGACAGTGGTTTCTTTGTAGTTCTTTTCAATTGGCGGCGTACCGCACATACGTTTAGTTTTTAGGTAGTTCATAGCCCCTAGCGTGGTTGTTTCAGTTAGAGGTCCCCTTGTTATTACCCTGTCTCAGTTCACGCCTTGTCTCTCTTTAAGACCTGAGGGGGCATCGGAGTTGGGCAGACCTAATCCGCCCTTCAAACGCGGCTGCCATGGGCCCAAGAAACCATAGTCGTTCAGGCGTGAATTGATAACACGGGTAAGACAACGGAGGTAGGGTGCTAGGGGCTATTTCCTTCCCATTTCCCAATCCCAGCATTCCGTCTTGGTGCCCAGGACTCACTACATAAGATCTCCCCTGTCCTGAGCATCAGGATCGTAACACAGGGGGAATACGCACAATGTATTGCCTATGGAAGCAGGGGACATATGCATAATGTATTCCCAATGGAAGCAGTGGACATACGCACAATGTATTACCTATGGAAGCAGGGGGAATATGCTCAATGTATTTCCAATGGAATCAGGGGACATACGCACAATGGATTAAAAAAAGTCTAAAGCAGCGCTTATTTTTGTATTTTATTACACCATAAATAGATGTATATAGTTTTTAAAACAAAAAATTTCATATTACATTTTATACATTAAAAACAACATATTAAAATTCTATTTTGAGCAATTTCTCACCCACTCTTAATATCATTGGTAATGTGTGTCCTTCTTTGTGGGCCTGTTCCTTTTAGCGCTCCAAGTCATCAAACCACTTATAGCAGATTGTATTGTAATCAAAACATGAAAACGTGCTTGCCTTTAGGAGTTATGTCCCTTTGTGTGTACCGCCAGTGGTCACTCTCCTGGGCCAATTGCAGATGTAGGCTAGAGTCCTCAGTTCTGTCGCGGTTAGGGTTCCTAACACCGTTTTTCAATGCAGGCAGTTTTTCTCTTGGTCAGCGTTACATTTTGTCCTATGTAGTTAATCACATGTTGAGCATCTGATCAAATTTTCCAATGGGAGAGAGATAACCGCAGTGGGACTTGTGGGAGTTGTAGTCTAAAGAAGTGTAGTGTCTTATTCATATACATGTAGTCATGTGATTGTCACCTGATCGAGGCTCCCAGTTAGAAGCTGATAACATCACTAGGGATTGTGGGAATTGTAGTATATAGGAAAATAGTATTCCATTCATTTATTGGGCAGCATTTACTTCCTTATAAAATAGGTTTTCTTGATTACAGCTGCTTTTTGTAGTATGACCTTGGTTTTATTGGTTAAGTAACTTATACACAGTGTATGCTTATCTATATTAAAGCCTAGATCTTTCACTGAGTTCTTTTGAGCTACCTTATATCATCCGATTAGATTATTAAGAGAAACAGGGAGTTTATGGGTATCTTAATTTTTGATGTTATTCAACTGTATCTTGTTTCAATTATTTGTTTACCTGGTTGTATTGAACCCATCCATAGTGTACAATTTACATAGTATTCCTATGGTCACATGATATAGTCTATCTATAGCGGAGTTGGTATTCACACCAGGAATTGTGGGAGCTGTCGTTTTTCAATATTTAGTATTTTATGTAGGGAACATTTCCCACCTTAGACCACATCATATATTGAGAACCCAGGTCATGTTAAATAGACCTCAGGTTAGGGTGTAGGGTCATTTTATGCTGTAGTGTTTTAATACTGGCATAGAAATTTTACATCAGAGTCCGATTTTTCATTATTATACCAAAAATGGGGGAATCACATAATTTATTAAAGTGTTTATCTTTTAATCTCGTATGTAGTAATGCAGTATAGTGATCTTTGACTAAATATATGTTTATATAACAATATTCAGCTCTACTGCTTCATTTAGCCCATCTGGATGGATGGAGTTCATTTTAAACATCCAATATACCTCCTGTTTGCATAGCTGTCTGTATCTGTCTCCCCCTCATTTGGTAATAGGAACATGTTTTATGTCTAGAATCTTCAAACACTTTGGATCCCCACTATGGACTTCTGCAAAGTGTCTTGAGACACTGTGGGTTAATAATTTCTTAAGAACGTTTCTACAGTGTTCTTAAAATCTAACTTTAAGCGGTCGGGTGGTTCTTCCTATGTATTTAAGATTACAAATGCATACAAGTTAATATATCACAAATGTTGTATTGCATGTGATAAAGCTCCTAATTTCATAATAATTTTCTCCTGAGTTAAATTATATCGTGGTAGTTTTTTTAGGCATAAAGTCACATGTGAGGCACCTGTTTCCCCCACATTTGTAACAACCTTTGGGTTTAGGTTGAAGTCCAGATGGAGTCTGTGGGTTCCCTTTCTGAATGTCTTCAGGTTTCAGAAAACTAGGTGCCAAAAGATTCTTCAGGGACCTATTTTTTTCTGAACATATGCTGGTTTAGGGGTAATGTGTTCACATAAAAGTGGGTCCTGTTTAAGAATATTGTAATTCTTGTGTACAATTATTTTAATTTCTACACAATGATTGTTGTACATTGAAATAAATGCAATCTCTCTATTCGTGTTTCCTTTCTTATGTCCCTTTCTATGTTGTATTAGGAGTTCCTCTTTATTTCTCTGTTTAGCTTCATTTAGAGCCCTAGATGTTAGATTTTCTGGATAGCCTTGGTGGTGGAAAGATTCCGCCATGTTGGCTGCTTGTTTTTCGAATGTATCTAGTTCAGAGCAGTTCCTTCTTAAGCGAAGGAACTGGCCTTTGGGAATATTATTTTACCAGGGAGGGTGATGGGCACTCTTTAAATGTAGTTAGGAATCTCGACCTACTTCCTTAAAATAATTCTCAGTAGAAATCTTATTATTATGGATTTTAAGAGTAATATCCAAAAAATTGATTGTGCTTTTATCGTAGGAGTGAGTGAACTGTAAATTATATTCATTGGTGTTAAGTAAAGTGACAAAGTTGTGTGCAAAAATGTGATCCCCATCCCAAATAATAAAAAGATCATCAATATAACAGCCATATAGGACCAGGTGTGTGCCGAACCCACCCCCCACATGAGGAGCTCTTCTAGCTCCCCCACATAGAGTTTGGCGTAGCTCGGCGCAAACCTGGTCCCCATGGCCGTACCCACTATTTGTAGGTAATGTGTCTAGAAACATAAAAAAAATTATGATTTAATACATACGAGATGGAGTCTAGAAGGAACTCGCTATGTCTTTCTGAGAACTCTCTGTCTATTTTTAATATATTTGTGATTGTTTCTATGCCCTTGGAATGTGGAATGTTAGAGTATAAGCTCTGGACATCAAGGGTCATAAAGGCATAGGAGTACTTCCACTCTATGTCTTTGATTATATTTAAAATGTGTGTGGTATCTTTAATATGTGACTTTAGAGTAGGAAGTCATGGTTGTAAATAAGAGTCTACATAAAACGACAAATTAGAAGAAAGATAATTAATCCCTGAAAATATAAGGCGCCCAGGAGGTGCAGTGAGGGACTTGTGGATCTTTGGTAAATGATAAAAAATTGGAACAGTGGGGTGCAAGGGATATAGAAATGCAAATTCTTCCTTGGTTATGATTCCATTTTTCATGGAGTTTTCTAAAAGGATGTATAGATCAGATAGGAACTTCTTTGTTGGGTCATTCGGCAGTTTGGTGTAGTTATAAGAATTGTTTAACTGCCTTTTCGCTTCTTCAATATACTCTGTTCTGTTTTGAATCACTAGTCCTCCCCCCTTGTCCGCCTCCCTAATGACCATGGAGGGGTCCATCATGAGTTCATTAATGACTTTTCTTTCCCACTTTCATAGGTTTGGCTTCTTACAATGTTTTGTAAGTTTAGATTGTTGACACATCTGTTTGAAATCATCCAGAGTTGTCCAGAGCTCTCCACACTAGTGCCCTTGGATTTGATTGGGAAGAATTCAGACGACACCACCAGCCGCACGACTTGCAAGTCCACTGTCGGTGGCTTTTCACAATTTTTACTTAACTCTGCAGCGAGGGGATAACGAGATAGCATCTTCTTAGGTGGGGTGAGTTTATTCCCTGGATTCTCCCAGGATTCCTAATGTATGTCAACCAAGTGGTCAGAATGAGTCAAAACTAATTTAGTAACAGTCTGACATTTAAACCTATCAGGTTTCTTAGAGGCATCCGTAGGTTCTGTTTTATCATCAGTCTGAAGAATCAGCCTGATAGCCTCCAAGAGGTCAGGAACATACACCTGTGAAATAGATTCCCCATCAGAAGCATCTACATTAGTGTCTGAGGATCAGTATAAATGCCATCTTCATCGGAAGAAGTATCCGAAACATGAGTGGATTGTGAGGATGTAATGACCTGCTTAGAGGACCCCTTGGTCTTAGGCGGGCAAGGGTTAAGTTTCTGTTTAGCCAATGAGTGATTCAATTGATGTAACTGAGTGTAAAGGTTATCTGCCCATTACGGATTAACCGCAGGGACGATATGTGGCTGTAAAGGCACAGGAGGTCTCATAGCAGGCATGAGTCTAGTTACCAGTGTAGTCAATAAAGTAGAGAAAGCAGCCCAAGGCAGGTCTCGATGTGCCCCGTTGCCGCAACCTGACTGTGGGTAGAGAACCCCCAGAACCTGAACACACAGCTGCTATGTTATCCTCCAATACATCTGCAGCATCATCACCGTGTATTGCGGTATCAGCCACAGAGCTATCGCCCCTTGTTGCTGACATGATATGAAAGCGTAAACCAGGGGCGACACAGTACAATATCAGCAGATAAAATACCTGACCAAGATCTCCCTGTGCAGTGAGACAGCAAAAACAGAGGATTCAAGAGGTAAATGGTGACTGTAAATCACAGAGAATAATACCAAGGAAATAAATCCTGTGAAATTCTATATTAAGCTAAACTCTGACACACTTAGCCCCCTCAGGGTACAGAATATAGGGAAAACAATATGAGTGAGATACACTAAACAGAGATCACACAGCAGCTATATGCACACACACAGTCACATGTACAATGCAGAAATTATGACAAACAATAAAACTGCACTGGACTAGCAATACTAAGTAACTGTACTACCAAGTAAATTTATGTAGGTACAGAGGTAAAACAACAGACAGTGAAGACTGGATGTATAGCACAGGGTACTTGTACTAAATAACCCTGAAGTAATGCACTATTTCTCAACTAACACTGTCTATAGACATGTAGAATACTTACAGTAAGTGTCCTGTAAAATGCACAGTGCTGATTATGCAGGCGGCTTTACATAGGAGACATTGCCCTTGCAGTCCCAGAATCAGCTCAGTCTGTGTGGATGGCGCCAAACGCTGACAGGGAGTGAGGGAGACAGAGAGATGCAGTACCAGGATGGGAACATTAGCTGTAAATGGCACCCTGGGGCTGGGGGAGGGGCTACAGGTCAGATCCTTATTCCCTAGCTGGACTTCACCACCGAGTACTGTGGGCCCTTATAAAATGGATTATAAATGAATCCAACCTGTGCCCTTGCCCTGGTGGTCTACAGGGGTCCCTGTACCAACACAGTGTCCACACCAGCACGCTGTCCATCTCCTAAGGACCACATCGAATCATGATTTGCAGCAGGTCCCTGCCTGGGGGACCCCCTTACCTCCTCCCATGATGCGGCCACTTGATCCTGGAGAGCTGAGGTGAGTGTGTGTGCTAGTTTAGGAAAACCGGAGCCCTCCGCTGTAAGTACCCGGCAACCAGGGATTATACAGTGCCACCTGGGGAGGTGATGGAGCCGCAGCATGTAATGTCAGAATGACATATAGCACTTGTAAATGCTATGCTGCAGCTCTTGAAGTCTTCAATCTTCTGATAAGAGCTCTTTTCAGGGCTGCCTAGCGCAGCCCATCTGTTAATGACCTGCATTGCAGGGGATCAACTTAGAAACTGAGCTCTTGTGCACTGAGGCGGAGATAGAGAGGAGGTGGCGATATTCATCCTGGGAACAGTCAAATCTTTTAGCCTGTTGGTGCCTCGGATCAAGATCCAACTCTACACCCCATTGATATTCCCTGTGGAATACCAGTGTACCCCACTGCAGAATTATATATACACTGCTCAAAAAAATAAAGGGAACACTAAAGTAACACATCCTAGATCTGAATGAATGAAATATTCTTATTAAATACTTTGTTCTTTACATAGTTGAATGTGCTGACAACAAAATCACACCAAAATTATCAATGGAAATCAAATTTATTAACCCATGGAGGTCTGGATTTGGAGTCACCCTCAAAATTAAAGTGGAAAAACACACTACAGGCTGATCCAACTTTGATGTAATGTCCTTAAAACAAGTCAAAATGAGGCACAGTAGTGTGTGTGGCCTCCACGTGCCTGTATGACATCCCTACAATGCCTGGGCATGGTCCTGATGAGGTGGCAGATGGTCTCCTGAGGGATCTCCTCCCAGACCTGGACTAAAGCATCCGCCAACTCCTGGACAGTCTGTGGTGCAACATGGCGTTGGTGATGTCCCAGATGTGCTCAAATGGATTCAGGTCTGGGGAACGGGCGGGCCAGTCCATAGCATCAATGCCGTCGTCTTGCAGGAACTGCTGACACACTCCAGCCACATGAGTTCTAGCATTGTCCTGCATTAGGAGGAACCCAGGGCCAACCGCACCAGCATATGGTCTCACAAGGGGTCTGAGGATCTCATCTCGGTACCTAATTGCAGTCAGGATACCTCTGGCGAGCACATGAAGGGCTGTGCGGCCCCCCAAAGAAATGCCACCCCACACCATTACCGACCCACTGCCAGACCAGTCATGCTGGAGGATATTGCAGGCAGCAGAACGTTCTCCTTGGCATCTCCAGACTCTGTCACGTCTGTCACATGTGCTCAGTGAGAACCTGCTTTCATCTGTGAAGAGCACAGGGCGCTAGTGCACGGTGTTGGGCTGTAAGCACAACCCCCACCTGTGGACGTCGGGCCCTCATACCACCCTCATGGAGTCTGTTTCTGATCGTTTGAGTAGACACATGCACATTTGTGGCTTGCTGGAGGTCATTTTGCAGGGCTCTGGCAGTGCTCCTCCTGTTCCTCATTGCACAAAGGCGGAGGTAGCAGTCATGCTGCTGGGTTGTTGCCTTCCTACGGCCTCCTCCACGTCTCCTGATGTACTGGCCTGTCTCCTGGTAGCGCCTCCATGCTCTGGACATTATGCTAACAGACACAGCAAACCTTGTTGCCACAGCTCGCATTGATGTGCCATCCTGAATGAGCTGCACTACCTGAGCCACTTGTGTGGGTTGTAGACTCCGTCTCATGCTACCACTAGAGTGAAAGCACCACCAGCTTTCAAAAGTGACTAAAGCATCAGCAAGAAAACATAGGAGCTGGTCACCACCTGCAGAACAACTCCTTTATTTGGGGCATCTTGCTAATTGCCTATAATTTCCACCTGTTGTCTATTCCATTTGCACAACAGCATATGAAATTGATTGTCAATCAGTGTTGCTACCTAAGTGGACACAGAAGTGTGATTGACTTGGAGTTACATTGTGTTACATTGTGTTGTTTAAGTGTTCCCTTTATTTTTTTGAGCATATATAGTGGACAAATTGTCTGGTACTCCCCCGTGGGCTATTTGAGCAAAGGTCATGCTCCGGTGCCCTCCCAACCAGACTAGGCAGTCTGTGTATCTATGGAATCAAAATAAAGATGCATATACATGCAACTCTAAATTTGCGGTAAATCTTTTGCCTTGCCCATGTGGGTTACACTCCGTGGGCAAGACAGAGTGCATGTTTAAAGTTAGGATGACCCAACACAGTTCTGCCATTAGGGCAGCACTAGTGGCAGGAACTAGCGAACAGCCGGTGGGGCGGCACCTCGCTGCAGCAAAACATTCGCTAGCAGTGTTGAGGTACCGTACTGTGGATCAGGTGCCTTTTTCCAAAAGGGGGGGTAATAGATCTAAGCGCCTCCTACAACTAGAAACCAGATGGATAATATCACTGGACACGTTGAGTCCTTGAGGACTCAATGAGACTCTGGGTATGAGTAGTTTTGCTTAGAACTCTGAGTTGAATACAAGAAGTATAGTTAAGGTCACATAATCCATTGATAGACCATTCAGATTGTCCCTCACCTTTGTTACCTTTATTACTTATTTAAATATAGTAACTAATGAATATACTAAGGTCTAAGGTCTGTATGCATGACAAGTTCCTGGTCTTATTAGGTGGAGCTGACTGCTATGCTTCGCTAATTGTTTTTACCTAAGTGTTTTTCTTTTTGTAGTTTGTTCACCGTGAACTAGGTATATTTAAACTCAGTTCATGTATGTTTTTTATATATGCTTCAGACTGGCACTAGATTGCCTGATCTGTCTTATGAATTGCACGACTGTTATTTTATGTATTGTGTATTTACAGCACGCACCATGGCAACGGCCTCCCCCTGCATGATGGCACTGGGAGCTCGCGTCACGTACCGGGATCACCTGACCGGAAGCGCTGAGTCCGGAAGCTGGGCAGTGGCGTGGAGAGGACGGCTGGAAACGCGCCTGGTAAGTGTATTTAAATGTTTGTTTTTCACTTGTTTAATCACTGTGTGTCCTGAAGACGGGGGCTTGCACCCCGAAACGTTGATAAAGTCTCACCTGACAGAGTTTACTGATTAACCTAAGTCTCCAGAGTGCCGCCTCTTCTTTTTGATGCCATATATACATATATATATATATATATATATATATATACATACACACACAACCACAAACAATATCTCTGTGCACTGATATATACAAAACTGTAAATCAAGTACAGAGTGGATAAATATGTCTCAATGGACCAGTCTGACGTTCAGTATACCATGGATTGTTTGTTCGGTGGGTCAGAGCAATGTCCCCTAAAATAGACCCTCTCACCAAAATTCAACCAATGAAAAAGAATAATCAGACATTCACATTTACTAGGACAGAATTTTCCTTTACTTTTTTAAAAACTTATTTAAAAAGACATACAATTTGTCATAACACCAATAAATCTATATACATGTCTGAGTACAGAAGTTGGAATAAATCCCACCCTCCCCTTAACAAAGGTGTGAGCTCTGGGTGGAAGTCACATACACAAAGACATGATGAATATTGATTGTTGATCCCTACGCATTTTGTCTTAATGACTTCATCAGGGGTATAAAACACTATAATTGGAGTTGATTTTCATATTTAAATGAGTTCAAATGGTCATATACCAATTAGATTTTAAATTGAGTGTGTAGACATGCTCATTACTCGGATTAGTCATGAAGACTGTGACCTGAATATGAAATGAATGGATCCTGATTATGAATATATTAATATATTCATAAGCCAAATTAATATGAAAAAGGAAAAAGAACATACCACTTGAAATATTCTTTGAGATAGGAGTTTTAAGACGAAATTGGAAAATGGCATCCAAAAAAATGCGCTAGAAGAAAGCTTATATTTAAAAAAACTTTTATTAGTAAACCAATTTTAAATTGTAGGATCACTGATGAATATTAAACTCATAGTAGTATATTCAATTAGAGTCGAAACCTGCTGTCTTGTCAGAAAGACAGCCGGTTTTGACTTTTTCAGGTTGGAAGGGGTTCCGACCTATTCAATTCCCCCCTCAATTTTCCTACAAGTCAGGAAATTTGACTTGTTGGAAAGCACGTGGATTGTCGGAAAGCACGTGGATCGGCAGAATAGCCGCCGATCCGCATGCTTCTGTCATAAATGGGGCCAAATCCAACAGGTTTTGTCCCTCTTTCCGTCAATCTCAATCCGACTTTAAAAAAAAAAGTCTGATTGAGGGCATGAGACGGGGGAATGGGGCGGCGGGCTGCAGGGCACTACCTCCGATGAGCGATGATGAGGATGAGCTGGGAGGAGGATGGGGCAGCAGCTGAGTGCTGTCAATGCTGTCAGCAGCGCAGAGGGGACACCGGGAACGGGCAAATCCGACAGTCCAATTTGACCATTCATTAAATAGCCCTTGTCGGATCCATTCCAACAAATGCATGTCGGAATGGATCTGACTTTAATTGAATATACCCCATAGGGTTCCACAAGAATTATACACATTTATTTACATACCTATGTTAATCCAACACTTTATGTGTGTAATGTAGTGGAATCACAATTATTTAATATCCTAAACAAATGAACAAAATTTCCATATTTTATCCAGGATCCTATAGTAGATACAACATATACTGGACATTCTAATTAAACAATTACAAGTATGTTAGCAATCAAACTCTCAATATTAGTATTAAACCTGATGTCTTCAGGCTATTAATGGAAAGAGGTGTTTACCATATTCATCTTGAGTTTTACATGATTATAAATATAACGGTGTATTTTTCATGTTTCCAGGGACAATAATACAAAATATAGTTTACATATTTCTGAGACAATAAAACATAATTTACATCCTTTAGCATGTTTTAAAGGACAATAGTGCAAGATATAATTCATAGATTTCAACCGTGAAGAGGTGGACAAATCTGGTTATAATACTTCCAGGCTCCAAAAAGATACATGTGCATAGGTCACCAGTCTGAATAGAATGACTGATGTGCTCAGCCGGAATATCTAAACCGGGGAGTTGTGAGTTGACTGGGTTGGTCAGAGGACCCCAGAAACTGTGAGATATACAGACATGTTATGCTCGATTTGATGACCTGTCTTTGCCTATTTTGAGGAATTTGCACAATGATTTAAATGACACTGATACCAGTGGCGGAACAAGCAAGCGGTGGGCCCAGGTGCGACAAAATGCTTTGGGGGCCCCCCCCCCCCCCACCATCCCATCCAAGTCCACCCCAGGGGCAGTGCCGTAGGCGCACGCAAAAATACATAGTGGCGTGGCTTCGTAGGGAAGGGGTGTGTCCACAAAATAATACCAATTCACAAAACGGTGCACAGTAGTCTCAATTCTTCAAATTACGCACAGTAGCACCACTACACCAGGTAGAGACCCTTTTACACTTTACAGCGAACAGATTCCCCTTTTTACACATTGCGGCAGACAGCGTGCACTTTTTACACATAACGGCAGATAGCGTGCCCTCGTTACAGATAGCGGCAGACAGCGTCCCCTTTTTACACATTACGGCAGACAGCATACACTTTTTACACATAATGGTAGACAGCGTGCCCTCGTTACACATAGCGGCAGACAGCGTGCACTTTTTACACATTACGGCAGACAGCGTCCCCATTTTACACATTACGGCAGACAGCATACACTTTTTACACATAATGGCAGACAGCGTGCCCTCGTTACACATAGCGGCAGACAGCCTCCCCTTTTTACACATTACGGCAGACAGCATACACTTTTTACACATAATGGCAGACAGCGTGCCCTCGTTACACATAGCGTAGTGATGAGCGGGTTCGGTTCCTCGGAATCCGAACCCGCCCGAACTTTACCTTTTTTTTACACGGGTCCGAGCGACTCGGATCCTCCCGCCTTGCTCGGTTAACCCGAGCGCGCCCGAACGTCATCATCCCGCTGTCGGATTCTCGCGAGACTCGGATTCTATATAAGGAGCCGCGCGTCGCCGCCATTTTCACACGTGCATTGAGATTGATAGGGAGAGGACGTGGCTGGCGTCCTCTCCGAGTCCGTTGTATTATATTAGAACTTAGTTAGTTATAATTGTGGGGAGGATTGGGGACGGGGAGCAGCTGTTAGGGAGTACAGTGCAGGGTTTTGAGTTTGATCCGTTGTTTCTCTGCCTGAAAAAAAACGCTCCACCATATCTGTGCTCACTCAGTGTGCTGCACTGCTGCATGATATATCTGTGCTGAGTGCACTGCTCACACTGCCTAATTGTGGGGACTGGGGAGCAGTTATAGCACGAGTACAGTGCACAGTTTTGCTGACAGTGACCACCAGTCCAGTATACGTTTGTCTGCCTGAAAAACACTGTGGTGTTTTTTTTTTCTTTCTTCATGCTAGTTTGTTTAGCAGTCTGCTGACAGTGTCCACCAGGTCCGTTATACAGTATATTATATATATAATTAAGCACTAAGCAGCAGTACGGTAGGCCACGGCTGTACCTACCTCTGTGTCGTCACTCGTCGTCCATAAGTATAAGTAATACTATACTATCCATCCATCTACATTGTATACCTGTGGTGTTTTTTTTTTTCTTTCTTCATACTAGTTTAGCAGTCTGCTGACAGTGTCCACCAGGTCCGTTATACAGTATATTATATATATAAGCACTAAGCAGCAGTACGGTAGGCCACGGCTGTACCTACCTCTGTGTCGTCACTCGTCGTCCATAAGTATAAGTAATACTATACTATCCATCCATCTACATTGTATACCTGTGGTGTTTTTTTTCTTTCTTCATACTAGTTTAGCAGTCTGCTGACAGTGTCCACCAGGTCCGTTATACAGTATATTATATATATAAGCACTAAGCAGCAGTACGATAGGCCACGGCTGTACCTACCTCTGTGTCGTCAGTGCACTCGTCGTCCATAAGTATAAGTAATACTATACTATCCATCCATCTACATTGTATACCTGTGGTGTTTTTTTTTTCTTTCTTCATACTAGTTTAGCAGTCTGCTGACACTGTCCACCAGGTCCGTTATACAGTATATCATATATATAAGCACTAAACAGCAGTACGGTAGGCCACGGCTGTACCTACCTCTGTGTCGTCACTCGTCGTCCATAAGTATAAGTAATACTATACTATCCATCCATCTACATTGTATACCTGTGGTGGCTTTTAGTTGTGCGCAAAATATGGAGAACACAAATGTGGAGGTTAAAAAATAGGGAAAGATCAAGATCCACTTCCACCTCGTGCTGAAGCTGCTGCCACTAGTCATGGCCGAGATGATGAAATGCCATCAACGTCGTCTGCCAAGGCCTATGCCCAATGTCATAGTACAGAGCATGTAAAATCCAAAACACAAAATATCAATAAAAAAATGACACAAAAATCTAAATTAAAAGCGTCTGAGAAAAAGCGTAAACTTGCCAATATGCCATTTACGACACGGAGTGGCAAGGAACGGCTGAGGCCCTGGCCTATGTTCATGGCTAGTGGTTCAGCTTCACATGAGGATGGAAGCACTCATCCTCTCGCTAGAAAAAAGAAAAGACTTGCGGCAAAAGCACAGCAAAGAACTGTGCGTTCTTCGAAATCCCAAATCCCAAAGGAGAGTCCAATTGTGTCGGTTGCGATGCCTGACCTTCCCAACACTGGACGGGAAGAGCTTGCGCCTTCCACCATTTGCACGCCCCCTGCAAGTGTTGAAAGGAGCACCCGCAGTCCAGTTCCTGATAGTGAAATTGAAGATGTCAGTGTTGAAGTACACCAGGGTGAGGATATGGGTGCTGCTTGGGCTGGGGAGGAAATTGACAAGGAGGATTCTGATGATGAGGTGGTTTGTTTAAGTAAGGCACCCGGGGAGACACCTGTTGTCAGTGGGAGGAATATGGCCATTGACATGCCTGGTGAAAATACCAAAAAAATCAGCTCTTCAGTGTGGAAGTATTTCAACACAAATGCGGACAACAGGTGTCAAGCCGTGTGTTGCCTTTGTCAAGCTGTAATAAGTAGGGGTAAGGACGTTAACCACCTCGGAACATCCTCCCTTATACGTCACCTGCAGCGCATTCATAATAAGTCAGTGACAAGTTCAAAAACTTTTGGCGACAGTGGAAGCAGTCCACTAACCAGTAAATCCCTTCCTCTTGTAACCAAGCTCGCGCAAACCACACCACCAACTCCCTCAGTGTCAATTTCCTTACCCAGGAAAGCCAATAGTCCTGCAGGCCATGTCACTGGTAAGTCTGACGAGTCCGCTCCTGTCTGGGATTCCTCCGATGCATCCTTGAGTGTAATGCCTACTGCTGCTGGCGCTGCTGTTGTTGCTGCTGGGAGTCGATCGTCATCCCAGAGGGGAAGTCGGAAGACCACTTGTACTACTTCCAGTAAGCAATTGACTGTCCAACAGTCCTTTGTGAGGAAGATGAAATATCACAGCAGTCATCCTGCTGCAAAGCGGATAACTGAGGCCTTGACAACTATGTTGGTGTTAGACGTGCGTCCGGTATCCGCCGTTAGTTCACAGGGAACTAGACAATTTATTGAGGCAGTGTGCCCCCGTTACCAAATACCATCTAGGTCCCACTTCTCTAGGCAGGCGATACAGAGAATGTACACGGACGTCAGAAAAAGACTCACCAGTGTCCTAAAAAATGCAGTTGTACCCAATGTCCACTTAACCACGGACATGTGGACAAGTGGAGCAGGGCAGACTCAGGACTACATGACTGTGACAGCCCACTGGGTAGATGTATTGCCTCCCGCTGCAAAAACAGCAGCGGCGGCACCAGTAGCAGGATCTCGCAAACGCCAACTCATTCCTAGGCAGGCTACGCTTTGTATCACCGCTTTCCAGAATACGCACACAGCTGAAAACCTCATACGGCAACTGAGGAAGATCATCGCAGAATGGCTTACCCCAATTGGAATCTCCTGGGGATTTGCGACATCGGACAACGCCAGCAATATTGTGAGCGCATTACATCTGTGCAAATTCCAGCACGTCCCATGTTTTGCACATACCTTGAATTTGGTGGTGCAGAATTATTTAAAAAACGACAGGGGCATGCAAGAGATGCTGTCGGTGGCCAGAAGAATTGCGGGCCACTTTCGGCGTGCAGGCACCGCGTACAGAAGACTGGAGCACCACCAAAAAACCTGAACCTGCCCTGCCATCATCTGAAGCAAGAGGTGGTAACGAGGTGGAATTCAACCCTCTATATGCTTCAGAGGATGGAGGAGCAGCAAAAGGCCATTTAAGCCTATACATCTGCCCACGATATAGGCAAAGGAGGTGGAATGCACCTGTCTCAAGCGCAGTGGAGAATGATTTCAACGTTGTGCAAGGTTCTGCTGCCCTTTGAACTTGCCACACGTGAAGTCAGTTCAGACACTGCCAGCCTGAGTCAGGTCATTCCCCTCATCAGGCTTTTGCAGAAGAAGCTGGAGGCATTGAAGGAGGATCTAAAACAGAGCGATTCCGCTAGGCATGTGGGACTTGTGGATGGAGCCCTTCATTCGCTTAACCAGGATTCACGTGTAGTCAATCTGTTGAAATCAGAGCACTACATTTTGGCCACCGTGCTCGATCCTAGATTTAAAACCTACGTTGGATCTCTCTTTCTGGCAGACACAAGTCTGCAGGGGTTCAAAGAACTGCTGGTGAGAAAATTGTCAAGTCAAGCGGAACGCGACCTGTCAAGATCTCCTCCTTCACATTCTCCCGCAACTGGGGGTGCGAGGAAAAGGCTACGAATTCCGAGCCCACCCTCTGGCGGTGATGCAGGGCAGTCTGCAGCGACTGCTGATGCTGACATCTGGTCCGGACTGAAGGACCTGCCAACGATTACTGACATGTTGTCTACTGTCACTGCATATGATTCTCTCACCATTGAAAGAATGGTGGAGGATTATATGAGTGACCACATCCAAGTAGGCACGTCAGACAGTCCGTACGTATACTGGCAGGTAAAAGAGGCAATTTGGAGGCCCTTGCACAAACTGGCTTTATTCTACCTCAGTTGCCCTCCCTCCAGTGTGTACTCCGAAAGAGTGTTTAGTGCCGCCGCTCACCTTGTCAGCAATCGGCGTACGAGGTTACTTCCAGAAAATGTGGAGAAGATGATGTTCATTAAAATGAATTATAATCAATTACTCCATGGAGACATTCACCAGCAGCAATTGCCTCCAGAAAGTACACGGGGATCTGAGATGGTGGATTCCAGTGGGGACGAATTCATAATCTGTGAGGAGGGGGATGTACACAGTGAAAGGGGTGATGAATCGGACGATGATGATGAGGTGGACATCTTGCCTCTGTAGAGCCAGTTTGTGCAAGGAGAGATTGTGTTAGGCGCCGGGGTCCGCTCGTCGGTGCGGCCCGGCGCCTAGCAACCAGGGACGCCGTGCGCGTACAGCCGCCGGCTCCCTGGCAACGCTAGACGACGGGCGCACGGAGCCGCACGGACCCTAGCAACGGGGACGCCACTGGCGGACCGCGTTCCCCGTTGCTGGGTCCAATTAAATTAGTAAAAGCACCTGTTTCCTGGCCATGCAGCAAGGCAGCTGCACGGCATTTAGTCCAATCAGCCTCTAAATAGCTGATTGGAGGACTCCCTGTTAAATACACTCCCAGGGCTTCTCACAGACGCCGGTAATAGCTTCCTGCATGCTGTATCTGTTTGCTGAGAGTGTTTCCAGTCCTGCTTTATCCGGTCGTTCCTGTCCGCAGTTGTCCTGCACTCGGAAGTCGTCATCTGTTCCTGGAGTCCTGACTGAGCACCGTTTAACATCCAGTGGTGTTCGTGAGTCGCGGCGTAGCCGTGTGTTGCGGCTTGGCCGCTTTATTATTTATTTATTATCATTTGTGTTCCGGAGCTTTTTGCGGAGGATTCCGCTCCCACAGATCCACTCTGGTATCCAGCGGTGCTGGGTAGGAGTACGGACTAGTGGATTTTGGTTGTCCTTTTATCTGGCGGTTTTTCCGCGCATACTTTAAGTTTGGTTAGTTAGCTTGTTGCCCTTGGCCTGTTGTTAGTCAGAGGTCCTCTTGTCATCATCCTGCCTCGGATTTCCCTTTGTCTCTCACTAAGACCGGGGGGCACCGGAGTTGGGCAGACATAATCCGCCTTTCAAACGTGGCTGCCAGTGGCTCAAGAAACCATAGTCTCGCAAGGGATTTCCGATAGCACGGGTGAGACAATAGAGTTAGGGCGCCAGGGGCAACTAGGCTTTCCTGCTCTCGTTACCAGCATTCCCCTTCCAGTACTCTGGCCATTGTCTCAAGATCTCCTCCGGTCAGGAGTACTGGAATCATAACATTATTACCAGCCATACCAAAACTTAAAATTAAACTGGGTTTGATTTTTTCCTCATTTCAGTTTTGTAAGAGTTATCGGCCTCATGAATCCCACAGGTTTAGGGCCAAATCTTGGCCAGCTCCAAGTCAGCCAGATTCAAGAACTTACTCAGATGGTTCAGGATCTTTCCCTTCGGGTGAAGTCGCAGGAAGATCTTTTACGAACTTCCCCGAGGGTAGTCCCTGAACCAAAAATGCACTTGCCTGACCATTTTTCTGGTGATAGGAAAGAGTTTTTTAATTTTAAAGAATCCTGTAAACTTTATTTTCGTTTAAGACCGATCTCCTCAGGTACTGAATCTCAGCGGGTCGGAATTATTATTTCTTTGCTCCAGGGTGATCCTCAGACCTGGGCTTTTGGTTTAAAAGCAGAGGATCCGGCATTGTTGTCAGTAGACGCTTTTTGGGGGTCTTTAGGGCTTTTGTATGATGACCCTGATAGAGAGGCATCCGCTGAGAGTCAGTTACGCGCTCTCAGACAAGGTAGAAATCCTGCAGAGGTTTATTGTACAGAGTTTCGCCGTTGGTCGAACGACTGTGGCTGGAATGACCCAGCCCTGCGCATTCAGTTTCGCCTCGGCTTATCTGAGTCTATAAAAGACAGTCTCCTTCAGTATCCCGCTCCTGAGACTCTCGATAAACTCATGGAGCTTTCTATTAAGATTGATCGTCGTCTCAGAGAGCGGAGGGCTGAAAAAGGAGCACCTGTCAGGTCTACTCCATGTGTATTTTCCATTCCTGAGGACATAGAGGAGCCCATGCAGATGGGTCTCTCTCGGCTGTCTCCAGAAGAAAGAGCCAGAAGGCAAAACTCTGGTCTTTGTTTGTACTGTGGGGGTAAGGGACATTTTGCCCGTAATTGTCCTAACAAGTCGGGAAACGCCTCGACCAAGTGAATTATGAAGGGGTTCACTTTGGTCTGCAGCTTATCTCCTCGAATAACTCCCTTTTAGTCCCAGCTAAAGTTTCCTTTGGCAGCCTCAGTTCTTCGGTGTCAGCTTTTGTTGACAGTGGAGCTGCAGGGAACTTTATGGACTTAACGTGGGCCAAGGCCTTAGGTATTCCTCAGTTAGCCTTGGGTAGGTGTATCACCATGCATGGTTTAGATGGGAGTCCCTTGTCCAATGGGGTTATTTCCCTCTGTACACCCCCTGTACTACTTACGGTAGGAGCTCTTCATTCCGAAAAGATCGAGTTTTTCCTTACCCATTGCCCAGCAGTTCCAGTGGTTCTGGGTCACCCTTGGCTGGCCTTTCATAATCCCACCATTGATTGGCAGTCGGGGGAGATTTCACAATGGGGTACCATCTGTAATAAGGAATGTATTACGTTTCCCGTCAGAATAGCTGCTGCCATTCCCGAACTCATTCCTGTGGAATACCAGGACTTTGTTGATGTGTTTTCCAAGGGCAATGCAGACATTCTGCCTCCCCATCGGCCTTATGATTGTGCTATTGAGCTAATTCCTGGTGCCACATTGCCAAAGGGAAGGTTATATGCATTATCCGGGCCAGAAACTGCGGCCATGAATGAGTATGTCAAGGAGAGCTTAGGGAAAGGATTTATCAGGCCATCTAAATCCCCTTTAAGTGCAGGCTTCTTCTTTGTGGAGAAGAAAGATGGATCACTCAGACCTTGCATTGACTTTCGAGCCCTGAATAAGATCTCAGTTAAAAATACTTATCCTCTGCCGCTGATTTCTGTCCTCTTTGATCAGCTGCGTTCGGCTGTGATTTTTTCTAAAATCGACCTGAGGGGAGCGTATAACCTCATCCGAATCAAGTCTGGAGATGAGTGGAAGACGGCTTTCAGTACTCAGTCGGGTCACTACGAGTATCTGGTGATGCCGTTCGGCTTGTCTAACGCTCCGGCAGTTTTCCAGGATCTCATTAACGATGTGCTCCGTGATTTTCTAGGAAGATTCGTGGTCGTTTACTTAGACGACATCCTGATCTATTCTGACTCAATTGAACAACATGTTACCCAGGTGCGTCAGGTTCTTCAAAAATTACGTGAAAATCATCTATATGCCAAGCTGGAGAAGTGTGAGTTTCATGTCACGGAGGTATCTTTTTTAGGATACATTATTTCCCCTCAGGGATTCTGCATGGAACCTAAGAAGCTCCAAGCCATCCTTAGTTGGGCGCAACCCACCAACTTAAAAGCAATTCAGCGCTTTTTAGGGTTTGCGAATTATTATAGAAGATTTATTCATTCTTTTTCCGACCTGGTTGCTCCCATTGTGGCACTGACTAAGAAGGGAGCGGATCCTACCAACTGGTCACGTGAAGCTGAGTTATCCTTTCAGGCCTTGAAACAAGCTTTTGTCTCAGCTCCAGTCCTCAGACATCCCAACCCAGAATTGCCCTTCATTGTTGAGGTTGATGCCTCGGAGGTTGGAGTGGGGGCTATCCTATCTCAAAAGGATCCGGAGTCTCTGGAACTACATCCTTGTGCCTTTATGTCCAGGAAATTCTCATCCGCTGAATCCAACTACGATGTTGGTAACCGGGAGTTACTGGCCATTAAATGGGCTTTCGAGGAGTGGAGGCATTGGCTTGAGGGAGCAACACATACCATTTCAGTATTGACTGACCACAAAAATCTTCAGTACATCGAATCAGCTAAGCGGCTGAATGCCCGGCAGGCTCGTTGGGCTTTGTTTTTTACTCGTTTCAAGTTTATTATCACTTTTAGGCCAGGTTCCAAGAATACCAAGGCGGATGCCCTGTCACGCAGTTTTCTTCCAGTTCATAATAACAGTCCTGTTACTCCTATACTTCCGTCTTCAGTCATTTGGGCAGGCCTCACACAAGATTTATTTACCCAGTTAAAGCAGCTTCAACATCAAGCTCCTGGAAATACTCCTGCTGGTCGTCTTTACGTCCCTGAGTTTTTGAGAGCTACTGTTTTGACTGAGTTTCATGATAGCAAAGTTGCCGGGCATCCGGGGATCTCTAAGACTTTGGAATTAGTCTCCCGCTCAGTATGGTGGCCTGGTCTTTCTAAAGACATTAGGGAATTTGTTTTTTATTTTCAGGTCTGTGCACAGCATAAGGTTCCCCGTTCCTTGCCTATCAGGCAACTTATGCCCTTAAATGTTCCTCTCAGGCCATGGTCTCATATTTCCATGGATTTTGTGGTAGACCTCCCTCTGTCAGCCGGATTCCGAGTCATATGGGTGGTAGTGGACCGTTTTAGCAAGATGGCCCATTTCATTGCTCTTCCCAGACTGCCATCTGCCTAGGGATTGGTCGTTTTGTTTCTCCGCCATGTTTTTAGACTTCATGGGTTGCCCACTGATATTGTTTCTGATCGGGGTCCACAATTCATTGCACAATTCTGGAAGTCTTTTTGTGCCTCATTAAAGATGAAATTGTCTTTAACATCCGGCTACCATCCCCAATCCAACGGGCAGACCGAGCGAGTTAATCAATCATTAAAACAGTATTTACGTTTGTACTCAGCCAAACTCCAGAATGATTGGTCCGAGTTTCTTCCTTTGGCGGAGTTTGCTTACAACAATTCTTGTCATTCCTCCACTAATGTGTCTCCATTCTTTTCAGTTTTTGGTTTTCACCCCAGAGCTAATTCTTTTTTTCAACATTCTTCTGTTTCCTCGCTAACCTTAACCTCTCATCTCAGAGTCATTTGGAAAAAAGTGCACCTTGCTCTCAGAAAAGCGGCATTTCGAGAGAAAAATTTTTCTGACAGGCTCCGGCGTCCTTGCACTTTTAAGGTGGGAGACAGGGTATGGTTGTCGACTCGTAACATTAGACTTCGACAAACCTCAGCTAGATTGGGCCACAAATTTATTGGACCATTTCATATTATTAAAAAAATCAACCCAGTTGCTTTCCGGTTACGTTTACCAAGAGCTCTCCGGATCGGAAATACGTTCCATTGCTCCCTGTTGAAACCATACGTTTCTTCTAGTAGATTTCCTCGGAAGATCTCCCAGGGGAAATCGCCAGTAGATGTACAGGGACAACAGGAGTTCTTGGTGGAGAAGGTTCTCGATTCCAAATTGTCCCGGGGTCGGCTTTATTTTCTGGTGCACTGGAAAGGCTATGGTCCAGAGGAAAGGTCTTGGGTCCTGGATAAGGATCTCCATGCCCCGAGACTCAAGAGGGCATTTTTTCGGGAATTTCCTCGGAAACCTGGCTTTAGGGGTTTCTTGACCCCTCCTCAAGGGGGGGGTACTGTTAGGCGCCGGGGTCCGCTCGTCGGTGCGGCCCGGCGCCTAGCAACCAGGGACGCCGTGCGCGTACAGCCGCCGGCTCCCTGGCAATGCTAGACGCCGGGCGCACGGAGCCGCACGGACCCTAGCAACGGGGACGCCACTGGCGGACCGCGTTCCCCGTTGCTGGATCCAATTAAATTAGTAAAAGCACCTGTTTCCTGGCCGTGCAGCAAGGCAGCTGCACAGCATTTAGTCCAATCAGCCTCTAAATAGCTGATTGGAGGACTCCCTGTTAAATACACTCCCAGGGCTTCTCACAGATGCCGGTAATAGCTTCCTGCATGCTGTATCTGTTTGCTGAGAGTGTTTCCAGTCCTGCTTTATCCGGTCGTTCCTGTCCTCAGTTGTCCTGCACTCGGAAGTCGTCATCTGTTCCTGGAGTCCTGACTGAGCACCGTTTAACATCCAGTGGTGTTCGTGAGTCGCGGCGTAGCCGTGAGTTGCGGCTTGGCCGCTTTATTATTTATTTATTATCATTTGTGTTCCGGAGCTTTTTGCAGAGGATTCCGCTCCCACAGATCCACTCTGGTATCCAGCGGTGCTGGGTAGGAGTACGGACTAGTGGATTTTGGTTGTCCTTTTATCTGGCGGTTTTTCCGCGCATACTTAAGTTTGGTTAGTTAACTTATTGCCCTTGGCCTGTTGTTAGTCAGAGGTCCTCTTGTCATCATCCTGCCTCGGATTTACCTTTGTCTCTCACTAAGACCGGGGGGCACCGGAGTTGGGCAGACATAATCCGCCTTTCAAACGTGGCTGCCAGGGGCTCAAGAAACCATAGTCTCGCAAGGGATTTCCGATAGCACGGGTGAGACAATAGAGTTAGGGCGCCAGGGGCAACTAGGCTTTCCTGCTCTCGTTACCAGCATTCCCCTTCCAGTACTCTGGCCATTGTCTCAAGATCTCCTCCGGTCAGGAGTACTGGAATCATAACAGATTGATTGCTTCTTTTTTGGTGGGGGCCCAAACCAACCAGTCATTTCAGTCACAGTCGTGTGGCAGACCCTGTCGCTGAAATGATGGGTTGGTTAAAGTGTGCATGTCCTGTTTATACAACATAAGGGTGGGTGGGCGGGCCAAAGGCCAATTCCATCTTGCACCTCTTTTTTCTTTCATTTTTCTTTGCGTCATGTGCTGTTTGGGGAGTATTTTTTGGAAGGGCCATCCTGCGTGACACTGCAGTGCCACTCCTAGATGGGCCAGGTGTTTGTGTTGGCCACTAGGGTCGCTTAGCTTACTCACACAGCTACCTCATTGCGCCTCTTTTTTTCTTTGCATCATGTGCCGTTTGGGGAGTAGTTTTTGGAAGGGCCATCCTGCCTGACACTGCAGTGCCACTCCTAGATGGGCCAGGTGTTTGTGTCGGCCACTAGGGTCGCTTAGCTTACTCACACAGCTACCTCATTGCGCCTCTTTTTTTCTTTGCGTCATGTGCTGTTTGGGGAGTCGTTTTTGGAAGGGCCATCCTGCCTGACACTGCAGTGCCACTCCTAGATGGGCCAGGTGTTTGTGTCGGCCACTAGGGTCGCTTAGCTTAGCCATCCAGCGACCTCGGTGCAAATTTTTGGACTAAAAATAATATTGTGAGGTGTTCAGAATAGACTGAAAATGAGTGGAAATTATGGTTATTGAGGTTAATAATACTATGGGATCAAAATGACCCCCAAATTCTATGATTTAAGCTGTTTTTTAGGGTTTTTTGAAAAAAACACCCGAATCCAAAACACACCCGAATCCGACAAAAAAAATTCGGTAAGGATTTGCCAAAACGCGGTCGAACCCAAAACACGGCCACGGAACCGAACCCAAAACCAAAACACAAGACCCGAAAAATTTCAGGTGCACATCCCTAACATAGTGGCAGACAGCGTCCCCTTTTTATACATTACGGCAGACAGCATACACTTTTTACACATAATGGCAGACAGCGTGCCCTCGTTACACATAGCGGCAGACAGCGTGCACTTTTTCCCCATTTTTACATTGCGGCAGGCAGATTCTCCCTTTTTACACATAGCGGCAGGCAGATTCCCCATTTTCATACATAGCGGCAGGCAGTCCCCCCTTTTTACACATTGCCGCAGGCTGATTCACCCTTTTTACACATTGCGGCAGGCAGTCCCAACAAATAAAAAAAGAAAGAGACAGAAAGAAAGAAAGAAAGAAAGAAAGAGACAGAAAGAAAGAAAGAAAGAAAGAAAGAAAGAAAGAAAGAAAGAAAGAAAGAAAGAAAGAAAGAAAGAAAGAAAGAATTATACTTACCCTCTCTGTTTGGCTCAGGCTCCTTGTGCAGCTTCCCGGGCAGTAGAGAATGAAGAGGAGGGAGGCGGAGGAGGGAGCCGCAGCAGCGCTGTGTTATTGGTGGAGGCGCTGCTGCTGCTGCCCCTCTGCATCACTATAGGCTGTTCTCAGAGACAGCCTCTAGTGAAGCAGAGGGGCAGCAGCGCCTCCACCAGTAACAAGGCGCTGCTGCGGCTCCCTCCTCCGCCTCCCTCCTCCTCCTTACCCCGTACCGCTGCAGTGCACGCCGCTCCTCTCCTCTACGGGCGGCTGTGCGCTGCGGGCAGCGGTTGCCCGCAGGGCACAGCGGCATGTAATGAGTCAGTTTGACTCATTACATGCTTGGGCCCCTGGACAGAGGCGGGCCCCAGTGCAACGCACTGCTTGCACTGCCGGTAGTTCCGCCTCTGACTGATACCGCTTTCACATCGCAAATGCCGGATGCCACCCGGTAAGAGAAACGTGTCCTTACCGGGTGGGATCCGGCATTTGGTCTCCTTTGATGGCTTTCCGACCTGGCAATATACCGGGTCGGTTGCCATAGCAGCAGCAGCTGGGGCGGGGGTGGAGGCGGCGCTGTAAGATGAGCTCATCTCCTGCGCCGCCTCTCCCTATGCTGTGAATGGGAACCGTGTTGCATCGACGCGGCTCCCATTCACACTGCACCTGACCCGGTATTCGACATGGGTATAATCCTTCTTTTATACCGGGTTGAATTACCGGGTCAGGCAACCCGCTAATTCGCCGTAAGTGCTTTCACATCGCACACTGACCCGTGTCGACACGACAATATGCCGTGTCGATACCGGGTTATTTGTGCGATGTGAAAGGGGTATAAGTTTGTCTAAATAGAGTACTGGTCTCATCTTCAACATAGTCCCTGCTGGAGCTTCATGGTGTGGATGTTTGGATATGCTGCTATTTGACCTGGCACCCGTGGATTATGGACGTTAGTGTAGTGCGTTTTTCTCTTGTGTATATAATTATATATATATATATATATATATATATATATAGGAACACGGGTGCAGGTGCACCATACACCATTAAAATTATATCAACCATAATATTCAAGGTTCTTTGCATATATTGGCCAGTATATGAGCCTGCCCTCCTACTTCACAGTGACCTTGTCGGATAGGTCCCTAACACTATAGGGGTTCACCTCCGGGGTGCAGAGCACCCCGAAACTACCCCAAGCCATACCACCCCAGGGCATCACACAGAACAAGGATAGAAGTGAGAGATCAGTGTTAAGCAAATGAAAGAGGCTGCTGAGTGTAAAAAAGAGGACAGTATATATATATATATATATATAGATATATATATTAGAGATGTGCACCGGAAATTTTTCGGGTTTTGTGTTTTGGTTTTGGGTTCGGTTACGCGGCCGTGTTTTGGGTTCGAACGCGTTTTGTCAAAACCTCACCGAATTTTTTTTGTCGTATTTGGGTGTGTTTTGGATTCGGGTGTTTTTTTCAAAAAACCCTAAAAAACAGCTTAAATCATAGAATTTGGGGGTCATTTTGATCCCAAAGTATTATTAACCTCAATAACCATATTTTCCACTCATTTTCAGTCTATTCTGAACACCTCACACCTCACAATATTATTTTTAGTCCTAAAATTTGCACCGAGGTCGCTGGATGGCTAAGCTAAGCGACCCAAGTGGCCGACACAAACACCTGGCCCAATCCGCCACACTTTAGAGGGTGAAACAATAAAAAAAAATTAAAACATGTTTTGTTTTTTTGTTTTTTTCTTGGTAATATCAGATCTATTTATATTAGAAGGGATTAGGTACTTGGTTTGTCTTTTTTGGAGGCACAAGTAATATTTATATATTTTTTAAAATAATATATTTTTTTTTTTTTTGATAGATGGATGGTAAAATCCCTGAAAAAAATGGCGTGGGGTCCCCCCTCCAAAGCATAACCAGCCTCGGGCTCTTCGAGCTGGTCCTGGTTCTAAAAATGCGGGGGGAAAATTGACAGGGGATCCCCCGTATTTTTAAAAGCAGCACCGGGCTCTGCGCCTGGTGCTGGTGCAAAAAATACGGGGGACAAAACGAGTAGGGGTCCCCCGTATTTTTCACACCAGCATCGGGCTCCACTAGCTGGACAGATAATGCCACAGCCGGGGGTCACTTTTATACAGTGCCCTGCGGCCGTTGCATTAAATATCCAACTAGTCACCCCTGGCCGGGGTACCCTGGGGAAGTGGGGACCCCTTCAATCAAGGGGTCCCCTCCCCCCAGCCACCCAAGGGCCAGGGGTGAAGCCCGAGGCTGTCCCCCCCATCCAATGGGCTGCGGATGGGAGGCTGATAGCCTGGAGTAAAATGTCTGAAAATTGTTTTTTTTCCAGTAGTACTACAAGTCCCAGCAAGCCTCCCCCGCAAGCTGGTACTTGGAGAACCACAAGTACCAGCATGCAGGAGAAAAACGGGCCCGCTGGTACCTGTAGTACTACTGGGAAAAAAAGACCCAAATAAAAACAGGACACACACACCATGAAAGTAAAACTTTATTTCATACGTCGACACACACATACTTACCTATGTTCCCACGCCGACATCGGTCCTCTTCTCCATGTAGAATCCACGGATACCTGAAAAGAAAAGATCAATATACTCACCTCAACCAGGGTCCAGAGATAAATCCACGTACTTGTAAAAAAACAACAAACCGGACACCCGACCAAACGGACTGAAAGGGGTCCCATGCTTACACATGGGACCCCTTACCCCGAATGCTGAGAGTCCTCTCCGTGACAGCTGTCACAGAAAGGTCCCTTCAGCCAATCAGGAAGCGCTACTACGTGGCGCTCACCTGATTGGCTGTGCGCTGTCTGTGCTGTGACAGCGCATCGCACAGCTTTCTCCATTACTTACAATGGTGGGAACTTTGCCGTCTGCGGGGGTTACCCGCGGTCAGCCGCTGACCGGCGGGTGACCCCACCGCTAGCCGCAAAGTTCCCACCATTGAATATAATGGAGGGAGCTGTGCGATGCGCTGTCTGAGTTCAGACAGCGCACAGCCAATCAGGTGAGCGCCACGTAGTAGCGCTTCCTGATTGGCTGAAGGGACCTTAGTGACAGGAGTCACGTGGGGTCCCGGCTCATTCAGGGAAAGGGGTCTCATATGTCAATATGGGACCCCTTTCAGTCCGCAGGATCGGGTCTTTGCGTTTTTTTATTTTGCCAAGTACCTGGATTTATCTCTGGACCCTGGCTGAGGTGAGTATATTGATCTTTTCTTTTCAGGTATCCGTGGATTCGACATGGAGAAGAGGACCGATGTCGGCGTGTGAACATAGGTAAGTATGTGTGTGTCGACGAATGAATTAAAGTTTTACTGTCACGGTGTGTGTGTCCTGTTTTTATTTGGGTATTTTTTTTCAGTAGTACTACAGGTACCAGCGGGCCCGTTTTTCTCCCGCATGCTGGTACTTGTAGTTCTCCAAGTACCAGCTTGCGGGGGAGGCTTGCTGGGACTTGTAGTACTACTGGAAAAAACAATATTCAGACATTTTACTCCAGGCTATCAGCCTCCCATCCGCAGCCCATTGGATGGGGGGGGGACAGCCTCGGGCTTCACCCCTGGCCCTTGGGTGGCTGGGGGGGGGACCCCCTTGATTGAAGGGGTCCCCACTTCCCCAGGGTACCCCGGCCAGGGGTGACTAGTTGGATATTTAATGCCACGGCCGCAGGGCACTGTATAAAAGTGACCCTCGGCTGTGGCATTATCTGTCCAGCTAGTGGAGCCCGATGCTGGTGTGAAAAATACGGGGGACCCCTACTCGTTTTGTCCCCCGTATTTTTTGCACCAGCACCAGGCGCAGAGCCCGGTGCTGGTTTTAAAAATACGGGGGATCCCCTGTCAATTTTTCCCCTGCATTTTTAGAACCAGGACCAGCTCGAAGAGCCCGAGGCTGGTTATGCTTTGGAGGGGGGACCCCACGCCATTTTTTCCCGTTTTTCCCCGTTTTTTTAAATCGCGGCAAAATCCGGCAAATCGGACGTTTTTCACCTGCAGGAATGTCGAATTCGTTTTTCATTGAATATGGTGAATTCCGGCAGCCACCTGCCGGATATCGCCTGTCGAATTGTGTCGAATTAAAAAAACGGCGATAATTTGCCGCGATTCGCTGTGAATTGCATATACCCCTAAGTCTTTTCATTTTTCTAGCGAGAGGCTGAGTGCTTCCATCCTCATGTGAAGCTGAACCACTAGCCATGAACATAGGCCAGGGCCTCTGCCGTTCCTTGCCACTCCGTGTGGTAAATGGCATATTGGCAAGTTTACGCTTCTCCTCCGACGATTTTATTTTAGGTTTTTGAGTCCTTTTTTTACTGATATTTTGTGTTTTGGATTTTACATGCTCTGTACTATGACATTGGGCATCGGCCTTGGCAGACGACGTTGATGGAATTTCATCGTCTCGGCCATGACTAGTGGCAGCAGCTTCAGCACGAGGTGGAAGTGGATCTTGATCTTTCCCTATTTTTGGAACCTCAACATTTTTGTTCTCCATATTTTAATAGGCACAACTAAAAGGCACCTCAGGTAAACAATGGAGATGGGTGGATACTAGTATACTTATGGATGACGAGTGACTGACGACACAGAGGTAGCTACAGCCGTGGACTACCGTACTGCGTCTGCTAGTATAGAGATTATAATGATATAAAAAATATATATATATATCACTACTGCAGGTATATATAATATAATGACAGACCTGCTGGACACTGTCAGCAGACTCCTAAACTACCAGTATGAAGAAGATAGAAAAAAAAACCCCACCACAGGTAGGTATACAATTATGGACGAGCACTGACGACACAGAGGTAGCTACAGCCGTGGACTACCGTACTGCGTCTGCTAGTATAGAGATGATAATGATATAAAAAATATATATATATCACTACTGCAGGTATATATAATATAATGACGGACCTGCTGGACACTGTCAGCAGACTCCTAAACTACTAGTATGAAGAAGTTAGAAAAAAAAAAACCACCACAGGTAGGTATACAATTATGGATGAGCACTGACGACACAGAGGTAGCTACAGCCGTGGACTACCGTACTGTGTCTGCTAGTATAGACTGGATGATAATGATATAAAAAATATATATATATATATATATATATCACTACTGCAGGACAGGTATATATTATATAATGACGGACCTGCTGGACACTGTCAGCAGACTGCTGAACTACTAGTATGAAGAAGATAGAAAAAAAAACACCACAGGTAGGTATACAATTATGGACGAGCACTGACGACACAGAGGTAGCTACAGCCGTGGACTACCGTACTGCGTCTGCTAGTATAGAGATGATAATGATATAAAAAAAATATATATATCACTACTGCAGGTATATATAATATAATGACGGACCTGCTGGACACTGTCAGCAGACTCCTAAACTACTAGTATGAAGAAGATAGAAAAAAAAAACCCACCACAGGTAGGTATACAATTATGGACGAGCACTGACGACACAGAGGTAGCCACAGCCGTGGACTACCGTACTGCGTCTGCTAATATAGAGATGAACAAAAAAAATATAACACTACTGCAGGTAAATATTTATATAATATAATGAATGACGGACCTGCTGGACACTGTCAGCAGAATGCGTTTATAGAATTTAAAAAAAAACACCACAGAAGTGTTTGTTTAACTTTTTCAGGCAGACAATATACTGGTGGTCACTGGTCAGTCACACTGGCAGCAAAAGTGTGCACTGTACTCCTGCTATTAACTGCACCCCAGTCTCCCCCACAATTCAGCTGTGTGAGCAGTGAGCACTCAGTACAGTCAGATATACATAGATGATATTATCATGCAGCACACTGAGGCTGAGCACAGATATGGTATGTGACTGTGTATCGTTTTTTTTCCAGGCAGAGAACGGATTATAAATAAAACTGGTGGTCACTGGTCACTATCAGCAAAACTCTGCACTGTACTGAGTACTCCAAATGCTCCCCAAGTAGTAAATCAAGTGTCTCTCTAATCTATTCTACACGGAGAGGACGCCAGCCACATCCTCTCCCTATCAATCTCAATGCACGTGTGAAAATGGCGGCGACGCACGGCTCCTTATATAGAATCCGAGTCTCGCGATAGAATCCGAGCCTTGCGAGAATCTGACAGCGGGATGATGACGTTCGGGCGCGCTCGGGTTAACCGAGCAAGGCGGGAAGATCCGAGTCTGCCTCGGACCCGTGTAAATAGGCTGAAGTTCGGGGGGTTCGTATTCCGAGGAACTGAACCCGCTCATCTCTAATGTATATATATATATATATATATATATATATATATATACACACACACAGTATATATATATATATATATATATATATATATATATGAAACAGTTTTAGTCTCAACCAGATGTCATAATTATACAATATATAGTTTATTTTTTAACTGGCAGCTCGGCTCACACTGTGTGTGAGGTAGAGATGAGCGGGTTCGGTTTCTCTGAATCCGAACCCGCCAGAACTTCATGTTTTTTTTCACGGGTCCGAGCGACTCGGATTTTCCCGCCTTGCTCGGTTAACCCGAGCGCGCCCGAACGTCATCATGACGCTGTCGGATTCTCGCGAGGCTCGGATTCTATCGCGAGACTCGGATTCTATATAAGGAGCCGCGCGTCGCCGCCATTTTCACACGTGCATTGAGATTGATAGGGAGAGGACGTGGCTGGCGTCCTCTCCGTTTAGAATTAGAATAGATTAGAGAGACACTTGATTTACTAATTTTGGGGAGCATTAGGAGTACTCAGTAGTGTACAGTGCAGAGTTTTGCTGATAGTGACCAGTGACCACCACTTTTATTTATAATCCGTTCTCTGCCTGAAAAAAGCGATACACAGCACACAGTGACTCAGTCACATACCATATCTGTGTGCACTGCTCAGGCTCAGGCCAGTGTGCTGCATCATCTATTATCTATATATAATATTATATATATCTGTCTGACTGCTCAGCTCACACAGCTTATAATTGTGGGGGAGACTGGGGAGCACTACTGCAGTGCCAGTTATAGGTTATAGCAGGAGCCAGGAGTACATAATATAATCCGTTCTCTGCCTGAAAAAAGCGATACACAGCACACAGTGACTCAGTCACATACCATATCTGTGTGCACTGCTCAGGCTCAGGCCAGTGTGCTGCATCATCTATTATCTATATATAATATTATATATATCTGTCTGACTGCTCAGCTCACACAGCTTATAATTGTGGGGGAGACTGGGGAGCACTACTGCAGTGCCAGTTATAGGTTATAGCAGGAGCCAGGAGTACATAATATATTATATAGTGAGTGACCACCAGACACACAGTGCAGTTTATTTAATATATCCATTCTCTGCCTGAAAAAAGCGATACACACAGTGACTCAGTCAGTCACATACCATATCTGTGTGCACTGCTCAGGCTCAGGCCAGTGTGCTGCATCATCTATATATATTATATATCTGTCTGACTGCTCAGCTCACACAGCTTATAATTGTGGGGGAGACTGGGGAGCACTACTGCAGTGCCAGTTATAGGTTATAGCAGGAGCCAGGAGTACATAATATTATATTAAAATTAAACAGTGCACACTTTTGCTGCAGGAGTGCCACTGCCAGTGTGACTAGTGACCAGTGACCTGACCACCAGTATATAATATTAGTAGTATACTATCTCTTTATCAACCAGTCTATATTAGCAGCAGACACAGTACAGTGCGGTAGTTCACGGCTGTGGCTACCTCTGTGTCGGCACTCGGCAGCCCGTCCATAATTGTATATACCACCTAACCGTGGTTTTTTTTTCTTTCTTTATACATACATACTAGTTACGAGTATACTATCTCTTTATCAACCAGTCTATATATTAGCAGCAGACACAGTACAGTGCGGTAGTTCACGGCTGTGGCTACCTCTGTGTCGGCACTCGGCAGCCCGTCCATAATTGTATATACCACCTAACCGTGGTTTTTTTTTCTTTCTTTATACATACATACTAGTTACGAGTATACTATCTCTTTATCAACCAGTCTATATATTAGCAGCAGACACAGTACAGTGCGGTAGTTCACGGCTGTGGCTACCTCTGTGTCGGCACTCGGCAGCCCGTCCATAATTGTATATACCACCTAACCGTGGTTTTTTTTTCTTTCTTTATACATACATACTAGTTACGAGTATACTATCTCTTTATCAACCAGTCTATATATTAGCAGCAGACACAGTACAGTGCGGTAGTTCACGGCTGTGGCTACCTCTGTGTCGGCACTCGGCAGCCCGTCCATAATTGTATATACCACCTAACCGTGGTTTTTTTTTCTTTCTTTATACATACATACTAGTTACGAGTATACTATCTCTTTATCAACCAGTCTATATTAGCAGCAGACACAGTACAGTGCGGTAGTTCACGGCTGTGGCTACCTCTGTGTCGGCACTCGGCAGCCCGTCCATAATTGTATACTAGTATCCAATCCATCCATCTCCATTGTTTACCTGAGGTGCCTTTTAGTTGTGCCTATTAAAATATGGAGAACAAAAATGTTGAGGTTCCAAAATTAGGGAAAGATCAAGATCCACTTCCACCTCGTGCTGAAGCTGCTGCCACTAGTCATGGCCGAGACGATGAAATGCCAGCAACGTCGTCTGCCAAGGCCGATGCCCAATGGCATAGTACAGAGCATGTCAAAACCAAAACACCAAATATCAGTAAAAAAAGGACTCCAAAACCTAAAATAAAATTGTCGGAGGAGAAGCGTAAACTTGCCAATATGCCATTTACCACACGGAGTGGCAAGGAACGGCTGAGGCCCTGGCCTATGTTCATGGCTAGTGGTTCAGCTTCACATGAGGATGGAAGCACTCAGCCTCTCGCTAGAAAACTGAAAAGACTCAAGCTGGCAAAAGCACCGCAAAGAACTGTGCGTTCTTTGAAATCCCAAATCCACAAGGAGAGTCCAATTGTGTCGGTTGCGATGCCTGACCTTCCCAACACTGGACGTGAAGAGCATGCGCCTTCCACCATTTGCACGCCCCCTGCAAGTGCTGGAAGGAGCACCCGCAGTCCAGTTCCTGATAGTCAGATTGAAGATGTCAGTGTTGAAGTACACCAGGATGAGGAGGATATAGGTGTTGCTGGCGCTGGGGAGGAAATTGACCAGGAGGATTCTGATGGTGAGGTGGTTTGTTTAAGTCAGGCACCCGGGGAGACACCTGTTGTCCGTGGGAGGAATATGGCCGTTGACATGCCAGGTGAAAATACCAAAAAAATCAGCTCTTCGGTGTGGAGGTATTTCACCAGAAATGCGGACAACAGGTGTCAAGCCGTGTGTTCCCTTTGTCAAGCTGTAATAAGTAGGGGTAAGGACGTTAACCACCTCGGAACATCCTCCCTTATACGTCACCTGCAGCGCATTCATAATAAGTCAGTGACAAGTTCAAAAACTTTGGGTGACAGCGGAAGCAGTCCACTGACCAGTAAATCCCTTCCTCTTGTAACCAAGCTCACGCAAACCACCCCACCAACTCCCTCAGTGTCAATTTCCTCCTTCCCCAGGAATGCCAATAGTCCTGCAGGCCATGTCACTGGCAATTCTGACGAGTCCTCTCCTGCCTGGGATTCCTCCGATGCATCCTTGCGTGTAACGCCTACTGCTGCTGGCGCTGCTGTTGTTGCCGCTGGGAGTCGATGGTCATCCCAGAGGGGAAGTCGTAAGCCCACTTGTACTACTTCCAGTAAGCAATTGACTGTTCAACAGTCCTTTGCGAGGAAGATGAAATATCACAGCAGTCATCCTACTGCAAAGCGGATAACTGAGTCCTTGACAACTATGTTGGTGTTAGACGTGCGTCCGGTATCCGCCGTTAGTTCACAGGGAACTAGACAATTTATTGAGGCAGTGTGCCCCCGTTACCAAATACCATCTAGGTTCCACTTCTCTAGGCAGGCGATACCGAGAATGTACACGGACGTCAGAAAAAGACTCACCAGTGTCCTAAAAAATGCAGTTGTACCCAATGTCCACTTAACCACGGACATGTGGACAAGTGGAGCAGGGCAGGGTCAGGACTATATGACTGTGACAGCCCACTGGGTAGATGTATGGACTCCCGCCGCAAGAACAGCAGCGGCGGCACCAGTAGCAGCATCTCGCAAACGCCAACTCTTTCCTAGGCCGGCTACGCTTTGTATCACCGGTTTCCAGAATACGCACACAGCTGAAAACCTCTTACGGCAACTGAGGAAGATCATCGCGGAATGGCTTACCCCAATTGGACTCTCCTGTGGATTTGTGGCATCGGACAACGCCAGCAATATTGTGTGTGCATTAAATATGGGCAAATTCCAGCACGTCCCATGTTTTGCACATACCTTGAATTTGGTGGTGCAGAATTTTTTAAAAAACGACAGGGGCGTGCAAGAGATGCTGTCGGTGGCCAGAAAAATTGCGGGACACTTTCGGCGTACAGGCACCACGTACAGAAGACTGGAGCACCACCAAAAACTACTGAACCTGCCCTGCCATCATCTGAAGCAAGAAGTGGTAACGAGGTGGAATTCAACCCTCTATATGCTTCAGAGGTTGGAGGAGCAGCAAAAGGCCATTCAAGCCTATACAATTGAGCACGATATAGTAGGTGGAATGCACCTGTCTCAAGTGCAGTGGAGAATGATTTCAACGTTGTGCAAGGTTCTGATGCCCTTTGAACTTGCCACACGTGAAGTCAGTTCAGACACTGCCAGCCTGAGTCAGGTCATTCCCCTCATCAGGCTTTTGCAGAAGAAGCTGGAGGCATTGAAGGAGGAGCTAAAAGGGAGCGATTCCGCTAGGCATGTGGGACTTGTGGATGCAGCCCTTAATTCGCTTAACAAGGATTCACGGGTGGTCAATCTGTTGAAATCAGAGCACTACATTTTGGCCACCGTGCTCGATCCTAGATTTAAAGCCTACCTTGGATCTCTCTTTCCGGTAGACACAGGTCTGCTGGGGTTGAAAGACCTGCTGGTGACAAAATTGTCAAGTCAAGCGGAACGCGACCTGTCAACATCTCCTCCTTCACATTCTCCCGCAACTGGGGGTGCGAGGAAAAGGCTCAGAATTCCGAGCCCACCCGCTGGCGGTGATGCAGGGCAGTCTGGAGCGACTGCTGATGCTGACATCTGGTCCGGACTGAAGGACCTGACAACGATTACGGACATGTCGTCTACTGTCACTGCATATGATTCTCTCAACATTGATAGAATGGTGGAGGATTATATGAGTGACCGCATCCAAGTAGGCACGTCACACAGTCCGTACTTATACTGGCAGGAAAAAGAGGCAATTTGGAGGCCCTTGCACAAACTGGCTTTATTCTACCTAAGTTGCCCTCCCACAAGTGTGTACTCCGAAAGAGTGTTTAGTGCCGCCGCTCACCTTGTCAGCAATCGGCGTACGAGGTTACATCCAGAAAATGTGGAGAAGATGATGTTCATTAAAATTAATTATAATCAATTCCTCCGCGGAGACATTGACCAGCAGCAATTGCCTCCACAAAGTACACAGGGAGCTGAGATGGTGGATTCCAGTGGGGACGAATTGATAATCTGTGAGGAGGGGGATGTACACGGTGATATATCGGAGGGTGAAGATGAGGTGGACATCTTGCCTCTGTAGAGCCAGTTTGTGCAAGGAGAGATTAATTGCTTCTTTTTTGGGGGGGGTCCAAACCAACCCGTCATATCAGTCACAGTCGTGTGGCAGACCCTGTCACTGAAATGATGGGTTGGTTAAAGTGTGCATGTCCTGTTTTGTTTATACAACATAAGGGTGGGTGGGAGGGCCCAAGGACAATTCCATCTTGCACCTCTTTTTTCTTTTCTTTTTCTTTGCATCATGTGCTGATTGGGGAGGGTTTTTTGGAAGGGACATCCTGCGTGACACTGCAGTGCCACTCCTAGATGGGCCCGGTGTTTGTGTCGGCCACTAGGGTCGCTAATCTTACTCACACAGTCAGCTACCTCATTGCGCCTCTTTTTTTCTTTGCGCCATGTGCTGTTTGGGGAGGGTTTTTTGGAAGGGACATCCTGCGTGACACTGCAGTGCCACTCCTAGATGGGCCCGGTGTTTGTGTCGGCCACTAGGGTCGCTAATCTTACTCACACAGCTACCTCATTGCGCCTCTTTTTTTCTTTGCGTCATGTGCTGTTTGGGGAGGGTTTTTTGGAAGGGACATCCTGCGTGACACTGCAGTGCCACTCCTAGATGGGCCCGGTGTTTGTGTCGGCCACTAGGGTCGCTAATCTTACTCACACAGCTACCTCATTGCGCCTCTTTTTTTCTTTGCGTCATGTGCTGTTTGGGGAGGGTTTTTTGGAAGGGCCATCCTGCGTGACACTGCAGTGCCACTCCTAGATGGGCCCGGTGTTTGTGTCGGCCACTAGGGTCGCTAATCTTACTCACACAGCTACCTCATTGCGCCTCTTTTTTTCTTTGCGTCATGTGCTGTTTGGGGAGGGTTTTTTGGAAGGGACATCCTGCGTGACACTGCAGTGCCACTCCTAGATGGGCCCGGTGTTTGTGTCGGCCACTAGGGTCGCTTATCTTACTCACACAGCGACCTCGGTGCAAATTTTAGGACTAAAAATAATATTGTGAGGTGTGAGGTATTCAGAATAGACTGAAAATGAGTGTAAATTATGGTTTTTGAGGTTAATAATACTTTGGGATCAAAATGACCCCCAAATTCTATGATTTAAGCTGTTTTTTAGTGTTTTTGGAAAAAAACACCCGAATCCAAAACACACCCGAATCCGACAAAAAAAATTCGGTGAGGTTTTGCCAAAACGCGTTCGAACCCAAAACACGGCCGCGGAACCGAACCCAAAACCAAAACACAAAACCCGAAAAATTTCAGGCGCTCATCTCTAGTGTGAGGTATGCATTAGGAATATCAGACATACAGTAGAAGTCTTAAAATGGATTATATCCCATTGACCTCTTATTTTAGTGCACCGTATGCTGATGCTTTAAGTACTCCATAGCACTGCACAGCCTGCACCTATAATTATAGATATGCCCACTGGGCCATCCACAATTGCTTAGCAGACAGTTCCAAACTTTGTGGACAACTTTATGATATGCACCCACTATAGCTATGCCCATTATTCTGTAACATTACTACTGTAGTTATTTGTATTACACAGTACATGATTTACTATACACATTACCTACATTAACGTGAAATCTTAAGAATAGGGGAAAAGACTGACATCTAGAGGCTGTTTTAGAAATATCATACATAAATACTAAATTTAGCACAGCTACGATCATTCACACTGACATGCGGGGGGACGCCCAGCACAGGGCTATTCTGCCCCGCATGTCAGTGCCGGCTCCCCCCTGCAGAAGTGCAAAGGCATCGCACAGCGGCAATGTCTGTACTTCAACAGTAGTTCCCGACCAGCGCAGCTTTAGCGTGCTGGCCGGGAGCTACTCATCGCTCCTGGCCCACAGCAGAAGCGTGTGACATCATGCAGCCACTGCGGCCCGCCCCCGTTCGGTTCGGCCATGCCTGCGTTGGACGGTCGAAACGGTGGCCAAACGCTGCCATTTCACCCCCCACCCAGCGACCGCCTCTGCCTGTCAATCAGGCAGAGGCGATCGTAGCGTCCCGACGGCCTTTGGCAGTCTGGCATGCGCTGGCACACTGTGCATGTGCAGTTCTGACCTGATCGCACTGCTGCGATAAACTTCAGCATGTGATCGGGTCAGAATGACCCCCATGGTACGGAAAATGCTCTGTTTTTGAAAAAAAAAAAAAAAGTGACATCCCCAGATTGAGCTTAAAGTACAAATGTCTGGGGATGTCACTAGTGACATGCAGGAGTGCATACCGATAATTATCTAGTGGGTACACACTGGACGAGAATTTTTTTTTCTCGTAACAATTGGTCATTATCAGAAAACTTGTTTGAAATGGCGTCTAGACTGTACCCGACTTTACTGCTGGGGGCCTGTAACACCGGGGAGGATGGGGAACACTCAGATGCCTTGCCAATATTTATTTTATATACAGTATTGAGGTGACACATGTTTTATTGCTGTGATAAGTGGCAATAGGAATTATTCTAAGGACTGCAATGCTGGCTCTAATATTATGCTGGCTGGAAAACGTTTATTTAAAAAGAGGAAGGAGGTTTTTGTACGGCTCTGTATCACTGTGTGAGAGGGGGCTGATAACCCTGCTGACAGATATACTCTGCCTCATCCTCTGCTGTCACTCCACTGATTGTTAGTGTGAACGCAGTTCCATATCCAGATCCAGTGAACCTGTCTGGGACTCCTGTATCTCGGCTGCTTGCTCTATAGATAAGAAGCTTTGGAGATTGTCCTGATTTCTGTTGGTACCAGGCAAAGAAGTTGGCTATACCAGCACTGGCTGTACATGAGATGGTGACTGATCCTCCTGGTGACACAGAGATATAACCTGGGGTCTGAGTCATCACAATCTCCCCACAGGACCCTGAGGATTAGAGGAGACACAGTCATTACTGATACATGTCTGTATATAGTCATATACATCCTGCTCTGATTATTTATGTTACATGTATAGATTCCCCTACACAGCATCATGTAATGCCCCCAATCTCTCACCCTGAATATAAATGAGTATCACAGCCAGCAGGTAACTGTGAGACACCATCTTGCTGTATCTGGGCTGTCAGACAGACACTATAAGACGTCTCCTGTACAATGAGATATATATAGAGAGTGACAGGTGAGGTGTGACAGGAAATCCCCCAGAGACTGTGTATGGAAATAAGATGGAAATTCTGTGGTGTCAGTGTGACAGTGAATGGTGTGTGCTAGAGACAGGATCTCAGTGTGATGTCCTCTGTGGTGTCAGTGTGACAGTGACTGGTGTGTACTAGAGACAGGATGTCAGTGTGATGTCCTCTGTGGTGTCAGTGTGACAGTGACTGGTGTGTGCTAGAGACAGGATGTCAGTGTGATGTCCTCTGTGGTGTCAGTGTGACAGTGACTGGTGTGTACTAGAGACAGGATGTCAGTGTGATGTCCTCTGTGGTGTCAGTGTGACAGGGACTGGTGTGTGGTAGAGACAGGATGTCAGTGTGATGTCCTCTGTGGTGTCAGTGTGACAGTGACTGGTGTGTACTAGAGACATGATGTCAGTGTGATGCCCTCTGTGGTGTCAGCGTGACAGTGACTGGTGTGTGCTAGAGACAGGATGTCAGTGTGATGTCCTCTGTGGTGTCAGTGTGACAGGGACTGGTGTGTACTAGAGACAGGATGTCAGTGTGATGTCCTCTGTGGTGTCAGTGTGACAGTGACTGGTGTGTGCTAGAGACAGGATATCAGTGTGATGTCCTCTGTGGTGTCAGTGTGACAGTGACTGGTGTGTACTAGAGATAGGATGTCAGTGTGATGTCCTCTGTGATGTCAGTGTGACAGTGACTGGTGTGTGCTAGAGACAGGATGTCAGTGTGATGTCCTCTGTGGTGTCAGTGTGACAGTGACTGGTGTGTGCTAGAGACAGGATGTTAGTGTCATGTCCTCTGTGGTGCCAGTGTGACAGTGACTGATGTGTGCTAGAGACAGGATGTCAGTGTGATGTCCTCTGTGGTGTCAGTGTGACAGTGACTGGGGTGTACTAGATACAGGATGTCAGTGTGATGACCTCTGTGGTGTCAGTGTGACAGTGACTGGTGTGTGCTAGAGACAGGATGTCAGTGTGATGTCCTCTGTGGTGTCAGTGTGACAGTGACTGGTGTGTGCTAGAGACAGGATGTCAGTGTGATGTCCTCTGTGGTGTCAGTGTGACAGTGACTGGTGTGTGCTAGAGACAGGATGTCAGTGTGATGTCCTCTGTGGTATCAGTGTGACAGTGACTGGTGTGTGCTAGAGACAGGATGTCAGTGTGATGTCCTCTGTGGTGTCAGTGTGACAGTGACTGGGGTGTACTAGATACAGGATGTCAGTGTGATGTCCTCTGTGGTGTCAGTGTGACAGTGACTGGTGTGTACTAGAGACATGATGTCAGTGTGATGACCTCTGTGGTGTCAGTGTGACAGTGACTGGTGTGTACTAGAGACATGATGTCAGTGTGATGACCTCTGTGGTGTCAGTGTGACAGTGACTGGTGTGTACTAGAGACAGGATGTCAGTGTGATGTCCTCTGTGGTATCAGTGTGACAGTGACTGGTGTGTGCTAGAGACAGGATGTCAGTGTGATGTCCTCTGTGGTGTCAGTGTGACAGTGACTGGTGTGTACTAGAGACAGGATGTCAGTGTGATGTCCTCTGTGGTGTCAGTGTGACAATTGGTCATTATCAGAAAACTTGTTTGAAATGGCGTCTAGACTGTACCCAACTTTACTGCTGGGGGCCTGTAACACCGGGGAGGATGGGGAACACTCAGATGCCTTGCCAATATTTATTTTATATACAGTATTGAGGTGACACATGTTTTATTGCTGTGATAAGTGGCAATAGGAATTATACTAAGGACTGCAATGCTGGCTCTAATATTATGCTGGCTGGAAAACGTTTATTTAAAAAGAGGAAGGAGGTTTTTGTACGGCTCTGTATCACTGTGTGAGAGGGGGCTGATAACCCTGCTGACAGATATACTCTGCCTCATCTTCTGCTGTCACTCCACTGATTGTTAGTGTGAACGCAGTTCCATATCCAGATCCACTGAACCTGTCTGGGACTCCTGTATCTCGGCCAGAGCCGGATTAAGGGGGGAGCCCAGGGGGTACGTTACCCTGGGCCCCCCAAATCTCAGGGGCCCCCTGGAGGATCCGTAGGAATCTTTCACTTAGGCTCCAAGATCATGCAGCTTCTGCTGCTGCATTGCTGCTGTCATCTCATCGAGGCCAGCACTGAGTGCAGCAGCCAGTCACAGCTGCTGAACTGGTCATCTCCCACTGCCACCAATGGGCTGCGGTGAGGATGCCTCTGCTCACTCCCCCCCCCCTGCTGAGACTCCGCCCCCTATGCGCCGTGAAGCCCCGCCCCCTTCTCTCCTCTATCCCTATGTCTTTGCTTATCCTGCTCTAGTCTCCTCCCCTTCCCTCTCCTCCTCTCTTCTACCCTATCTGTGACTGTCTCCTTCTCCCCATGAGCTCCAGCTCCGCAGTCTGCTGAGAACAGGCAGCCTACTTCCTACTGAGGTAAGTATATGGGGAAGTGTAGGGGGGTATATTAATACAGTCTGGGGTTGTATTAATGTTATATGTGGGGGTTATGTTAAGAGGATTGGGGTGTATTAACATTATGGGGACTATACAGTATTACTGTTATTGGGGTGGGGGTGTATTAATATTATGGGTGTATATTACTGTTATCTGGGTGGTGGGTTGGGGTGGGGGTGTATTAATATTATGGGTGTATATTACTGTTATCTGGGTGGTGGGTTGGGGTGGGGGTGTATTAATATTATGGGTGTATATTACTGTTATCTGGGTGGTGGGTTGGGGTGGGGGTGTATTAATATTATGGGTGTATATTACTGTTATCTGGGTGGTGGGTTGGGGTGGGGGTGTATTAATATTATGGGTGTATATTACTGTTATCTGGGTGGTGGGTTGGGGTGGGGGTGTATTAATATTATGGGTGTATATTACTGTTATTTGGGTGGTGGGTTGGGGTGGGGGTGTATTAATATTATGGGGGTATATTACTGTTATCTGGGTGGTGGGTTGGGGTGGGGGTGTATTAATATTATGGGTGTATATTACTGTTATCTGGGTGGTGGGTTGGGGTGGGGGTGTATTAATATTATGGGGGTATATTACTGTTATCTGGGTGGTGGGTTGGGGATGGGGGTGTATTAATAATATGGGGGTATATTACTGTTATCTGGGTGGTGGGGTGGGGTTATATAATACTGAAAGGGATATTCAATTACCCTGACTTGCTGTCGGGTGTACTGTATTGCCGTAAACACTGCCGTAAACACTGTATTGCCGTACACCCGTAAACACACAGGTTTCACTGAACCTGTGTGTTTTCGGGTGAAAATGCACTTTTTACCAGCCGACTAAATCAAATAGCCCAACCGCAGCACCCGAAGAAACATCGGGCGTTTTTACTCCAGATGTCTCTTCGGGGGGTAATTGAATATCCCTTTGAGCCTGATTTGGAGGTGGGTGGATTTGCAGTAGCTGCAGCAGCTGCTACTACGTCTTTATGCTAATGCCGCAGTCGGTGGGCGCCCTTATGTGTCGTCCACCAGCTGTAATGCAAATCTGTCGATGTGTGCATGAAGACGGGCCATCGATCAAACATCGGTTGCACCATCAGACATTATAGAATCCCTTTGGTGCTCAGAATGTCCATTGGATCATGGCTGCCAGTGCCAATGGAACTGCATTTTATGACGCAGTCCCTGACATTGACACGTCTACCGCCATTAACCACTATCCAATCACCTCCCAGGAACACCTAACGAAATTGCATGGCTATCCATGCAATGCAGATATGTGTCTCCTGGTGGTAACGACTGGGACATATTATATTGGCCCGACTTGACATACTGTAGTGCTAGGGTTCATACATTCATAGGATTCTGTACTTTTACATGTCTACAGATTTGAAGGCTCGGACATCGAAAACCAAGTATCTAGAAGAGGATCCAGTGGATTGGAGCAGATGCTCTCAGTAAGTAGCTCTGACATGCACCCACCCACCCATTATAATAAATAAATAACACACACACACACACACACACACACACACACACACACACACACACACACACACACATCACAGCAAGGTGTCTGGCTTTCTCTGTAGAATAAAGCCATCAGCGCCGGGTGCCCGCAGACTCTGAATCACACACATCCCCACATAGTGCAGCACTCCAGGCGGCTGAAATAAACACTATAACAGCAGCACATAGAAAGTGTCACCTATAAACGGCACTGAAACGTTACCAAATATATGCTGCTGTTATAGTATTTATTTCAGCTGCCTAGAGTACTGCACCGTGTGGGGATATGTGTGTGTATGTGTGTGCCTGCCTCTTTATTAGGGGCCCCCCTGACTGAAGTGCGCCCTGGGCCCCCCATAGTCTTAATCCGGCCCTGATCTCGGCTGCTTGCTCTATAGATAAGAAGCTTTGGAGATTGTCCTGATTTCTGTTGGTACCAGGCAAAGAAGTTGTCTATACCAGCACTGGCTGTACATGAGATGGTGACTGATCCTCCTGGTGACACAGAGATATAACCTGGGGTCTGAGTCATCACAATCTCCCCACAGGACCCTGAGGATTAGAGGAGACACAGTCATTACTGATACATGTCTGTATATAGTCATATACATCCTGCTCTGATTATTTATGTTACATGTATAGATTCCCCTACACAGCATCATGTAATGCCCCCAATCTCTCACCCTGAATATAAATGAGTATCACAGCCAGCAGGTAACTGTGAGACACCATCTTGCTGTATCTGGGCTGTCAGACAGAAATTATAAGACGTCTCCTGTACAATGAGATATATATAGAGAGTGACAGGTGAGGTGTGACAGGAAATCCCCCAGAGACTGTGTATGGAAATAAGATGGAAATTCTGTGGTGTTAGTGTGACAGTGAATGGTGTGTGCTAGAGACAGGATCTCAGTGTGATGTCCTCTGTGGTGTCAGTGTGACAGTGACCGGTGTGTGCTAGAGACAGGATGTCAGTGTGATGTCCTCTGTGATGTCAGTGTGACAGTGACTGGTGTGTGCTAGAGACAGGATGTCAGTGTGATGTCCTCTGTGGTGTCAGTGTGACAGTGACTGGTGTGTGCTAGAGACAGGATGTCAGTGTGATGTCCTCTGTGATGTCAGTGTGACAGTGACTGGTGTGTGCTAGAGACAGGATGTCAGTGTGATGTCCTCTGTGGTGTCAGTGTGACAGTGACTGGTGTGTGCTAGAGACAGGATGTTAGTGTCATGTCCTCTGTGGTGTCAGTGTGACAGTGACTGATGTGTGCTAGAGACAGGATGTCAGTGTGATGTCCTCTGTGGTGTCAGTGTGACAGTGACTGGGGTGTACTAGATACAGGATGTCAGTGTGATGACCTCTGTGGTGTCAGTGTGACAGTGACTGGTGTGTGCTAGAGACAGGATGTCAGTGTGATGTCCTCTGTGGTGTCAGTGTGACAGTGACTGGTGTGTGCTAGAGACAGGATGTCAGTGTGATGTCCTCTGTGGTGTCAGTGTGACAGTGACTGGTGTGTGCTAGAGACAGGATGTCAGTGTGATGTCCTCTGTGGTATCAGTGTGACAGTGACTGGTGTGTGCTAGAGACAGGATGTCAGTGTGATGTCCTCTGTGGTGTCAGTGTGACAGTGACTGGTGTGTGCTAGAGACAGGATGTCAGTGTGATGTCCTCTGTGGTGTCAGTGTGACAGTGACTGATGTGTGCTAGAGACAGGATGTCAGTGTGATGTCCTCTGTGGTGTCAGTGTGACAGTGACTGATGTGTGCTAGAGACAGGATGTCAGTGTGATGTCCTCTGTGGTGTCAGTGTGACAGTGACTGGGGTGTACTAGATACAGGATGTCAGTGTGATGTCCTCTGTGGTGTCAGTGTGACAGTGACTGGTGTGTACTAGAGACATGATGTCAGTGTGATGACCTCTGTGGTGTCAGTGTGACAGTGACTGGTGTGTACTAGAGACATGATGTCAGTGTGATGACCTCTGTGGTGTCAGTGTGACAGTGACTGGTGTGTACTAGAGACAGGATGTCAGTGTGATGTCCTCTGTGGTATCAGTGTGACAGTGACTGGTGTGTGCTAGAGACAGGATGTCAGTGTGATGTCCTCTGTGGTGTCAGTGTGACAGTGACTGGTGTGTACTAGAGACAGGATGTCAGTGTGATGTCCTCTGTGGTATCAGTGTGACAGTGACTGGTGTATGCTAGAGAAAGGGTGTCAGCGTAATGTCCTCTGTGGTATCAGTGTGACAGTGACTGGTGTGCGCTAGAGACAGGATGTCAGTGTGATGTCCTCTGTGGTGTCAGTGTGACAGTGACTGGTGTGTGCAATAGACAGGATGTCAGTGTGATATTCTCTATGGTTTCACTGTGAGAGTGACTGGTGTGTGCCAGAGATAGGATCTAAACAGTGATACAATTGGAGAAGTGAGCCAGTGGAGAAGTTGCCCATGGCAACCAATCAGCACTGACGTAACATGTATCATTTGCATACTATAAAAGTATACAGAGAAGCTGATTGCCATGGGCAACTTCTCAACTGGCTCACTTCTCTACTTTTTTCACTGCTTAGTACATGTAGCCCTCAGTGTGATGTTCTCTGTGGTGTCACTTAGGTTACTGTTGTCATGGCCAGCGGTAGTGTGGCACTGGGGATCAGAGGCTTACCCACCTGGGCATTGTGGTTGCTACCTCGGTGGCGCTGCGATTGGCGGATGGTGGGAGCAGGTGGCCGATGGTCAGGCGGAGGTCCGGGAAGAAGGAGGAGGTCAGATGACGGCATAGGGGAGCCTAGTGTGGTTGCAGTGCGGGCGGAGCTGGGCTCGGGGTGCCACCATGTTGGTCTGGGCCACAATCAGAGGCCTGATTCAGACAATCCTGCTGCAGCCAATCCTTGGAAAGACCAACTAAAATTGGAAACGAAAAGCAAATTGCTACAGAGAGAAAAACCAATCCTAAAAAAGTTTTCAATACATAAACAGTAAAAGGTTAAAAAAGGAGAACAAAGGTCCAATAAAAGATGAATTTGGAGAATTGATAAATGATGACGAATCAAAGGCAGAAATACTGAACACATTTTTTTCATCAGTATTCACCAGAGAAGAACTGGCGGTGGGAGTAGTGCATAGCGATAGTGACAGTAAGGATTCATTGTTAGATACTTGTTTAAGTGAAGAAGTAGTCAGGGAGAGATTACGCAAAATAAAGATGAATAAATCACCTGGCCCGGACGGACTTCATCCGAGGGTTCTTATGGAGCGTATGTCACAACTAGTAAGACCCCTATACTTGATTTTTAATAGTTCAATTAGATCTGGCATGGTACCGAATGATTGGCATATAGCAGAGGTAGTGCTATTATTTAAAAAGGGATCCAAAAATCATCTGAGTAACTACAGACCGGTTAGTTTGACATCTATAGTAGGGAAAATATTGGAAGGAATTCTAAGGGATAGCATATAGGAGTTTCAGCAGACCACTAAGATTATTAGCAAGAACCAGCATGGGTTTGTGAGGGATAGATCATATCAAACTAAGTTAATTTCTACGAGGAAGTGAGCAACAATCTTGACCAAGGAAAAGCAGTGGATGTGGTCTACTTTGATTTTGCAGAAGCCTTCGATACAGTCACTCACAGGAGACTAATCATCAAATTAAAAGAGCTGGGCCTAGGAAAAACTGTTTGTACATGGATAAGTAACTGGCTGGACAACAGGGTACAGCGAGTAGTGGTCAATGGGAAGTACTCTAGCTGGACACCAGTAGTCAGCGGAATCACACATGGGTCCATACTCGGGCCACTACTGTTCAACATATTTATCAATGACCTAGAAATAGGCCTGGAAAGCACAGTGTCAATCTTTGCAGATGATACTAGACGGTGTTCGGTAATTAATTCAGAAATAGATGTGGAGTCTCTGCGGAATGACTTATCTAAACTTTAAATCTGGGCGTCTAAATGGAAAATGAGGTTCAATATAGAAAAACAAACTTGCATCCTACATATTAAATGGGGAAAGTCTAACAGTTTTGGAAAACGATTTGGGGATACTCATTGATAATAAGCTTAATAAACGTATACAATGTCAAAGCGCAGTAAAAAAGGCAAGTAAAATGCTAGCATGCATAAAAAGGGGAATTGAGACAAGGGGCGAGGACATAATCCTGCCACTGTACAAATCATTGGCAAGTCCACACCTGGAATACTGTGTTCAGTTTTGGGCACTACTGTAGAGGGACTGGATTATGAGGAAAGGCTTACTAGGTTGAATATGTATACACTGGAAAAGAGGCGTCTAAGAGGAGACATTATTAAAAGCCCATTCAAAACATATGGGGAAAGCGGCACATATACAAGTGCCTCACTGACAGGGACACCACCCCATGTCAGCGAGGTAACTGTGATTGGACAGCGGATCCAGTGGTGGATCCGCTGTCCAATCACCCACACGTGGAAGTGGCAGTGGGTCCCGGCGCCGGAGACTGCTGTTGGATCTGGCCGGCTACAGCGGCGGGGGCCCTCCAGCAGGAGTGAGTGCGTTGACGGGCAACACTCCCCTCCCCCTCGTTCCTCCTCCTCCGACGGCTCCATCCTCCTGTTCACAGCCAGCAGCACAATAACCAGGTCGGTGTGTTCTGGTTTTTTTTCCCTCTCTCTCTCTCTCTCTCTCCCCCTCCTCCTGTGTATTACTTGAATAACGAAGTTTGTAAGTTTACTTTTTTCAAGTACCCTTATTGGATTCTACATGGATAAGTGGACGTGATCGGCGTGGTATGTAGGTAAGTAATCTCTCTCTCATTTTTACAGGTACCCCTATTGGATTCTACATGGACAAGTGGACGTGATCGGCGTGGGATGTAGGTAAGTATGTGTGAGTATGTAAGTGTGTTTTAATAAATTTTTACTTTCAAGGTGTGTGTTGTGTTTTTATTTGGGTATTTTTTTCATTGTAGAACTACAGGTACCAGCGGCCCCTTTATTTCCCCGCATGCTGGTACTTGAGGTTCTCCAAGTACCAGCAAGTGGGGGAGGATTCCTGGGCCTTGTAGTTACACAACAACAAACAATATTCTTTTTTTTACACAGTTATGCCTATCAGCCCGGCACCCACCACCCTGGAGTTCTGGGGACAGCCTCGGGCTTCACCCCTGGCCATTGAGTGCCTGGAGGGAGGACCCCTTGATTTAAGGGATCCCCACTCCTCTAGGTAACCCCGGCCAGGGATGACTAGTTGGGAGGGTTTATTCCATTGCTGCAGGGACCTACATAAATGTGTCCCCCTGCTGTGGCATTATGTCTCTGGCTAGTGGAGCCCGGTGCTGGTTTTAAAAATACGTGGGACCCCTACATCTTTTGTACCCTATTTTTTGGAACTAGGATTGGACTAAGAGCTGGTTGTCTAAATACGGGGAACCCCTGTCCAATTTTTTCCCCTATATTTAAACAACCAGGACCGCTTCAAAGACTCCAAGGCCGGTTTTACTTAGGAGGGGAGACCTCACACTTTTTTTTAAAAATGTTTAAACCCATTCAGACCCTTTTCCATTAAGTTATTGGAAGCCCTGGACAACAAAATTGCATTCATGTCCTCCTCCCACTCCCTTCCCAGTCCCAAACACTAAATTTACTTTTTATTCCTATAAAAATGTAAAATATATCAAAAGTAGGATGAGCAGGCAGGCAGTGGGCATTGGAGGCATCGGACTGAGATGCAAATTAGTTGTGGAGGGCTGGGTCAGTTGATGGTGGGTGAGTATGTATGCCATTAGCAGTGGCAGCTGGCATCGGCTCAGGGGCAGTAGCGGGCATTTGATTGGTGGTTCGTAGGGGTCATCGGCAGGATTCGGCGGACATTATGGCTGTAGTGCCTCACCAGCCACTGACCTCACCGCACGCCACTGCTGCTGATGTCATCCTGCTTCAGCCATCTCCATCACCACTTCAGTCTGCGAGGGAGGGACTCAGCCTCTGATCATGGTTAACCGGCTCCTACGCCTAACCCAGTGGAGTCAATCCAGATCTTCAGAACCCTCGTCATATTATTTTTCTTCATCTTTAAAATCTTAATTTTGAATAAAACACTTCATGCAAAGGAACTTTATTCAGCCAGCCGCTTCCATCCCGGAGAGATTGCTTCCCAGCCTGAACTTAGCTCAAAGGCGGATACCTCAGTGCTAACACAGAACTTCATCCAACCAGGACACTTCCATCCCAGAGAGTCCGCCACCCATCCTGAACCCAGGTCTGAATCACCAGTCCCGGCTCATATATCCCTGACATATGTACTGTAATGGCTTTACGAGATCCATTGGTTTATTCCTAAAACCCCTTTAAAGCCTTATACCCTATAACATCATTAACCCACCGTAACCACTTATTTAATATAATGACAACCATCAACAATTAACCCATTTAATCAAAGGTACTTAAAGTAAGACTTAACACTATAGTCACTGACAGAATATGTGAGACTGACACATAAATGGCTTGGCTTAAAGGTCACAGCTATTTATTCAAATTGTGATTGACCTATGAGGTAAAGGTGGCCAATAGACGCTGCAACCTCAGTTCCAGCCTTAATTAGTGACCCACGCCCTAGGGATGACTATCACATCACCCATGTAACAACGCACTAGCATCACAGGGAGTCACCACACCTCATGGTCCCAGACTGAACGCTCCTGCACAAAGAGCACCCAGATCCCCCGCACAGAGCAGGATAAATTTGCCAAGTAAATAGAGGGTAAGTGCCCCATGACGACATCTTGCACCACAGAAGGCCACCAAGACTTCAGCGTTCTCACACCACAGCCAGGCGCCAAAGGCCTTGGCCTGCCACTAAACAGCCCCAATAAATCAAGAAACGACAACAAATCCCTAATAAACAAACCAAGCCAGGCATCAAGATGCACTCCATTGGACCATAAAAAATTAGCAGGATCCGACCCTAAATAACTATGCTGGACCACCAACCCACCAATGGAAAGTACAAATCTAGTGACTGCTACATTGACCTTCTCCTGTGCCCATCCCAAAGCCTTGGGCTCATGGGCACCTCTCTAAACCAACCTCAGACTACTTCCCGCCACACAATCCGCACCATCAGCCAATGGGCATTTAACAGGAGCGTCCGCAAACAAACAATCAACTCTAACCCCTTCAAATGACCAAGAACATTGCTGCCAAAATGAAGCACCACTCAGGAAAGCTCCACTGTTCCACCGAGGACAGCAACAAAGCCAGCAAAGCATCATAACACCAATCCAGCGTACCCAGCGCTCCCCAATAACAATTGGCCCGTCTGGCCAACCCATGACGTTCTGCCAATAAATATAGGAATGGCCAACCAGCTAGACCTGCCCCGGTGAATACTCTTCAGCTGAAAAACAAACAAACCCTAACATATAAGTCACCGCACCAAAACCAAGGACATGGAAAAGAAACAATAATAATGTATAACATGCAGAAACAATAGATCTATCCAGGGAAGGAGAAACAGATAACCAGAGTGAAGGGTCAAAACAAAATGACCTCCCGTGCCCCAAAGGGGGTTGAATCATGGCTTCTGAGAGGATAAAACAAAAAGAACCAATCACACCCCCAGTTGCCAAATGCTAACCTTTCTGCAAATGGGTGGCAAACAACGTTTTCGGGTTGACGCAAGAAGCGCAAACTAAAACCAATTGCAATGCACATACAATTTGTAAGCAGAGGTTCTCCATCTTCCAAGGGCTGGTATGGAAGATTGCAAAGCCCACCAGCTGCTGCAGAAGTACCAGCCCCAATTCGAAAGGAGTGTGTACCGTAGCAATTACCAACAAGCCCTAGCACAGCCAAACATCTTAAAGCACTGCTGAAAAATGAAAGCTGGAAAGAGATAACAATGTGACATGGACTAACCAGCAAGGTACACAGCAGTAAAAGCAACTGGGCAAAATTACTTCCACCTATGCAGGAAGCGTGACCCAACGAGCTCTCTCGACTTGATCTATCTAGAGGAACACAATTTACACAAAACAGAAGCATCCCACATGCAAACATCATCCAGCATCAAACCAGAAGAAACCAATGCGCAACTAGCAACAACCAGTTCACTAACTCTGAAAGCCCTGAAAAAAGCATCCGAGAGAGCCAAGCGGAAACAGGGCCACCTCATAAGGATCTGCAGACACCATAGCAACCACACCAACCAAATAACGCACCAGCTGCAAATCAATGGGCCTGTGTGAATCCCCTCGAGCAAGGAAATCCAGAGCCCAACCCCTAATAGCCTGAGAGAGGACAAAAGTTTTAGTGGGATCCTGACATGCCCGCCAGTGCCGCAGACATGGAAGCCTTAGAATGACCGTGCAGGGGCATGCGTGAAGTAAGCTTCCCAATCACGCCATGCCACTAAATACGTCCTCAAAGCAGCAGAAGCCAATGACGGCTGCGCCAGGGCCTCTATGCCGGCCTGATAATCTGCCAGACAAATGGAGGGCAGGGTGACCCCTCAATCAAAACCCCAGGAGCAAGCTCCTGAAACCTAGTGAAATTAAACCGTGAGAGCGCATTGGCATTATCATTAACAACCCATGGCACATGCTCCACCAGAAACCTAATACTCGCTTCCAAACAACACAAAATATATCAACAGCCGCAAAGCCAGTGGAGAAGAAGATCACTGATTTTTAATGGCATGAACCACCCCAAGGTTATCACACCAAAAAACAAAATGCCAATTAACCAGAGAGACATACCACAACAATAATCCGAAACAGCTCCAAAAGCTACATATTTGCAGTCAAACCTTCCGAATACCAATCCGCCAGCCACGGTGTCGCACAACATACCACATTGAATAAGGCCACCAATCCAAACACCACAGCCGCATCAGTATATAGCTGTAATGTAGTTTTGGCCACCGGCAAATCAGGCCAAATCCGTTCACCAGTGAAATTCTTCAAATATCTAGCCCATGTGATGATGCGTCAGTGACACCCTGACCATGGCCCTCTCCAACTGCTATATAACACATGCCCCATAGGAATGACCCGGCAAGAAAAATTCAAGGATCCCAAAAAAGACTGGACTGCACGGAGACATACCATCTGCACTTCCAAGCAACCCTCAATTTGCCCCAGCAGCTTCAAAACTGTATCCACAGGCAAATGACAACAGCCAGTTACCGTATCGACCTCAATCCCCAAATACGACAAGCACGCAGTGGAGCCTTCCGTCTTCTCAACTGCAACAGGAATACCCAAAAACCTTAAATCCTGAGCTGAAAAGAGGACTTCCGCACAGACACACTCTCACCCAGTCCCACAAAAAGAAAATCGTCCAACTATTGTGCAATGCCAACATGACCAGCGCCTGCCAAAACACTCCAATGTAGAAATGAACAAAATTTTCAAAGTAGGCACAGGAAACTGCACAGCCCATGGGCAAACACTTATCCATATAAAAACCACCACCCAAGCAAAAACCCATGAAATGGAAAGAATCAGCATGCAGCGGTAACAAACGAACCGCGGACTCAACGTCCAACTTAGCAAGCAGAGCCCCGAACCCAAAACTCTGAATAAGGCAAAGCACATCATCAAAAGACTGGTACACAACCCACCACGCCGCAGCAGGGATAGTGTCATTGACAGAGGCGCTATGGGGATAGGATAAACGGTGAATAAGCTGGTATTTTCCATGGACCTTCTTAGGGCTGACACCCAGAGGCGAAATACACAGTTCAGGCAATGATGCTACAGGAAAAGGGCCAGCCATCCTACCCAACATAACATCAGCATGCACTTTAGCCGCTGAAACTGCCGCAAATCCAAGGCAGGCTGCAAATTGCGATGAGCCCGAAAAACCAGCGGCCCCTCAATTGAATGACAAAAACCAGCCGTAAAACCACAACGCAAGATATCCACGTCCGCAGTCAGCGGATAACGATACAACCAACGCAACAACTGAGCAACATAAATAGGGGAGGTGGCTCTAGCTAGGGTGCGAGGGGTGGGTTCTCGGGACTGCAACACCTCTGCAGGGGGCTTGCGCTGTTTGAAAACCTCAAGAAAAACATCTACATCTTTGGCTCCGAAAAGGCATCACCGCTGTACCATCATGTGTGGTCCATAACTGCACATCATGCCAAGCAGCCCACTTATGATGTAAAAACATATCCTGTACCAAATAAATATACTTAATTACATTCAAATTCTCTGCGGGACTCGTCTTTGCAGCAAAACCCAACATGATTTTCAAACACAAATAGAAACTACAATACGCCTCCTAACCGACACCACCTGGCTTCTTGTCCTTGTTGAAACCCTTCTTACAGTATCTCCTCAGTGAGTGTGAAGAAATCCACAAACTTGCCCCTGTGAAACTTATCCTACACACTCTTACGCAGATGGGATGCGATCAACATCCCGCTGGACGGGATCCCATCGGTCGAAATACCGACGCCGGAATCCCGACCACCACAATCCCGACATATTCTCCCTCTGTGGGTGTCCACGACACCCACAGTGTTAGGAATGTCTGTGTTTGTGTTGCCTTGCATTGTCTCATTCCTGCCTCTAGGGGTCTCACTTGCTGCCTTGGGTCTGAATGGCAGTTGCACACACTGTCTCTGCAAGTTGATTACCTGATTGTGAGCAGCTGGGGCCAACACCTTGTGCTGCTATTTAACTCCAGCTCACCAGCATCTAGGTGCAGATCATTGTGGTTCCGTCTGGAGTGCGACTAGGCTCTCTCCAGTAATCCTGTCCTGATTCTGCCATACCTACATCTTGGAGACATTTCCTGCAGTTTGCCGTTACTTATGCCTTGCTACAAAACTTCTAACCCTGCTGGATCAACATCTGCATTCCTGAACTACTATTTACAGTCTGTTTCCACCCCTGCCTGACTACCACGTTCTGGTATGTTATTTTTTTCCCTGCTTGGTTTCAACCCGGATATCTTCTTGTTAATTTCCCCTCTGTAATTAACCTGGACTATAGCAATACTCAAGCATAACCTTCCTCCCTGTTTCTATTACAAGCCATTACAATTATCTGGAAATGTTGTGTTCTATTCCATGTTAATCAAGGATACCGTTTCTGTATGCTTATTCTGCTGGTTCTTTTCTACAATAAACCTTATTTAATTTTCACCTGGCTTCAATTGACCTCATTTATATATATACGGTCAGATCCATAAATATTGGGACATCGACACAATTCTCATATTTTGGCCTCTATACATCACCAAAATGGATTTGAAATTAAACAATCAAGATATGCTTTAACTGCAGACTTTCCGCTTTAGTTTGAGGGTATTTACATTCAAATCAGGTGAACAGTGTGGGAATTACAACGGTTTCTATATGTGACTCCCACAATGCATGAAGTGTGCGGTGATCCACAAAGCATCATAATATGCAAAGTGCGTACGTACGCAATCGCTAATAAATGCCACAATGTATTCTAATACAGAAATGCAATGTTGACTTTGACAGTCCACCCTTTGATAGTAAACAAAACGATCACCTAAACAGATTTTACCTTCTATAGCATTTTCATAAACTATAGAAGAAAGAAATAGTATGAAAGACAAGTTTGAGAAGTGTATGTATGTGTATATTTAATTATTGCAGGTGAAATATTATTCATGCTCTCAGCAAATCACAGACTTGATCAAATCAAACCCTAGACCACAGGTTCTCAAACTCGGTCCTCATGACCCCACACAGTGCATGTTTTGCAGGTAACCCAGCAGGTGCACAGGTGTATTAATTACTCACTGACACATTTTAAAAGGTCTACAGGTGGAGCTAATTATTTCACTTGTGATTCTGTGAGGAGACCTGCAAAACATGCACTGTGTGGGGTCCTGAGGACCGAGTTTGAGAACCTGTGCCTTAGGCTTATTAACAAATGCTGGAGAAACATCTATCTGAAGAAACGTCTAAGGGAAATATAGATTTTTGGGTTATGTATGTGTGTGTGAGTGTTAGTACAGATGTTTAATGAAGGACAAAAATTAGTTTGGAAAAGATAATACAGTAATTTCACAGTTCAAAGTATAAAGTATTGAGAGGATTGAAAAGAGGCATTTCTCACCTGCACCACCAAAGATAGATGGAAAAAAAACGTATTTTTATATTTATGCATTTATGTGTAAGTAGTATTCCAGCATGGGATATGTCTGGTATTACCTGAAGCAAGATATGAGTACAGGAGGAAGGGGTAAGACAACCTTTAAAGGCACTCAGCTGCTACCTAGGGATCATTGGTAAGATGTGGGAGATCAGTGTCCTCTCTCAGATTTCCAGTTGCCTCTCCGCAATCTCCTCCTGGATGTCTGAGTGCTCTCTGATGCTCAATATTGACAAAACTGAACTAATCATCTTCCCCCCATCAAGAGCAACACCCCGACCAATATCTCTCATAGTTGACAACACCACCATCTCCCCCGTTCCCCAACTCCGCTGCTTGGGTGTCACTCTTGACTCCTCCCTCTCCTTTGCACACCACATCCAAGCTCTGGCACAATCCTGTCATTTCCAGCTATGCAACATTGCTCGTATCAGGCCATATCTCTCCCAGAGTGTAACTTAACTCATCATCCACTCACTGATCATCTCACGACTTGACTACTGCAATGTTCTCCTCACTGGCCTCGTTTGCTCCCATCTTGCTCCCCTCCAATCTGTCCTGAACTCCTCAGCTAGGCTTATCTTCCTCTCCCGCCACTCCACATCTGCCACTCCCCTTCGACAAAATCTACACTGGCTCCCATTCCCCTACAGAATCCTCTTCAAACTCCTCACCCTCACATACAAGGCCATCTCTAATTCCACTGCTCCCTACATCTCCAACCTCCTCTCCCTTCATACTCCCTCCCGCCCCTACGGTCGACCAATGACTGTCGCCTCTCCACCGCCCTGGTCACTGCTTCCCATGCTCGTGTTCAAGACTATGCCCGTGCTGCACCCCTTCAGTGGAACGCACTCCCCCGCTCCAATAGACTCTCCCTGACCTTGCAAAGCTTCAAACGAGCACTAAAAACCCACCTATTCATCAAAGCATACCCTCCCGATGCATAACCCAGTCCTGAAGCCGCGCCTCCACCCCCCTGCCTCATGCAGTGAACGTCTCAGCTTTGCTTGCATACTGCCATCAGGCTACCTCCCGCTTGCCTGCACCTCTTGTCATCTGTCTGTCGCCTCTCCCCACTAGATTGTTAGCTCTTCAGAGCAGGGCCCTCTTTCCACTTGTTATCTAAGCCCTCGTCTCGACACATTTCACTCACAGCTCTCCCATACTCAATGACCATCTTTAGCCTGCTAGTAAAGGCTCATCTCCATCTATGGCCACCAGCCTCTAGTAGTACGATGATCACTCCCTCAATGCTTACATCGTAGCTGTATTATGTCTTGAGAATGTGTGGTGCTCTGTTACCTGTACTCTATTTCTGTTATTTATTTACTGTAATGCTATGTTTTGTCTCCCTGTACTGTTCTTTGTACGGCGCTGCAAAACACATGTGGCGCCTTATAAATAAAATGCAATAATAATAATAATAATAATAAACCAGGGAACCATTTTAGTGGATTTAACCAGAAAACCCAACCCACTATCTCCTCGCCCACAGCTGATAAAGTGAGATTATGTTTCCTCCTAAATTCCCATTTGAGCTGCAGTATCTCATCCATCCTATGGTCTATCACATCCTTAGGGTCATCAGTACTATTGGTGATATAAGTGCAACATTTAACTCCATGGTGGTCATTCCGAGTTGTTCGCTCTGTATTTTTCTTCGCATCGCAGCGATTTTCCGCTTACTGCGCATGCGCAATGTCCGCACTGCGACTGCGCCAAGTAAATTTGCTATGCAGTTAGGTATTTTACTCACGGCTTTTTCTTCGTTCTGGTGATCAGAATGTGATTGACAGGAAGTGGGTGTTACTGGGCGGAAACTGTCCGTTTTATGGGTGTGTGTGAAAAAACGCTACAGTTTCTGGGAAAAACGCGGGAGTGGCCGGAGAAACAGAGGAGTGTCTGGGCGAATGCTGGGTGTGTTTGTGACATCAAACCAGGAACGACAAGCACTGAACTGATCGCAGATGCCGAGTAAGTCTGGAGCTACTCAGAAACTGCTAAGAGAGGTCTAATCGCAATATCGCAATTTTAAGAAGCTAAGATTCACTCCCAGTAGGCGGCGACTTAGCGTGAGCAAATCTGCTAAAAGCAGCTTGCGTGCGAACAACTCGGAATGAGGGCCCATATTGGGTCACCAGAGTTATACAATACCCTCCAGTAACAGCCGTGACATAATTCAGAATCATGCAGCACCAATTCTTTCTTATAGGCTTCTCTCTACCCGTATATCTGAAGGTGTCATCATACATTTCAGTTATGTTGTCAATTAAGTTCACCAACGCTTGTAAATACTGATAATTTATGATTCCTCTGTCATTTCGGGTTATGTCTAAGGCCAGTAGAACCTGAATATCCGTGGATTCTTTGATCAAATTGAACACCACGTGTTCCTCCCCTAATATGGAGTTTCTCTTATAGATGTGTTCGTAGTGAGTATGAGTGTAAAGAGGAGGAATGTTGTTGTGGATATTTACCATCCTGTTATGGGAAAGGGTCATTATTTCCGGTAACACTCTTCCAAGATACCCCCACCCCTCGAAGAGCCATTTGTATGCTTTTCTACCACAAATAAAATATACATCATCGGAAGGACATAGGGAACAGGGTATGTTACAATCATGGTACACAAAATTTTATGGAAACCACCCGTCCCCATCTCCTTCATTTGAACATCACAAGTTTCTGGCTGTACGACGGTTGCACAATACCCTGCTGACACCACCCGAGCCATGATTTTGCTGAGCCCTCTGAAGTATCCACGCTTTTGGGGTTCCCCACTTCTGAGTATCCTGTGCACTGTTTCAACCTCAATAAGCTCCCTGTCAGCTCTTTGTGAATAGGCCATTGTCTTATTGTTTTATATTACCTGCCAATATCTTGGTTTCCTGAGATTGGTGAAATTCAAACACAACAGGGATTTATCTACAGAATATTGATAACATTTTAGACTAGGGGACCTAGTTAAATTGTATTTCTTATCCACTGGCCTCCCTCCCTTTAACTTAAATACCTCAGATACTGTATATTTAATGGATACGGCACTAACCCTACATTATTTTGTCCCAGAGGTACCTGTGAGCACACCCAGCATTCTGTTTCATTTAAGGCCCTACCCACTAGTGAATGATACTCATTTAAAGGATGTCCGTCAAATCTGGAATTATTGCTTGACTAACATCTCTGGATGCACTTGTCTTCAATTATGGGATTGCAGTACTTGCAAATACAGTATTCCTCAGACAATAGCCTACCAAATTGTCTCCGAACTCCTCGCCCTCTAGACCTCTTACTTACTCATGCTTTGATCAAAGTGTCAGACTGATCCTGTGACGCTACCAAGTCATCATCATCTCCTATAGAACCTGTTCCAGACCCCCACTCAGCTTTTTGGGAGCTCTCACAAAAATGCGTTTTTTGGAAAAAATGAAGACAAAAGAGAAACATAGAACAAGAAAAACGTTGATTGTAGACTTTCCGTCTTGTTACTAACAGTCCTGGATGACTACTTTATACGCTCAGGTGATGTCCAAATACAGTTGTTGTTCAGTCCTCCCGGAATTAGTTCTTTAGTGATATTTCTACGGTTTCACCTTTGTCACAAGTTTCTTCCGAGTTACTGACTTTATTGCAGTAAGAGGAATGGACCCAAGTCTCTCTTTCAGCTACTGTCAATTAATTTGTGCTGGTCAACAAAACTTGGTACGGTCCTTCCCATCTGTCTATTAAGCAATCTGAGTGTAAGAAATTACGAATCATCACATAGTCTACTGGTTCAATGTTATGACAGTTAGAACTTGGCCTATCAGGAATAAACAGCTCCAAGTTATTTTGCTGGTTTCTCAATTGCTGGTTCATCTTTATAAGGTATTGCACTGTCACCTCACTATGTTACATTTCAGATCGTCCTAAGAATCTATCATGACATGCGGTTGTCTTCCAAAAAGTATTTCAAAGGGCAATAAATTAAGTGGAGATCTGGGAGTGGTTCTGATGCTATATAATACTAGTGGCAGTGCTTCTGGCCATAATAGACCAGTTTCAGACATCACTTTGCTCAACTTGTTCTTAATAGTACTATTCATCCTGTCCACCGTCGCATTTGCTTGAGGTTGATAGGGAGTATGAAGTTTACTATTAATTCCCAGGAGTTTACACATGACCTGGAAGACCTCTCCTGTGACATGAGTACCCCTGTCACTTTCAATGATATTAGGAATACCATATCTACAGACAAATTCCTGTACAATTTTCTTAGCAGTAAATACAGCTGTGTTAGTGGCGGCTGGAAATGCCTCTACCCAATTGGAAAACACATCAGTACACACTAAAACATATTTCAAACTTCTGCAGGGTGCTAACGGTATGAAGTCAATATGTATTACCTGAAAAGGTCCATCTGTAGGAGGAATACGGTATGGTTCTGGTGTTATTGCCTTACCAATGTTCTTCCTCAAACAGGTAAGACATGACATTGCTTTCTTGCCAGCTTGAGAAGAGAACCCTGATGCACTCCAGTATGGTCTTACCAATTTGCACATACCTTCCTTACCCAGGTGAATCAGACCGTGTGCTGCTTCAGCTAGGCTTGGGAAATATGCGTTGGGAGCCACTGGCTTACATTGTCCATCTCTCCAGAGTCCGGATGACTCTTGACCATACCCCTTTGCCTTCCAGGCTGCATTTTCCTGTGAGGAACACAAATAATGCATTTCAATTAATTTCTGTGTTTAAAGTGTGAAATGTCATGAGTGTTTCTATGGTAAAGTTTCTTGGTGTGGAACTTGCTGCCCACTTGACGGCTTCATCTGCCCAGCTGTTACCAAGTGACACTGGGTCTTTGTTGTAGGTATGGGCCTTACACTTGATAACAGAAACTTTTTCCAGTCATTGTATTGCAGTCAGAAGGTTTCTTTATGTGTGATGCATGCGCTACTCGTGTGCCTGCCGTGGTCATGAAATTTCTGAGGGGCCATAGGGCCATGAAATTATGCACTACTCCCAAAGCATATCTAGAATCAGTGTATATATTAACAGATTTACCATCTGCCAACTCACATGCCCTGGTCAGCGCTATCAGTTCATCTACTTGTGCTGAGTGAGGTGGTCCAAGGGGTTCAGCCTCTATAGTACCTTCATCATTTACGATAGCATATCCAGTGCACAAGTCTCTTGAGTCCGTCCGTCTTTGACAACTTCCGTCTGTATAGAAAGTTAAATCTACATTTTCTAAAGGGCTGTCACATATGACAGGTCTCACTGTGAAAGTCTGATTTAAATAGTTCCTGCAATCATGCATATCAGTGTCCATGACAAATCTTCCCTCACCTGTATTCTCATTCTCATCCCCCACCCTTTGTGCCTTGCAAGGCACATGCGGCAAGAATGTAACAGGGTTTACGGTGTTACACCTTTTTATGGTAATGTTTACAGGTGACATCAGTGATAGCTCCAATTTTGTAAGCCTTGCTGATGAAACATGCCTGGTTTGGGTGGAGTTTAGAAGGGCCGATACTGCATGCGGTGCATGAGCTGTCAAGTCATGTCATGATACCATGTCTTCGCTCTTACTTACCAGTAGGGCTATCACCACTACACTTCTTAAGCAAGTAGAGAGTGACCGTGCCACAGTGTCCAGTTGTGCACTGTAGTATGCTACTGGTAGGTTGACATCATCATGTTTCTGTGTTAAAACACTTGCTGCACACCCAGTAGTTTCTGTTCTGTATAACTCAGTAGGTTTCTCATAGTCAGGCATTCCCAGTGCAGGGGCTTTTATCAAGCACTCTTTCAGTTTCTCAAATGCCTGTTCGGATTCCTCAATATGAGAGACCCATTCAGGTTTGTTTGATGACACCATTTCCTCCAATGGCAATGCCAAAATAAAGAAACCTGGGATCCAATTCCGACAGAATCCACACATTCCTAGAAAGGTACAGATTTGCTGCTGAGTCTGTGGCAGTGTCATGTTCTGAATGGCTTATATCCTGTCACTTGTCAAATGTCTGAGTCCTTGTGTGAGACAGTGCCCCAAATATTTAACGCTGGTCCTGCATTACTGTAACTTATCCTTTGAAACCTTATGTCCTGTCTGGGAGAGATGAAACAGTAACTATTTAGTATCAGCTACAGAGGACTCAAATGAATCGGAACATAACAATAAGTCATCAACATATTGGATTAAGACCGATCAATTTTTGTGTTCAAAGGACAGTAAACAATCATGCAAAGCATGAGCAAAGATACTTGGGCTGTCTATAAAACCTTGGGGAAGAAAGGTCCAGGTGTACTGTACCCCTCTGTAGGAGAAGGCAAACAGACACTGGTTGTCAGGGTGAAGTGGGACAGAAAAGAAAGCAGAACAGAGATCAACAACAGTAAAGTGAGTAGAGGTGGAAGGGATTTGCATCAGGATGATAGCTGGGTTAGGCACTACAGGGAATTAGCTCTCAACTACTTTGTTTACCCCTCTTACATCCTGCACTAGTCTGGAAAGATGGGTCTATTGGCTGTACTGGATGTTCTGATTAGAATTCCTCATTGGATCAGCCATTCAATTACAGGATACACCCCCAATTCCACTTCTGGCTTTGGAGGGTACTGTGTTAATGTTGGAACTATCCTACCGTATTTTAACTGGATCACTATTGGTGCTGCGTTGGCCATTAATCCAGCTTCCTGTCCATCTTTGGTCCATAGGTAACCAGGTATTTGAGAGATCATTTCCTCTACCTGAGATGTATGTGAGTCTAGAAAGGTAGAATGCAACATTAGTCTTTGAGAAGTGTCCAATATGTCTTGTACTTCTTGGGCAAATTTTCCTGGGGTATCTAGAAATACACCAACAGGGGTACAGTAAATTACACATCCCATCTTACATAGCAAATCTCCACCTAGTAAATTAGTAGAGGCCGCTGCTGCCAGGAGAAGAGAATGTTTGGTGTGCAGATGCCCAGTAGTAACTTCTGCTTGTTTAGTCAAAGAGTAATGTTGCACAGTTCCCGTTACTCCCATTGCTGAAACTGTTTTACATGACAGTCTTAAACCCAGAGGAGAAGTTAATACTGATCTGGCCATCCCTGTATCTACAAAAAAGGTTTGCTTTGTACCAGCTATATCAACCGATAATTGGGGTTCTTCCCTCAGATCCTTAGTTAATCCAACTGGTTGTAGGATACAAGTGTGACCTACCCCCTATTGGTTTTATTGGTCGGCCCTCAGAGCATTAGCTGCTTTGACGTGTGGGGGTATGCATGGAGACACTTCTGAGTCCTGCCAGTCTCCTTTTGGTGGGTTTTCAAAATAACAGAGGGAGGCAGTGAACCAAATAAGAATAAAGCAATCTGCTCCCCCAACACAGAGGTATTGTTTCTGCAGGAAAAGTGAATAGGAAGCATATCCACAGCAACAGAAGATAATTCAGATCATAACCAAATAAACATAGGCAGAGAGAAGAATATAGCTAGGAACAGGAAAAGCACAAACTAAACTCTAAAAGCTATGTGTGCAAATGCTAGGAGCTTAGGAAATAAAATCCCAGAACTAACTGCAATAATGACAAGGGATGATCTCAATATTGTGGCAATGACAGAGTTATGGTGCAATGAAAATCATGACTGGGACATACTGTATATATATATTAGGATATACTTTATTTAGAAGGACAGAATGGGAAAAATCGGAGGAGGGGTAGCAATGTATGTTAACAAAAACGCATAAATACTACTTTAATACAAAGTATTAAAGACAAACTGAGGCCCTTTCGGTGACCATAGAAATAGGGGAGAAGTTGATCATTCGAATTGGCATGATATACAGGCCACCAGGACAGGAAGAAGAACTGGACAAGAACCTATTGCAGGACAAACTAAAATGGCATTAAAAGGAGAGGTAATAATCATGGGAGACTTTAATCTTCCTGATGTAAACTGGAAGGTGTCTGTTGCTAGTTCCACTAAAAGTATGGACATTTTGAATTCCTTGCAGGGAGCATCCCTCCTCCAAATGGTGAGGGAGCCCACTCGGAAAGACGCAATATTAGACTTAATACTTACAAATGGAGACAGAATATTGGACGTAAAAGTGGGTGAAAACCTGGTATCCAGTGATTATCAAGCAGTATGGTTCAGCATAAAGACAGAGACTGACTCGTCCCATACAAAAACAAAGGTGTTGGATTTTAGGATGGCTGATTTTGTAGGGATGGGAAAATGTGTAAGCGATTCTTTGGCAGAGTGGAGGAACTTGGAAACAGTGCAGGAGAGGTGGGAAACATTCAAATGTGCAATATTAAAGGCAACAGACCTTTGTATAAAAAGTGTTAGAAAAGAAACAAGGAAAAGGAAGCCTGTGTGGTTTGCGAAAGAAGTAGCAAATACTGTGAAAGCAAAAAAGATGGCTTTTAGGAAATATAAGCAGACACAAAATAATGAAGAAAAAGAGATATATCTTGTTAGACAGAAGGAGAATAAGAAGGTAATCAGATGTGTAAAGGCACAAGCTGAGGAGAAAATGGCTCAGTCAGTGGGTAAAGGAGGCAGAACTATTTTTAGGTACAGTATATAAGCGAAAGGAGAAAAACAAAAGGCGTAATAATAAAACTAAAGACAGAGACTGGGAGTCTTGTTGAGGGAGACAATAGCAGCTCATCTTAATAATTGTTTTTGCTCAGTATTCACTACTGAAAGAGAGGGGAAGGGGCCACAGTTAAGTTGCAGGGATATTCAGGAAAATGAAACAAGTACATTCACAGAGGAGAAGGTCCTAACAGAAGTCTCAAAGTTGAAAATGGACAAATCTATAGGGCCAGATGGGATACATCCAAAGATACTAAAATAACTTAAAGAGGTGCAGCACCATTGACAGAATTATTCAACCAGTCATTAGCTGCAGGAGTATTTCCAGAGCACTGGAAAAGAGTGAATGTAGTCCCACTGCACAAAAGTGGAAGCAAGGAAGAGGCAAACAACTACAGACCAGTGAGTTTTACATCAGTAATAGGGAAATTGATGGAAACACTCTTAAAAGAAAGAGTTGTAGAATATCTCAAATCCAGCAATTTACAGGATACCAACAAGATGGATTCACTGGGGGGGGATATCATGTCAAACAAATCTTATTGACTTTTTTGACTGTGTGGCTAAAGTGATGGATAAAGGGGGTAATTCTGAGTTGATCGCACGTAGCAACTTTTTGCTGCCCGTGCGATCAACTAGATGCCACCTATGGGGGAGGGTTTGTTTGCAGAGCAAGGCTGCGAACGCTCGTCCAGCCGAGCTATGCAAAAACATTTTGTGCAGTTTCTGAGTAGCTCTGGAGTTACTTACCCGCTGCAATGTCTTCAGCCATTCAGATCCCGGAATTAACGTCAGACACCTGCCCTGCAAAAGCCTGGACACACCAGCCTTGGCTGCAAAAAACAGCAGCGTACGAACGGGCCGAAATGATCCCCAAAGATGGAGCCATGGATATAGCTTATCTAGACTTTACACTTGGTGTTGGATACAAAGATTATTGAATGGATAAGATCTTGGTTGCAGGATAGACAACAGAGAGTTGTGGTAAATGGAGTGCATTCACAGGAGGGAAATGTTACTAGTGGAGTACTTCAGAGATCTGTACTTGGAACAGTGCTCTTTAATATCTTTATTGGTGACATTGCAAATGGCATTAAAGGGAAAGTATGCCTTTTTGCAGCTGACACAAAGGTATGCAACAGGGTAGACACACCAGGTGGGGTAAACAAATGATTGAGGATCTAGGTAGACTAGAAGAATGGTCAAGAGTGAGGCAACTACAGTTTAATACCAAGAAATGCAAAATCATGGAATTGGGTCTCAAAAATCCAAAGGCTAAATATAGTATTAATGGCACAATACTGGAAACTACTGAGGAGGAAAGGGATCTAGGAGTCACTATTTCAGGTGACTTAAAGGCAGGTAAGCAATGTAACAAAGCAATGAGGAAGGCTAGTCAGATGCTAGGCTGCACTGGGAGAGGAATCAGCAGCAGAAAGAAGTAATAATGCCACTGTATAGGTCATTGGTACGGCCTCATTTAGAATACTGTGTTCAATTCTGGAGGCCAAATCTTCAAAAGGATATTAATACATTAGAGACTGTACAAAGAAAGGCAACTAAAATGGTGCATGGCCTGCATCACAAAACATACCCAGAAAGACAAAAAAAATCGCAATATGTATAGTTTGGAGCAGAGAAGGGAAAGGTGGGACATGATAGAAACTTTAAAATATATCAAGGGTTTTAACAAAGTCCAGGAGGGAAACATTCTCCAAATGAAGATAAGCAATAGGACACGAGGACATGCACTGAGACTGGAGGGGGGGAGGTTCAGGGGAAATTTGAGGAAATATTACTTCACAGAAAGGGTAGTGGACAAGTGGAATAGCATCCCATCAGAGGTGGTAGAGGCTAAGACAGTAGAGCAATTTAAACATGCATGGGATAGATATAAGGACATCCTTACAAAGAAATAAGGATCAAATAAGGTTTGAGATAAAAATATGGTAAAAAAAAGTGTCAGATTAGATGGGCCAAGTGGTTCTTATCTGCCGTCACAGTCTATGTTTCTACTTATCTATGTGTCTCCCCGTTATGTGGTCTTTGATCCCTCTTACATGACTCAAAATCCCATATATGTGGCTCTTAACTTCTAGTGTTCCTTGGTTGTGTGCAGTCTTTGGACATATGTTGTGGAAAAAAGAAATGGGAGCACTGAATGAGTCTAATATATAAATTTATTAGTAAAATAGTGTTTTATTAAACACATTAGTAGAAATAAAATTCATAAAATAGCCTAGTAAAACATTGAGACAATATAATGGTGAAAAATCACATAAGTGTACATAGATAAATAAATAAGACTGCAATATATCTCCTGAACCGATGTATATAAAAAAGTCTTTTAGACCTTGATAAAGCTGCACTGATGCTTCTTAAAATTCAGCCGTGCGTCCACGAACTAAAATACATGTAGGTAGGAGACTGATATGAGGTACCTCTATTAGAAAATACTGTTGAAATGTACGGTCTCTCCTCTCCTTATGCACATACAAGCCTCATTAAGCTATATTCTCCTGACACCATTCTACCATGCAGCCTAGGTTTCAAGGGTGGGAATGCTTTTCAAGTATTCCTCAATCTAACAAATAGCAAAAAGAAAAGAAACCTCTGGCGCTACTAGATAGGGTGTGGATCGTTAATGAGAGACTGCAGTGGTGTTTGTGTATAAAAAATGTTTATTTTATTTTGAGCATAATTATGGAATGAATAGGTAAAATTGAACAACAATAATATTAAATTTGTAGTTGATGATGAAACCTAGAATTGTCTATAACTGCCTAGTATCAGTATGAATAACTCTAAAGCAAATGTAAATACATGTACATATGGATATATTTAAAACACATAGGTTTAGAATGCCATAAAACTTAGTTGCATATAAATTAAATGGTTCTGAAAACTGTGAACACCTTGCAACTGTAATCACCTTGTAGTTGTTTAAAAAGGGTTTGCAGCAGATACAAATTAATACATATTTGACACAGTGTCAGGAATCTGCATTTTCCATCGCATCACTGCTGTGGAACTACAGGTCCCAGCAGTTCAGTTCTGTTCCAGTTCTAGTTTTCAGTCCTCTGCAGCCTGGAGTACATAGTGCTTCAACTAACTCACAGCTGATCTGGACACCCAATCCAGCTAGTATCTCCGCCTGCAGTTTGTGTCCAATCACTGCTGGGCAGGAGGTATAACTTCCAGTTTGTGGCTCTCTCACATGGCCTTGGACAACACGTCACATCCCGTGAACAGGCGGCTCCTGTTTGCAATCCTCTGTCTACAAAGACATCCTTGTGTGTTGGACCTGTGGAACAACAGGTCCCAGCTGTTCCAGTTCTGTTCCAGTTTCCAGCGGTCCCAGTGTTCCTGTGGAACTACAAGTTCCAGCAACCACTCCAGGTCTCCTGTGCAAGTTCCTGTGTTCCAGTCTCCAGATCCCCTGTGTTCCTGGTTACCTTCCTGGATCCTCCGTGTTCCTGGTTACCCTCCTGGATCCCTTTGTTTTCCTGTTTACCTACCTGTTCCTCCGTGTTCCTGGTTACCTGCTTGTTACTCCGTGTTCCTGGTTATCCTACTACAGCTCCGTGGAACTACAAGCATCAGCAACTCCTACATTCATTTACAGGCTTCACACCAATCTCCAACACAGGGTGCTTCAGCCTCAGCTGTAGAGACTCCATCTTCAGGTGCAGCTCATCACCTCACCTGTGTATCAGCTTGCAAGCTGCCTGTGCTTTCCCAATAGCACTGTGAACCCTGCATCAAGTCTTCTGCATCTGCTACCAGGTTTGCTACTATTATCATCACCTCTGCTGGCTCCACGTGTTTATCATCTCTGGTTCCCATACCAGCATATTGATCAACCATACTATCATACTGTTTTGCCATAGACTCTTACTGTTTTGCCATAGACTCTCACTGTTTTGCCATAGACTCTCACTGTTTTGCCATAGACTCTCACTGTTTTGCCATAGACTCTCAGCTTCCACGCTGCACCATACCCATTGCATTTATTATTGTTTATTTCTCCAAAGTATTCCTGCTGCCATATTGTTTTACTTTTCATTCAATAAAACAACATCGCGCACATGGAATCCAATCCAGTTTCCTCACTTATTCCATCCTACCTCCACTGACCCACTAGCGCCCCCTCCGGGGACACAAACCAAACCGAACCTGACAGTTTGTCCAAGGCCAATGGACTCGGATGGTGGTCAGAATGCGGGGTCAGGGGCCTTACAAAATCTGGTCTCCTGTTTGGATGGTCAAGAGGCTGCGCAGCAGCAGATGTTCCAGTTTCTACTGGGAATGTCTATCCATTTGGATACCCTGCAGCAATCCCTTCCAAGTTCTGTTGTTTCTCCAGTTCCTGTTCAAGTCACTCCTGCTCCAGTCATTTCAACTTTCCCTGCACAATCCGTTCCTGTGGATGGATCTTGCTCAAGTCAGTCCTATGGCAGTCCCTTCACAGCTAATTCTCCTGAGAGAGCGACTTCCTCCTTTGAAAGCTTCAAGACTCCTTTGTTGTCTGCTGTGAACTCTGAACCAATAAGCACTCTTTATCATCTATTGGAACAACTTCAAACTCTCCTAACAAAAATCATTCCGATAATGTCAGAAATCCTGGGTGGTGCTTTAAACGCAGTGAAGAGTACTGCTCAAAGTATTGAGACTAGTGCGACCTCCGTGTCAACTTTTTTTCAAACTAAAGTCTCTTCTCCTATGCAGAGAGAGGGTAGATTCCATAGCTACCCGCGCTCCAAACTCACGGAAGCTGAACGCCGGCATCGCAAGCAGCTTCACCTCTGCTTTTACTGTGGAAGTTCTAGTCATCTTATTAAGGACTGTTCCTACCGCAACTCAAAAGTTGGTGACAGGTCCCAACATCGCAATGTTTTTCACCTGCAAACCTTCCAACGTATCCTCTACAGTTTCAAGTTCCTTTACCCGGGACAGGAGTGTCCAAAAAGTCTACGATTTGGGTCCTGTGACAAATAGACCCAATCCCAAGTTCAGAAATCAACAGAGACTATCTATGTTACCCATAACTAAAGTAGTTTCCGTGCCTACAGCCCGAGAAGGGGCGTCCGTGCCTACAGCCCGAGAAGGGGCGTCCGTGCCTACAGCCCGAGAAGGGGCGTCCGTGCCTACAGCCCGAGAAGGGGCGTCCGTGCCTACAGCCCGAGAAGGTGCGTCCGTGCCAACAGCCCGAGAAGGGGCGTCCGTGCCTACAGCCCGAGAAGGGGCGTCCGTGCCTACAGCCCGAGAAGGGGCGTCTGTGACTACAGCCCCAGGTGGGGCATCTGATGTTGTGACCCCAGTAGGGGTATCTGATGTTGTGACCCCAGTAGGGGTATCTGATGTTCAAGTTCCAGAAGTGGCATCCGGGCATGCAACTCAAAGAAGTGTGTCTGATCTATTAACCCCAGGAGGGGTCTTTAGAGTTTCAGCCTCAAGTGAGGAATCCAGGGCCAAGATCCCAGGAGGAATTCTTAAAGTCACAGATACAGACATGAACTTTTGTTTGCCAACTTCAGAGAGTGCTACCAGCTCAGTACCAGTCCAAGAGGGATCATTAGAACATCCGGATTCTGTCTATACAGAATTAAGTGTCAAAGGACCTAGCCCGGTTCCAGCCGTCGGTCCAAAGTCTCCACTGGTTCCAGCCAGCCTGAGTGGCTCCAATGATGGGCTACCTCCTTCGGTTCCAGCCGATTCCAGAATCCTCGGAGCAAATCCGGTCCTATCCGTCAGTCCGAGGACTCCACCGGTTCCTACCGCTTCAAGCTCTTCCGGACCCAATCCGGTCCCATACGTCTGTCCGGATCAGCCTCCTCTGGTTCCAGCCAGCCCGAGTAGCTCTGTTTCCAATGCTGAGCTACCTCCTTCGGTTCCAGCCGATTCCAGCATCCTCGGATCAAATCCGGTCCTATCCGTCAGTCCGAGGACTCCTTCGGTTCCAGCCGGTTCAAGCTTATCTGGACCCAATCCGGTCCCATCCGTCTGTCCAGATCAGCCTCTTACGGTTCAAGTCAATTCAAGTAGTCCTGGACAAATCCCTGTTCCATCCGTTTGTCCAAAGTTGTCGTCGGTTCCTGCCGATTCCAGTTCCTCTGAACCCGGTGTGGTTCTCTCCAGTGTTTCAAGTAAGCAACTCCTGTCGCTATGTCCAGAGTCTACAGTTCTTGCAGATATTGCAGTTGCCTCAACCCAGATGGAGGCTCTACGCATCTCACCCCAAGATGAAGCTTCTAGCGTTCTGTCAACCTCAGCAGAGAATTCCCGTCAGTCAATCCAGGAGATGACGTCCTCTCTCCACCCTCGAGCATTTCAAGTTGATTCTACTCCTGCTTCTGAATGCTTATTCCAGTCCTCTACTCTCAAGTGTCTGACATGGTCTTCCGAGACTTCAACTGACATTCAGCCTTCCAAGTGTCCACTAGATACGCAACCTCCAGTCTACTTTGATGGTGACTATGCTCAGTTTCGTGCAGTGGCGAGCCAGTACCTCGCTTTTACTGAATCGGAATCTTCAGTGACTATTTCTCCAGCCAATGCAATCAGATACTTCCTCCTGTTCTTCAAAGGTAGAGCACTGGACTGGGCGAATCCTCTCATTGAATCTAAAGATCCGCTACTGAGTGATCTTCCCGCTTTCTGCGAAGCCGTAAAACAGGAGTTTGCTCCAAAGTTTATGCATTCAAAGTCATTTGGGCATTCTGCCCAATTCGTCAACAGTTTGTCTACTGCTAAATCCTCTCCAACATCTCTCTCTGTGCAAGATCAGGATACATTAGACCAAGCTATTAAAGATTTCCAAGTTGCAAAGTCAAGACAAGGTTCTCAGACTTCAGATTTAAAAGTGGCATATACTTCCGTGTCTCCATCCTACAGCAACACTTCTGAAAGTATTGACTCCCCAGATTCAACATCTGATCAGTCTTCCAGTTCTCAGTTTTTCGACTCAACTCTTTCCAAACACGATCAGGTTCTGTTGAATCAATGTATCAGAGATTTCAAGAATTACAAGAATTGGAGAGCTCAAAAACCAGTTCAAAGTCTACCATCTGTTGACATAAGTGTTGGCTATGCTGCCGTAAACCCTTGTCCTGGTGTCTCATATAGCTTCAAATTCACTGGTCCACAGATTGTCTCAGATTCTGTTGTTCCTAAACAAAAGGCTCCCATGACCACACTAGACCTGGACTCTGACTCTGAAAGTGAGTTTGTTGATGAAGACTCAAGTTACACTATGGGAGGTTCTATCCTTCCTAGCTATGCCTTTTCCCAGGAAGTAAATTCTGTCTCAAATGACCCTGAATGGTCTACTTGTTCTGATGAGGAAAATCTGTCTTCTGAAGATGAAAGTTGGGAAGACTTTTGAGGACCTCTGCTTTTGTGTTTTCCTAAGTTCTTTTTCAAGGTTCCTCCAAGTTCCAGCGTGGGTGTTCGGTGCTCACCCATAAAAGGGGGGGTACTGTCAGGAATCTGCATTTTCCATCGCATCACTGCTGTGGAACTACAGGTCCCAGCAGTTCAGTTCTGTTCCAGTTCTAGTTTTCAGTCCTCTGCAGCCTGGAGTACATAGTGCTTCAACTAACTCACAGCTGATCTGGACACCCAATCCAGCTAGTATCTCCGCCTGCAGTTTGTGTCCAATCACTGCTGGGCAGGATGTATAACTTCCAGTTTGTGGCTCTCTCACATGGCCTTGGACAACACGTCACATCCCGTGAACAGGCGGCTCCTGTTTGCAATCCTCTGTCTACAAAGACATCCTTGTGTGTTGGACCTGTGGAACAACAGGTCCCAGCTGTTCCAGTTCTGTTCCAGTTTCCAGTGGTCCCAGTGTTCCTGTGGAACTATAAGTTCCAGCAACCACTCCAGCTCTCCTGTGCAATTTCCTGTGTTCCAGTCTCCAGATCCCCTGTGTTCCTGGTTACCTTCCTGGATCCTCCGTGTTCCTGGTTACCCTCCTGGATCCCTTTGTTTTCCTGTTTACCTACCTGTTCCCCCGTGTTCCTGGTTACCTGCTTGTTACTCCGTGTTCCTGGTTATCCTACTACAGCTCCGTGGAACTACAAGCATCAGCAACTCCTACATTCATTTACAGGCTTCACACCAATCTCCAACACAGGGTGCTTCAGCCTCAGCTGTAGAGACTCCATCTTCAGGTGCAGCTCATCACCTCACCTGTGTATCAGCTTGCAAGCTGCCTGTGCTTTCCCAATAGCACTGTGAACCCTGCATCAAGTCTTCTGCATCTGCTACCAGGTTTGCTACTATTATCATCACCTCTGCTGGCTCCACGTGTTTATCATCTCTGGTTCCCATACCAGCATATTGATCAACCATACTATCATACTGTTTTGCCATAGACTCTTACTGTTTTGCCATAGACTCTTACTGTTTTGCCATAGACTCTCACTGTTTTGCCATAGACTCTCACTGTTTTGCCATAGACTCTCACTGTTTTGCCATAGACTCTCAGCTTCCACGCTGCACCATACCCATTGCATTTATTATTGTTTATTTCTCCAAAGTATTCCTGCTGCCATATTGTTTTACTTTTCATTCAATAAAACAACATCGCGCACATGCGCAGGAATCCAATCCAGTTTCCTCACTTATTCCATCCTACCTCCACTGACCCACTAGCGCCCCCTCCGGGGACACAAACCAAACCGAACCTGACACACAGTAATTTAAAACACAGTATGGATGGCTACTGTTGCTAAAATGCTCCTCTGTTAAATAGTCTTTCCAGCGCATGCACAGTCTGGTAAAAGGGAGAGTACGGTCTTTCCGTTTCTAAAGTTTTTTCTATTTTTGCTCCTGTTCTGTATGTAAAATGGTGTCCTTTAAAGTCTGTTATATCAGCGGCTTTTGACTGATGCAACTGGTAGGTTGTGAGTGCCTTTTTCCTTCAAAGCCGCAATGTTGCTGCAGGCGTCTTCCAGGGGGTCAGGAACTCCGGATCTGAGGCGCGTGGTGGCGGGCGTGGTCAACACGCTTCACTCGGCTCAGGATGCCGTGCTTCGTCAGAGACTGTGTAGTGCCGTGTGCTTCAGGTTTCCTTCTTGTAGGGTCCAGTCTCTGCTAATTGGTTGGCCCGGCTGTCAATAGTGCAAAGTTCTTCCATTCTGGGTCCATTTTGTCAAACTGATTTGGACAATCTCAGTGTCTTTCTTTTTGCCACATTCAGAACGAGCTGGTCCACCAAAAACTCTACCGGCTGGTCAATGTAGAAAATCTTCTGCTGGAATCCTGGGGTGCAGTTGTAATCTCTTGCAAGGGCAAAAGGGTTCCTGCTGAGAGAAGAGCCTGCCAGAAAATAGAAGACAAGTTTGCAGAACCTGACTTATCAGCCTGATAACAAGCAGTCAGGTCCCATCAGAATGTAACAAGGTTCTGGCTTTCGCCGTTCTGAATGTGGCAAAAAGAAAGACACTGAGATTGTCCAAATCAGTTTGACAAAATAGACCCAGAACGGAAGAGCTTTGCACTATTGACAGCCGAGCCAACCAATTAGCAGAGACTGGACCCTACAAGAAGGAAACCTGAAGCACACGGCACTACACAATCCCTGACGAAGCATGGCATCCTGAGCCGAGTGAAACGCGTTGGTAAACGCCCCCCAACACCCGCCTCAGATCCGGAGATCCTGCCCCCCTGGAAGATGCCAGCCGCTAAGCTCCACGAGGATCAGCACTGCAGGCGCCTGCAGCAACATTGCTGCTCCGGAGGAAAAAGGCGCTCACAACCTACCACTGCCTGGAGAAGAGACCATCAGTCCCGTAGGGGACAAAGACATGTAAGTCCATTGCATCAGTCAAAAGCCGCTGATAAAACAGACGTTAAAGGACACCATTTTACATACGGAATAGGAGCGAAAATAGAAAAAACTTTAGAAACGGAAAGACAGTACTCTCCCTTTTACCAGACTGTGCATGCACTGGAAAGACTATTTAACAGAGGAGCATTTTAGCAACAGTAGACATCCATACTGTGTTTTAAATTACTGTGTCACTTATGTATTAATTTGTATCTGCTGCAAACCCTTTTTAAACTACAAGGTGATTACAGCTGCAAGGTGTTCACAGTTTTCAGAACCATTTAATTTATATGCAACTGAGTTTTATGGCATTCTAAACCTATGTGTTTTAAATATATCCATATGTACATGTATTTACATTTGCTTTAGAGTTATTCACACTGATACTAGGCAGTTATAGACAATTCTAGGTTTCAACATCAACTACAAATTTTATATTATTGTTGTTCAATTTGACCTATTCATTCCATAATTATACTCAAAATAAAATATTTTTTTTATACACATAAACACCACTGCAGTCTCTCATTAATGATCCACACCCTATCTAGTAGCACCAGAGGTTTCTTTTATTTTTTGCTATTTGCATACCTACATATCCCTATTGCCATGTCGCACCAGCAATATCTGTGGTTTGCTATTGGCAACCTACATTATTAATTCCAAGCCTTACCTTTTGGACTGGCCACAGCTCCGCGGATCTTCACCAAGGTCATGGCAGTGATGACGGCTCTACTCCGCCATCAGGGTATCAGGATCCTGCCGTATCAGGACGACTTGCTGATCCTGGCAAATTCCCCAGAAGTTCTCCTCTGTCATCTGGAAGTGACGGTCCAGTTTCTACAATCCCATGGGTGTCTCATCAACTGGAAGAAATCATCCCTGGTCCCTGCTGAGAGCATGGTGCACCTGGGGGCATTGTTGGACACTCACAACCAGTGGTTGTGCTTGTCCCAGGTGAAGGTCCTGAACCTTCAGGACAGAATACGATGCTTTCTGTCTCGCCCTCGTGTGTCGATACACTCGGTTATGCAAGTACTAGGCCTCATGGTGTTGACTTTCGACATGGTGGAGTACGCTAAATTTCATTCCCGACCTCTCCAGAAACTGATTCTGGCCAAGTGGGATAGCCTGCCTCACCGGATCAGGTCTCACATAATCTCCTTGTCTCCGGAGGTCCGTCTTTCGCTCATGTGGTGGTTACAGGACCAACAGTTGAACAGGGGCCATCCCTTCTGGCTCTCCAACAGGGTCCTTCTAATGATGGATGCCAGTCTGAGGGGTTGGGGAGCAGTGTTGGAGCAACACACTCTCTTCAGGGTCATTGGACCAGGGAGGAGTCTTGCTTCCCGATCAACATTCTGGAATTGCGGGCAGTGTTCAATGCACTGACACTGGACCAGCATCTGGTACAGAACAGGCCTGTTCAAGTACAGTCGGACAACGCCACCATGGTGGCGTACATAAATCATCAAGGTGGCACTCAAAGTCACATGGCAATGAAGGAAGTGTCAAATATTCTTCAATGAGCGGAACGCAATCTGCCAGCCAAATCGGCAGTGTTCATTCCGGGGTCCTCAACTGGTAAGCAGACTTCCTCAGTCATCAGGACATACACGCCAGAGAGTGGAGCCTTCATCCCAAAGTATTTCAAGTCCTAGTGGACAAGTGGGGCCTACCAGACGTAGACCTGATGGCGTCTCAACACAATCACAAGGTTCCGGTCTTCGGAGCAAGGACAAAGGATCCTCAAGCAGCGTTCGTGGATGCACTGGCAATTCCATGGAACTTTCGGCTGCCGTACGTGTTCCCTCTGGTGTCACTCCTGCCCAGAGTAATAAGGAAGTTTAAGCAAGAAGGAGGAATCCTACTTCTGATAGCTCCAGCGTGGCCCAGACGGCATTGGTTCTCAGACCTACAGAGTCTCTCATTAGGGCGTCCTCTTCTGCTTCTGCAAAGACCAGACTCCCTCATTCAGGGCCCCTGTGTCTACCAGGATTTGGCCCATCTGGCTTTGACAGCATGGCTCTTGAAGCTTCCGTCCTGAGGGCCAAAAGTTTTTCTGAGGTGGTCATTCAAACGATGTTGAAGGCCCGGAAGCCGGCTTCTGCTCAGATTTATCATAGGGTCTGGAATTCTTACTACACCTGGTGTGCCTCTAAGAATTGCGATGCTTTCAAGTTCAGTACTGCCAATCTTTTGGCTTTTCTGCAACAGTTCCTGAACTTAGGCCTTTGTCTGGCCTCCCTCAAGGGTCATATTTCTGCCTTGTCGGTTTGGTTTCAGTGAAAAATTGCGACTCTTCCTGATGTTCACTCAGGGTGTTTTATGGATCCAACCTCCCTATGTTCCTCCTGTGGCTCCTTGGGATTTGTCGGTGGTCCTGAATGCCCTACAAGAGTCTCCGTTTGAACCTCTTGAGACAGTAGACCTCAAGTGGCTTATGCTTAAGGTTTTTCGTTTTTGCTAGCTATTGCTTCTGCTAGATGGGTTTCAGACTTGGGTGCCTTATCCTGTAGGTCTCCCTTTCTGATTTTTCAACAGGACCGGGCAGTTCTGAGAATGCGCCCTGGTTATCTACCTAAGGTGGTGTCTTCTTTCCACCTTAACCAAGAGATTGTGGTTCCGGCCCTTATCTCTTCTGATTTGTCCTCCAAAGAGCGGTCTTTGGATGGGGTACAGGCTCTCCGTATCTATGTGAAGAGAACGGCTTCCATTCGGAGTTCTGAGTCTCTCTTTGTACTTTTTGGTTTTCACAAACATGGCTGGCCTGCGAATAAGCCAACCCGGTCCAGATGGATTAGAATGATGATTGCACAAGCTTATGTACAGGCTGGTCTTCCAGCTCCTGCTACCATCAAAGCCCATTCTACTCAGTCTGTTGGACCTTCTTGGGCTGCCCGCCGAGGTGCGGCCCTTGAGAAATTGTGTAAGGTGGCTACGTGGTCCTCAGTGAACACATTCATAAGGTTCTATGCCTTTCATACTTCCGCCTCCCAGGATGCTTCCTTTGGACGCTGGGTTCTTGTGCCCGCTACAGTGCATCCTTTCCATGAGGAACTGCTTTAGGACATCCCCGGTATTATTCCCTGTGGAATACAGTGTACCCCGCTGCAGAAAAGGAGATATATGGTAAGACCTTACCTTTGTTAAATCTCTTTCTGCGAGGTACACCGAATTCCACTGGATGCCTACCCTGACGCACTTAGCTTCTTTGGGTTGGTAAGGCATTAGCCACTGATACCTTCTCATGTCATGAGAATGTGATGTCTGTGGCTACTAACTGTTGTCTCTTACCTGCTACTGCATTGGTCTGGTTTACAAACTGAGCTCCTGTGCACGGAAGTGGGGATATAGAGGAGGCGGTGCTATGCATCCTGGGAACAGTCAAAGCTTTAGCCTGTTGGTGCCTCAAATCAAGATCCTACTCTACACCGCTGATTTTATTCCCTGTGGAATCCAGTGTACCTCGCAGAAAGAGATTTAACAAACATAAGGTCTTACCATAAAACTCCTTTTATACCTAAACCTGAGGTTTTATATTCATATTATATATTCACCTAGAATATTTCTTTATTTCTACTAATTATAACATAACATAATCCCAGATCATGTTTATCATGTCAGCGATATTGCTTTACTGTTGTGTGAATTTCCTTAAACAAGATTTGATTTTTCTGAAAATCTTTGGGCAGGGCATCTAGAATGGACGCTTTTTAGCAATCCTCCCGACTGAGGCAACTGTAATCCGCTTCCATTTCCTGCTAAAAGCTTGTTATTGTACAAACATTTATTGCATCTGGAAGCGGACAAGAAGGAGACTCTAATTGTATGGATTTTGAGATCGGGACATAAGTCACACACCGGATTCTGGCCTCTTTCAGTGGAGGCCTGTATGACCACATGGTAGTAAAGGAGCCTGCGTTGGACTGCCTGGTCCCTACAATGGCCCCTGTTTTGAGACTTTACTCCCTCATCCGGCAGCACTGCCTGCAATGCCTTCTTCTTATTTCCAAGTGTGCTAGCCAGCTCATTCCCCCATTGTTCATGCCAGCACGTATAGAGGAGTGCATGGAAGGATACCTCAATAGTCTTACCATTGGGTAGTTGTGTGCCTGCGGAGCGTGAGCCTTCTTGTTTTGGACGCCTGCATCCAGTAAAGGAACGCTGAAGTCTTCTCGACCGTGCTCTTTGGAACATCCACACCCAGCCTGTGCTTTGCTACCGGAACTATACTTCTGGGTTCCCTGCCCTTGATGGTGGAGCCGGGCTTGATTGCCGGCAGCGGGCATCCGGAGACTTGGTCTGTACGCAAGCTGTACCTGTGTACCTTGCCCTTCTTTGCTTTGGTTTCTTGCTCTCCTACATGTGTCTGGCGGAGTACTGTTCAAACAGAGGGGACGCGACGGTGAGTGTGCTGTGGAGGAGCGCTGATAGCGGTGCCACCTGGAGTCTCCTGCATCTCCTCTGGATGTCGACGGAGAAAGTGCTGAGCCGAGAGTTGAAGCCTGCCTGCTGTCCCACGTCCGGTGAGAGTGCACTACACCTGCCTTTAACGGCTTCCCACTTGAAGGACCTTGGATCTACACCTGGTTGTGCTGGTCTCTCACTGAACTGTTTCTATTTCCAGGTCCACCTGCTGCTTCTGTGGTGAGTTTGTTCTTACTTGGGGTGGAGGGAACCACTCTCGGGTCCCGGGTTGTCAGAGTGCTGTGCTCTCTTCCTTAGAACACATCTGCTTTGACCTCTTCATATTGACTATAGGGTCTGCAGTATATGCATAGCTCCCAACATGACCCTCTCCAGGAGGGACAAAATACTCTGCTTCTGGACTTTTCTCTTTCTCTGTGATTGCCCGCACCTGTGTTGAACAGGTTACTGGATATGAAAGGTGTTTCAGCACAGGTGATGGCAATCTATCATGACTGTGGTTTTGAGAACCCGGTGTTAGTGAAGTCTGTGTGGGCGACTGGAGGACTATGTGAATACTTTCACTGACCTGGTTTGGGAGTGTTGTGGGTTCTGGGTTTCTTCCGGTGACCGGGAAGAGGAACCGCAGCAGAGATGGCTGAATCTAGGTTTTCCTCATGCAGGATTTGGTCGGCAGACAGGAGGCACGTATGGATGCTGGAGGTCTCCTGAAAGACAGAACTTGAAAAGGTGCTGAGGAATGAAAGAAGGAGTACCGGATGCTGGAGACACCAACTACGCTTGTGAGCACTGGGTGTTTGGAGGCACTGAGGTGCTTGGAGGCACTGAGGTGCTTGGAGGTGCAGAAGTGCCTGGAGGCACTGAGGTGCTTGGAGGCACTGAGGTGCTTGTAGGTGCAGAAGTGCCTGGAGACACTGAGGTGCTTGGAGGCGCTGTGGCATGGTGGTGCTGAGGCATGGAAGTGATGAGGCACGGAGGTGCTGAGGCATGGAGATGCTGAGGCACGGAGGTGCTGAGGCACGGTGGTGCTAAGGTACGGTGGTGCTGAGGCATGGAGGTGCTGAGGCACAGAGATGCTGAGGCATGGAGATGTTGAGGCACGGAGGTGCTGAGGCACAGAAGCCACAGGGATACGGGAGCTCTGGAGATCACAACTACAACAGCAGTAAAGATGAAACACGGCAGCTGTGGTTTTCAGTTGAGACTATGGAATACAGTACTGTGCCTTTAAGATAAACCACTGCAGCTGTGCCTTTACATTGAGACTCGTGGAAATAGTGAATATCAGTGGCAACACAAAAGTAAACCAAACGGGGTATCAAGGGAACAGAGTTTTCACAGGAACTAAAGTACAAAGGTTACCTTTAGGGAGCTCAGCTTCAAGGCTCACACAGAGCTGTGTGTGACACAAGGAACTGGCCCAGTTTCCAACTCAGTCTCCAGACTTATACTTCCTGGTCCTTGGTGATTGGTGAGCAGTGTTAGGTGATGCAGAGAGTCTCATGCTGACAGAGAATTGGACAACTCTGGTTCAGGTGAACAGTCACTGTCATGTGAGTACTCTAGACTAGGCTGTGATGTAGAGTGAGGCCTAGCAGGTCAAGAGAACACTGAAGCCTGAACTTCAGCAAAACATAGGATTCTGGCTTTTAGGCCTAAACTTCAGATTCCTGAATTCAGCCTCACACAGGAGATCACCACAGGTGGAGCTAGTTAACTATTACCTTTCAGGCAGAGAACTCAGGAAACTCATGGTGCTGACAAGCTGTTTAACTCAGTGAGCATAAAGGCACAGGATCCGGGACAGATGGCAGGGGTAAGTCACCAAATATGAAACTACAGTCAGGATTGTGACAGTACCCCCCTCTTCAAGGGTGGACTCCGGACACCCATCTTGAATCTTAGAGGAACTTGAGAAATTCATACAGAAGAACTTAGGACCTTCGCCGATGCCTCTTCTTCTTACGGGAACATTTGGTTTTAACCAAGGAGAGCGGAATCTCCTGTAAAGAAAAACCTTCCTTAGAAAACATGGGACCTCCCATGAAAGGAGTAGCATCATGAACTGGATCAAATTCAGAGTCTGAGTCCAAGTCTAATGGAAGATATGAATCTCCCCTAGATACACAGTTTGCAGATGAAAAGGAGGTGCACTGGAGTTGTAAATTCTCTGGGCTAGGAGAGACTCCTACATGAGCAATTTTAATGGTCGGATTCTTAACGAAGGAGATTCTTAGATTATCCCTGGGAGGACAGCACAAACTTCCTTCTGCATTCCCTTTAGAGCATGATTCTTTTACCGAGTCAGATTCCAAAGGTTTAGGACTAAATTCTTTAACCACAGCACTACTAAAAGTCTGTAAGTCATGGAACACAGAATCATTACTCTCAAAAAGTGTGTTGGCCCACTCCAAAGCTCTTCCTCTGAATGCCAGGAACAGATATTGAGTAACGTTGGAAGGAGTTACTGCACCTGAAGGACCAGACTCCATCAGAGAGAGAAATTGTTCAACCAGAGCGGCATATTGCAATAAATCTCCATCAAAGTAAATAGGTGGTAAACCATCAGACGAAAGCTTAGAGGCTGAAACCGATGATGCACTCTCAGAAGCTAGATTGGAGTTAGTTTGTAGAACGTCAGGCTGATGAGAAATTATCCCTTCTGAAGTAGTCTGGCTGAAGTCCTCAAATAAGACTGAGAAATCACTTGTAATCTTCTGGATGGAGATGTTAGTAATTCTCCGCGAAGCTGCACCACTTGCGTCTGCGACTGAGGTAAACAACTCTGGTGACTGGATTGAGGAAGTAACTTCGGTGTCCTTCTCAGCGAAATTAGCCTGAAGTCCTGTATCCAAATCAGCAGATGGAACATTAAGTTGCTCAGACAAGCTTAGGGACAAAGCTGAGAAAACCGTACTTAGATCAGTATCCAGCTCTGTAGCACGTTCAGACTTTAAGTGAGTAGCCTTAGGATTTTTCTTAACTTTAGTGGTTACAGCCAATTGTTCCTGACAATGAGGAGAATAGGTATTAGAATTCCCCGCAGAAGCTGTGGACTCAGTGCTGGAAGACAAGGAAACAGAATCAGAGACAGACTGAAGTCTAATTTTAGAACTAGATGATCAAAGTCCTTTACTGGGACCAACTGACAAAAGTTCTGTACTCGGACCAATGCTTGGAATTGGTTTGAGTCAGATGAGCTTGAACAGACTGAAACTGGAGAAAACTTTGGCTGGACGAGTAGGACTGTATTGGATCCGAGGATACTTGAATTGGCTGGAACCAAAAGAGGCTGACCAGGCTGGTCCTGGAGTATCGCTGGACCGGATGGAACCGGGACGGACTGACCAGGCAGTGCCTGGAGTATTGCTGGACCGGCTGGAACCGGGATGGACTGACCAGGCAGGACCTGGAGTATTGCTGGACCGGCAGGAGCCCCCTCTTCACGGGGCTGGGCTGAGGCAGGAGCCCCCTCTTCACGGGGCTGGGCTGAGGCAAGAGCCCCCTCTTCATGGGGCTGGGCTGAGGCAGGAGCCCCCTCTTCACGGGGCTGGGCTGAGGTAGGAGCCTCCTCTTCACGGGGCTGGGCTGAGGCAGGAGCCCCCTCTTCACAGGGGTGGGCAGCACTCTGTAGACTCTCTGGATGGGCAGCACTCTGTAGACTACCTGGGGCTGGACCCTCTGAACCCCTCACTGGGGCTGGACGCTCTGAACCCCTCACTGGGACTGAAGACATGGACGTCCGTCCTGGGGCTGAAGACACAGATGCACCTCCTTGGGCTGATGACACGGACGCCACTCCTTGGGCTGAAGACACGGACGCCCCTCCTTGGGCTGAAGACATGGATGCACCTCCTTGGGCTGTAGACACGGACTCCTCTGTGACTCTAAATGGCTTAAACATTCTTCTCTGGACACCCAACTTGAGATAAGGTCTTTTAATCACCGGACCCCAGTCATAAATTTGAGTCTCTGTCAGAGTAGCCTTCTTGATACCCCCCCGTCAGCAGTAGCAGGATCGGCTATTGTGGATGACTTGTAGACATGAGCACTATGATACTGAGATTTGTCACCATTCCCTGGCTTGCGAAGAATGCAGTCTTTAACAAAATGACCGGAATTTCCACAGTAAAGACAGAGGTGTAGCTCCCTACGCCGCTGACGTTCAGCTTCAGAGAGCTTGGGCCGTGTATAGCTCTGATGAACAACTTTTCCTTGCACAGAGGAAGAGACTCTATTAACTGGATGGGACAAAACAGGATCAACAACGTTGGTAGTATTCCTGAAGAGATCAGGCATCACAGAAAGAATACTAGACAAAAGTTCTTGTAACTGTAATAACCTCTGGTAGAAAATCTGCAGTTGGTCAGGAGTCTTAGTGCAGAAGGTCAGAGAATCTCTGGAGAACGAATTCCGCTGCAGACACTGTGCCAATTGATGCTGAGTCGACTCCAGACCTTCCAAGCGTTCTGCAATATTGCTTAGGAGGTCTTGCGTCAGACAAACACTTTTGGCCGGGTCCATGACATGTGGCCAGTTCCTACTGTCATGACTGTGGTTTTGTGAACCCGGTGTTAGTGAAGTCTGTGCGGGCAACTGGAGGACTATGTGAATACTTTCACTGACCTGGTTTGGGAGTGTTGTGGGCTCGGGGTTTCTTTCGGTGACCAGAAAGAGGAACCGCAGCACAGATGGCCGAATCTAGGTTTTCCTCATGCAGGATTTGGTCGGCAGACAGGAGGCACGTATGGATGCTGGAGGTATCCTGAAAGACAGAACTTGAAAAGGTGCTGAGGAATGAAAGAAGGAGTACCGGATGCTGGAGACACCAACTACGCTTGTGAGCACTGGGTGTTTGAAGGCACTGAGGTGCTTGGAGGCACTGAGGTGCTTGGAGGTGCAGAAGTGCCTGGAGGCACTGAGGTGTTTGGAGGCACTAAGGTGCTTAGAGGCACTGAGGTGCTTGTAGGTGCAGAAGTGCCTGGAGACACTGAGGTGCTTGGAGGTGCTGAGGCACGGAGGTGCTGGAGGCACAGAAGTGCTGAGGCACGGAGATGTTGAGGCACGGAGATGCTGAGGCATGGAGATGCTGAGGCACGGAAGCCACAGGGAGACGGGAGCTCTGGAGATCACAACTACAACAGCAGTAAAGATGAAACACGGGAGCTGTGGTTTTCAGTTGAGAATATGGAATACAGTACTGTGCCTTTAAGATGAACCACTGCAGCTGTGACTTTACATTGAGACTCGTGGAAATAGTGAATATCAGTGGCAACACAAAAGTAAACCACACAGGGTAACAAGGGAACAGAGTTTTCACAGGAACTAAAGTACAAATGTTACCTTTAGGGAGCTCAGCTTCAAGGCTCACACAGAGCTGTCATGTGAGTACTCTAGACTAGGCTGTGATGTAGAGTGAGGCCAAGCAGGCCAAGAGAACACTGAAGCCTGAACTTCTGCAAAACATCGGCTACTGGCTTTTAGGCCTAAACTTCAGATTCCTGAATTCAGCCTCACACAGGAGATCACCACAGGTGGAGCTAGTTAACTATTACCTTTCAGGCTGAGAACTCAGGAAACTCATGGTGCTGACAAGCTGTTTAACTCAGTGAGCAAAAAGGCACAGGATCCGGGACAGATGGGGTAAGTCACCAAATATGAAACTACAGTCAGGATTGTGACACAATCATACATTAAGAGGGAAGTCCAGGAGCAGAGCATTCTGTCCCTCCTGGAGAGGGTCATGTTGGGAGGTATGGTATATGGTTATAAAGAGCCTATGCGCCCTGGAGACTTAAGACCTGGCTTAACACTGTGGTGATCCATAGGCTGAAGATTGGACTAAACTTAGACATCACGGGGCATATATACGAGTCATATGGACTGAGGCAATACTCTCCAACTGTACCTTTTTAATAGGTACAGTACCTTTTTTTTATGGTCTGTACCGATTTTTTGCTCTTTAAACTTCCATTGAAAGTATAGGAAAAGGGGCGTTGCCACGCCCCCTTTACCCGCGACCACGCCGCTTTTTCGGATTTGTACCGATTTTTCTGTGTAAGATGTTGGAGGGTATGTGAGGCCCCTATATTTGTTATCAATAACTTCACCACTGAGGTAGCTAGTGGGCCGCGTTCAGTTCTCTGAAGGGACTGCCCTAGTTTCATAATCTCTCTCTCCACGGTCTATAATACCAGAGACAACCCAAAGAGTTGCTCTGAGTTAAAAAGTGAACTATTTTCTTTTCAGATGCACTGGGGCTCATTTTATTGCTTGCAATATAGTATATTGTTATCCCAGACCATTGTGTATCCTATTTGCTACATACTTGCCTATCTGACCCTCTCCATGAGGGAGAAAATGCTCTGTTCCTGGACTTTCCTGGTAATGTATGATTGCCATCACCTGTGGTGAAACACCTTTCTTATCAATAAACTAGCTCACCACAGGTGATGGCAATCATACATTACCAGGAATGTCAAGGAACAGAGCATTTTCTCCCTCATGGAGAGGGTCAGGTAGGCAAGTATGATTTGCTATAAGTGAACAACGTTATAGTCCTGTTCTTAATTTACTTCAAGTGCTTTGTTTGTTGCTGTCTTAAGACAATTTTACATAAAATCTCCTATATAATAGCCCAGATCTGTGACTTTGTGATTCATTTGCTAACGCTGGGTGGAGTCACAACACTGGGTGGAGTTAGTCAAATGAGTCACAGATCTGGCCAAATCTATAGGAGACTAGGAGCAGAAGCAGATAGTATGGGCATGGCACAGGCAGGGGTGCATACCTCCCAGCTTTCTTCAGGAGCTTTCTTCAGGCAGAAGGAAGGACACACATGCAGCGAAAAGGGGGCGTGGCTTCACGGGAGGGGTCCCCGTTTTCGTCAGGGGCTGATTATGAGTCCGGGGGGCCCAGGGCACTTGATACAGTGGAGCCCTATCTCATTGCTGTGCCTGCTGTGGGGTTGGGGGCGTGGCCCAATCGCGGATGCGATGCCACACCCCCTTATGCAAATTATGTGTGTTTTTTTGTTGTTTTTTTTTGTTATGGAATTCTGGCCCCTCAGCTAGGGGTAAATCCAGAGGGGGTGGTCGCTCCCCCCTACACACCAGTACAGGCAGAACAAAGCAGGGAGGCTGTTGCCTCCATGCAACACCACAGACCTGCCAATACGCAGCAGCGTGTGCTGACTGTAGGACAATGCTGGCGCTGTTGCTGGCAGGACGGGGGAGCTTCTGAGCTGAGACAGAGCTACTCGAGCCGGGGGGGCCCACTAAAACTGTGGGGCCAATGGTACGTACCCCCTGCCACCCCTCTTACTTCGGCTCTGCTGCTGGAACCCCCCCTTAATCTGTGCCCCCTGATGACCCCTCTCCCTCTGTCTCCACTATTCAATGCTGCTCTGCTAAGCAGAACAGCGAGTACAGGAGCTTTCCAACTGCCCCCCCCGCACCGCGGGACACTGCGACCCGCGGGTGGGACAGCGAGACAGACCCCAAAAAATGGGACTGTCCTGCGAAAATTGGGACAGTTGGGATGTATGGAGGTGTGTGAGGGGTATGCCGTACAGACAGACGGGCACCGGCTCACTGTGTGCTTGACCCCCCACATCAACATACTCAGGGTCCCTCTGGTGCAGAGGAGCGTCACTTTCTGGCACACTCAACGCTTCTTAGCTGCAGTTTTGTGGGGCACCTGCCGCTGTGCAGGTTCCGTACTGCCTCTGTTATCTCCAGCCCTGGCAACCCCACCGCTAGCTGCAGCGCTGCCACCCGCAGTGAGGTGCGCCCAGCTCCTTCACACATTTTAGCCGGCGGGTAGCACTGCAGAAGTCCGAGCTGCTTGCAGGCTCCGACCACCTCCTCCCTCCAGCCGCAGTGTCTCCTGGGAGCTAACCAGTCACTCCCAGTCTCCCCTTACCACAGTGCCCGGCAGCTCTGCGAGGTCCGCGCCGCGTGCATGCTATGACCCCCTTCTCCCTCCAGCCGCAGCATTACCTGGGGGCTAACCAGTCACTCCCAGTCTCCCCTTACCACAGTGCCCGGCAGCCGCGCGAGGTCTGTGGTGTGTGACTGAGGAGGGGTGGAGGGATGCGGACGGGCAGAGGAAGCAGTACTCCAGCATGAGAGAGTCAGCCATGCCAAGTCTCCACCAGCAGCAGATCCCAACAGGTTGGAGTGGAACAGTAGCAGCCAGCAGCAGTGACTCCGGTAAGACACATCTGTCTGTCACCACTCTTCTGTCCCTAATACCAATCTCTCCCATGCCCTGTGTTCTGTCATGTCCCTGTCACCCCTGGCCTTGCCCTGTCACCCTTATCCTAGCCCTTTCACCCTTATCCTGGCCCTTTCACCCTTATCCAGGCCCTGTCACCCTTATGCTGGCCCTGTTACCCCTATCCTGGCCCTGTCACCCCTGGCCTTGCCCTTTCACCCTTATCCTGGCCCTTTCACCCCTATCCTGGCCCTGTCACCCTTATGCTGGCCCTGTTACCCCTATCCTGGCCCTGTCACCCCTGTGCTTGCCCTGTCAACCCTATACTGGCCCTGTCACCCCTGTCCTGGTCCTGTCGCCCCTACCCTGGCCCTGTCACCCCTATCCTGTCCCTGTCATTTCTGTCCTGGCCCCGTCGCCCCTGTCCTGGCCCCGTCGCCCCTGTCCTGGCCCCGTCACCCCTGTCCAGGCCCCGTCACCCCTGTCCTGGTCCCGTCACCTCTGTTCTGACTCTGTCACCCCTGTCCTGGCCCTGTTACTGCATACCCTCCAACTACCTTTTTGGCAGGTACAGTACCCGCAGCGCCTCCAGACCCCTCCCCAATGCACCACACCTCCGCACCTTCCCCTCCACCACATGCGACACTCCACCCCTCCCCCACACGCTGTGCCTCCAGACCCACTACACCACCCGCGGCTCCCACTCCTCCGCCCCTTCACCACTCACAGCACCTCCAGACCCCCTCCACCATCCACCCCCCATATATGTATCCCCCCACACCTGAGCCCCTCCACCCGCAGCATCTGCAGACACCCTCCTCCATCCACGGTCCCCCCTCACCCACCCCTCCCCCACTCATGGCACTCCCGCATTTGCCCTTCCACCACCTGCAGCACCTCCGGACCTCCTTCCCCATCCGCCGCACCACCCATACCTGCCCCTCCCCTACCCACGGCACCTGCGGACCACTACCTCACCCCCGGCACCCCTGCCCCTTCCCATCCCATAGCACCTCCGGAACCCTTCACCCATCCGCAACATCCCCACACCTGCCCCTCTCCCACCAGTGGCATCCCTGCCCCTCCCCCACCTGCAGTGCCTCCGAACCCCTCCCCCATCTGCGGCCCGCACTCCTCTGCCCCTCCCCCACCCACAGCACCTCCCGACCCTTCCCCATCCGGGACCCCCCTGCTTTCACCCTGCCCTCCACCCGCAGCATCAACAGACACCCTCCCCCCATCCGCAGTCCCCCCCCGCACCCGCTACATTCTGTACATCGTGCCCTGCAGGTGCTGTTCACGCCGTCGCAAGGGGCTGCGCCTCCTTCACCATTGCACGCCCTTTCATTGTGCAATATTTAACCACTAACAAAGGAATGCAGGTAACACTCCATATAATACAAATATTGAACCCCAGAAAGGCATGCAAGGGTTAAGGGGGCATAGCCCCTTGCGACGGTGTGAAGAGCGCCCGTAGGGCGCTATGAAGCACCTAGTATACACATACTTGTGAAGTACCCACTGAAAGCCTAACATATGGGCCCTCATTCCGAGTCGTTCGCTGGGTAAATTTCTTCGCATCGCAGCGTTTTTCTGCTTAGTACGCATGCGCAATGTTTGTACTGCGACTGCGCCAAGTAAATTTGCTAAGAAGATAGTATTTTTACTCACGGCTTTTTCATCGCTCCGGCGATCGTAGTGTGATTGACAGGAAATGGGTGTTACTGGGCGGAAACACGGCGTTTTAGGGGCGTGTGGATAAAAACGCTACCGTTTCCGTAAAAAACGCAGGAGTGGCCGGAGAAACGGGGGAGTGTCTGGGCGAACGCTGGGTGTGTTTGTGACGTCAAACCAGGAACGACAAGCACTGAACTGATCGCAGATGCCGAGTAAGTGTGGAGCTACTCTGAAACTGCTATGTAGTTTGTAATCGCAATATTGCGAATACATCGTTCGCAATTTTAAGATGCTAAAATACACTCCCAGTAGGCGGCGGCTTAGCGTGAGCAACTCTGCTAAATTCGCCTCGCGAGCGATCAACTCGGAATGAGGGCCATGGTTTTAACATTTGGCTTGATATATTATGATCTCAATCTGTTAGGATATACTGACATCTAGTGGTTATTTGGTTTGCAGCATAGGATTTTATAAAACAATTAACAGGAACCTTTTTTTACATTGTTAATTGTAAAAGTAAACTTATACTACCCTTTTGCAATTGTAAAGTAAATTGACTATTGTGTTTGTTTAGTCAACTTGGGAGCTATTGTTAGGCTACAATCTTTTAGGTAGTATTAAACGCTATAACCTATTTTACCCAGACAGGATATTAGTCATCTTCTTGTACCACGTAGTATGGGAGTATTTCCCTCTTATAGCCTTGTCTTAAATACCCACCACATGTCCACTGTGTGCTGTTTCGGGTTGTGTTATGATCTTCGGACCTGTCTGTAATCTGACTATAAGCACTGTCCCTTACATTACAGTAACGTTTCTGTGACGTCTCATACTGATTTTCTAGTTGCTCACTGCTAAATTTACACCTGTGGTACTATAGTCCTTGTCTAAAGCTAAAATGGACACACAAACATAATCCATACACCTGGTAATCCAATTCACTATTCAATTGTATTGATATTCCTGTTGAATATTATTTTATTATTGAATTGTCTCAAATGCTGAGTATTCAGTAACGAGGTGAAATACACTAGCTTATTCAGACTAGCTTTCTTATAGTAATGCTACTATATTTATATTACATATGCTTCTTGACCGATAGCGTACTTCTAACACTACATACAGTATATATTTTGATATAATGAAATCCTGCCACCCAGTGGCCATAATTCTGAATTGGGCTGGTTTGGTGAACTGGCTCTGTGTCACTACTGCCACATGGTGGTTTAATTCTGATTTATAATTCAAAAGTACTTATAGTGAGTAGGCTTTTAGTTTGGTATCAGATTTTCTTGTAACATCACTAGCCAACATATATTACACATATTTGTATAGTTTCTTTTAGTGTATTGGATATAAGTTTTATATAACAGTTTGCTTCTGCAACAAATTTCAGGAAGCATGTAACTGAACATTTCACGGTGGGCCTTTAGCCTTTCCTTAGTGCAAACAACCTCAGAGTAATAATTATCTGGTCATACACTATTAGGGAGGCCAATCCCGGGCCGTTTTTTCAGTCCCGGGATTCGGGATTGAAAAATGCTCCATCCCGAGATTCCCTGGATCCCGGGATTGCAGTAGGGAGCAGGGAGAGTGGGAGTGGAGGGCAGTGGAATAGAGTGTAGGGAGCACGGAGGCTGTAGGGAGCAGCGCTGGAGGGTGGGTGTAGTGTAGGGATTAGGGAGACGCGCTGGAGGGTGGTTGTAGTGTAGGGAGTGGGACTAGGGAGCAGCGCTGGAGCGTGGGTGTAGTGTAGGGAGTGGGACTAGGGAGCAGCGCTGGAGGGTGGGTGTAGTGTAGGGAGTGGGACTAGGAGCAGCGCTGGAGGGTGGGTGTAGTGTAGGGAGTGGGACTAGGGAGCAGCACTGGAGGGTGTAGGAAGCGGAGCGGGAGGGAGGCTGAAGTGAGCACCACAGTGAGGGAGGGTTGGTGTCAGTAAAACTACACTTACTATTAGACGGGCGGCAGACGGCAGCCATGGACAAGACGCGCTGAGCGCGCCAAAGACCTTTCAAATTGTAGTGCTGGCCGGCAGCCAGTCAGAACGGGCAGTCTGGCAGCCAATCAGGAGCTGCTGCGGCCGCTTCCCTGATTGGCCGCCGGTCTACCAGCTGTGATTGGCTGGCTGCTGGTGCTACATTTGAAATGCCGCCGCGGTCTGTGTACATGGCTGCCGCCCGCCTAATACTGCCTCCCGCCTAATAGTAAGTTACTTACACCAACCCTCCCTCGCTGCTGCGTTGCACATGCGCAATGCAATCCCGTGAATCCCGGGATTGGAGGCTCCAATCCCGGGATTCAAATCCCGGCATTTTTGGGCCTAAATCCCGGGATCCCGCCGATCCCGATCCCGGGATTGGCCTCGCTATACACTATATATTTGAGTGCCCTTTATCAGGGAGATTAATACGATAGATCGGTTTAGCCGGTTATGGACAGATTTGTGGTTAGACCAGGTACCTCAAACACGTCCAGCCACCCCACTAAAACTACTATGGTAAAAAAACAGGAGATCCCCTCAACAAACATCAAATCCTCCATCCCCTTCAGCTTCGTCCTCCTCTTCCATTGGAGATGTCTCAGATCATAACTCAATTACTACTGGCATTGCTATTCCATCTTCTGCTGATGATGCCAAGAAGTTAATCTCCATGTTAATGTCCTTAATGGATAAACATTTTGAAGATCTTCATGCCCATCTCGATGACTCTTTAGCTAAAATAGATGTCAACACGGCTAGAATAGAGGCAGTAGAGCAACGTACTAGTGAGACGGAAGACACCATACACGACTTCCAGGTGACCGTTGCTTCCAAATCCCAGACTTTCCATTCCCTGTCAGAAAAACTTGATGACTTTGAAAATAGAAATATACCTAGCAATTTATGATTTATTGGTATTCCTGAGTCTGTTAAGGACGGTCAACTGGGCGAATACATTAGCATCAAGATCCCTCAATCTTTAGGTTTCCATAATGATGCTCATATTCCATAAATTGAGAGGGTGCATAGAATAGGTCCCCTGCGTCAACATGGTGATTCTAGACCCTGCCCGGTCATAGCCAAATATCTTGATTACTGGGCTAAAGAACGGATGCTATCGGCTATAAAGCTAAGCAAAATCTCCTTTTGGATAGCAACCGTATCTTAATATTTCAATACTTTTCTATGGTGGTTACACAAAAAAGAAATGCCTTCTCTGAGGTTTGTAAAATGTTGATAGACCAGAATCAGCACTTTGCACTTCTTTATCCAGCAAAGCTGAGAGTGATGATAAATGGCCGTCCTGTGATCTAGATCCTCAGAGGGCCAAAGATAATTTTCAAAGAGATTGCTCAACTTCTCCATCTAACTCTGTAGCTGGATCTGTAGAAGGATCCTGAATATTCTTCCCTATCAATTAAAGTTTGCACTTACAATCAACCTTGATGGGTTGGGTATAACTAAATATAGGCTGTAGGTCCTAGGTTCTTCACTTTTATCAGTAAAAATATTGCAATGAATGCAGTTTTGCTTGTTAGTTCATTTAGAATTTTGTGGTTAATCGGGAGCACCCCTCCTCCCCGGAGATGGGGTCCTCTAGTTTTATTGGTGGAACACTTGGTCCCCCACTGCTTTTATCTTTATTTTGTTTGGAAAATGTTTGCACCACCTTGTGTTAATGACTATTGTTCTCAAATGTTTGCACTCAATGTCGATACATTGTGGATATTGTGCATGATGTCACTTTATGGGGGGTGGGGGGGGGGAGCCGCATGGGGATGCCATGGGCCAGTCTCCCCAGGGCAATTCTCCCTTTGGTAAGCCTGATGGCAGCACAGGCTGATAGTGTTTCCACTTTCTGCACTCAATCGATTATTTTCTTGCTATCCTGGAATGTGGGAGGCCTCAATTCCCTAATAAAACGCAAAAAGGTACTCGCACATATTCGTAGGATTTGCTCTCAGTTGACCTTCCTGCAAGAGACTCATTGGGTGGCGGGGGATGGCTCCACTCTTCGGCTTCTTGGAATGGAGAATGCATATCTGCATCTCACCACTCAAATTCATATGGTGTTGCTATGCTTTTTCATAAGGATTTGCGGTACACCATTTTAGACTCTGTGTTTGATCCTATTGGTCATTATATGGTGGTGAATGTGGAGATGGAAGGCACCCGTTACACTCTGGTAAATGTGTATGCACCTAATGTTAATCAAGGAGTGTTTTTCTGTGAATTAAGTCAAAAGTTGGCTAGCCGTACTATGTGTTCATTGATTATTGAAGGTGATTTTTATATGGTTGATGACCCAACAATTGACAAATCCCCACATTGCTGCTAGGATAACTTCACAATGTAGGCATTGTATACAGGAACTAAAAGACATACTTCATTTAGGGGATCCCTCGTGTCTGCTGAATATAATGGACAGAACGTTTACTCATCACGCTAGCGCACACAACTCTATCACATATTGATTACTTCTTGATAGCTACTTCACTTCTGACCCAGGTTAAGTCAACATATATAGGAGATATCATAATATCTGATCATGTCCCGATATATTTATCCGTACATTTGCAAATTGCTCATCCACAGGACCACTTTTGGCGATTCCTGGATTACTTGGCTCAATCGGAAGATTTTAAGTGGTTTTTGGTATACACCTGAACTCGTTTCTTGGATGATAACATAGAACATTGGGACATGCCAATGCTTTTCTGGGAGTCTTCAAAAGCGGTGATGCGAGGCCACATCATAGGTTATGTAGTGAAATGAAAAAAGGATAATGCTAGAAGATATACATTACAGGAAGCTGTATCGCATAGTTTTCGTCATTATGTCAGTTGCCCTTCTGACTCAACTTTAGACTCATATTTACAACACAAAAAATTATTAGAGTCCTTTTTAACCTCCCAGGAGACTCAACGCTTGGATTACACAAAACATTTCTTTTATCAATGTGGTAATAAAATGGGCAAACTACTATCTATGAAGTAAAAACCCTGGAAAAAGCATTCATTTATTTCCCCAATTAAGGATTCGACTTCTGGCAGAGTCCTCCTTAAGACTTCAGAGATACTCCCACAGTTTACTCAGTTTTATTCTGAATTATACACAGCAAGACCATTTGATACTGATTTAATTTCACATTTTTGGATGAAGCAAACCTCCCCACACTCACTCAGGCTCAGAAAGACCTTTTATCACCTTTTATAAGTGATTAATAACCTATTACCGCATAGATTGCCCGGCCCGGAAGTGTACAATGGGGTATATTTCATGCTTCTCCAAAATGAGATTACCCCAACTATACTTGAACTTTATGGTAAACTTTTTCAAGACAATCCTCTATGTCCCTCATTTTCTCACGCACTTACAACTCTAATTCCCATATCAGGCAAGAACCCTACATCTCACTAGATACATATAGACCTATTTCCTTATTAAATACTGGTTTTCAAATATTTCCAAAAATCTTGGCCAATAGGCTCCAGTGCATACTGTACTCCCTGAGCTATTAACTCAATACCAGGTGGGCTTCGTCCGGGGTCGGCACTCGGTAAAGGCAATATGAACCACTCTTTCATCAGTGATTGTTGTTTCCCATTCCTTGAATCCAAACTGTATGCTGCTAAGCTTAGATACACATAAAGCTTTTAACACCATAGTATGGCCTCATCTGTTTCGAGTCCTTGAGAAGCGTGAATTTGCCCCTTCATTTAAACAACTACTCTACTATTTTTACTCTTCGCCCACCACTTCTCTAATCGTTAATGGATTATGTGACCCTTTAATAAATATGCAAAGAGGTACAAGTCAGGGCTGCCCCCTCTCACCTTTACTATTCACTTTAGCAATAGACCCGCTCTTTCGAATCCTGCAAACTTTACCCTTATTACAAGGAATTCAAATCAGTACTGCGGAGATACATCTCATGTCTTTTGCAGATGATGTTCTATTATATACAGATGGAGCCACGCTCATCTGAGGCAGTTCCAGCGCAGGCATGCACTCCTGGTCCATCTGCCTAGTCACTCTAGGAGTGCACAGAGATGCTCTCCCATACTAGTGAATGGGGCACTTCTCCATACGGGCGCGTCTGCCCGGATGGAGACACTGTAGTCACTAGGTGCGCCTTGGCGGGCATGCCCAGGCACAGATGGAGCCACTACTGGCTTAGCTCCATCTTTATATCTAATCCCCAAGACTCTTTACCCACAATCTTGAACATTTTGAGGGACTTTGGACAAGTCTCCGGCTTCGAAGTGAATATGTCTAAGTCTATTGGCTTGTTCTTGAAGCCTGGAGTTATCCAACCATCATGGAGCAGACATTTACCATTGTCATGGGCCAAATCCCACATCAAATATTTGGGAATACAATTGCCAAAGTGGCTCTTTATCATTTGAACAACACTAAAGTAATCTCTACTGTTGCAATAGAGCTTGAGGGGTGGAGCCATCTCCTGCTATCTTACTTGGGTAGGGCGAGTTTAATAAAAATGGTGACCTTCCCACGTCTACTTTATTTGTTTCAGTCCCTACCACTTCTATTAATGCAACGTGACACTTTAAAGATTAATGCTTTTTCAGGAAATTTATTTGGAAAGGTAAACAATAAACATCCTAGACTTGTACTGGTAAAGCTACAACAGACCAGAGACAATGAAGGTATTCATTTTCCGCATTTTACATACTGCAACCATGCATCTATCTTGTGATATTTACGCGACTGGTTACATAACAGTGATATTTATTTATCTGGATTTATTTCTAGACAAACAATTTCTGTCAGTGGGTAATTTAATTGGCTTCTTACATCAACATGATGCAGAAACTGGTCAGGAGCTATGGGAAAAAACGTTATTATGGTCTACGAGAAAGGTGTGGCATATACTGCGCCATCACAATAATTTAAATGTGCATAAATCCTTGTTTTTGCCATTTCTGACTAACTTGGATTTTCAAAATGGATTAGCATCCTTTCCCTTTACATTACGGTGGAGGGAAGGAGTGTAGGATGTAGGTAGTATTGTAGATACTTCATCTAAACATCTTTTGACGTTTGAGCCGGCTAGAGTAAAATACCCAGTACTTCAAAGATTCCCTTTGCCATTTTTCCATTTTGACTCATTACAAGCCACTGGCCGTTGCGCCCCCAGGACGACTGTGCTGTGTGCCAGGCACACCTGGCACACACGTAGTCACAGCTCTGCCCTATAGGCAGTATTTGTCAGAGATGACAACTTCCCATAATTGTTTACAATGCAGGACTCCTCAAGCGGACTTCCTCCATTGTTTCTGGTCTTGTCCTTTGCTACGTCAATTTTGGCTCTCGGTAAGAAAATTTGTTTTAGACCATCTAGTCAATTCCATTCAATGCTTAGTGGGCAATATTCGTGATAGTACCTATTACACAAAGTATAGCAAAGGAATGTAGGAAGCTATTGTTGGAATTTAGTGCTGCTGCCATGAAAGTAATACTACAAAACTGGATTCCTACTTCTCCGCCTTCCTTACAGATATTTAAAAACAAGCTATTCCATGTTTTTAATATGGACTGGATTGAAGCATCATTGAATAAGGAACGCTTAGTTCCACGTTTTTTTGATACATGCTAAAGTTATATTTCCACTCTACCCAGGGAATTTCAAAGTAGACTCATTGAATCTCTTAAAAACACTACCTGGTAGAAGCAGCGGAGAATCATGGGAGCTACTTATTGTCCTTCCTTTTTGGTCCGATTGCCACCTTGGGGATTGAGTCCTGTGGTCCTGTGCAGCTCCTCACTCCCCTTCTCCCTTCTCTTCTTTTTTTTTCACACATGGGTGTATAATATTAACATGAATGGCAATACTGTTATTATCTTATTTCACTGTATTACTTCAATGATGGCCGTCTACGTTCTATCTACTTTGAAAACAGATGGACTGACCTTCTTGATTACTCTATTGAGCTGTAACATATCCACTGTGTTTGCTTTATTATGCCTTGTGGATGCCTGCTCATTGCCATGTACTTGTATTATTTCAATGTCCACATTGTAATGTATCATTGACAATTGTGGTGCTTTACAAAATAGAATTTTATTTAGAAAAAAATAATAATAATAATAATAATAATCTTTTATCATACTCTTACCATACAATAAAAAAAGTCCACTTCTCATTGGAGTAAATTTATCAAACCCAGAAAATGTTGCAGATAATTTATTATCGCAAATTACTGCAATAAGTATTATATATATATATTTTTTAATAAGTTTATTACAGAGGAGGGATCCTAAGAATACCTCTATGATAACAAATGTTATATTGCAGCCTGTAGGCTAATATATACAATGGCTTATGTCAGTGGTTCTCAAACTGTGACTCGTGAGTCGTGACACTTGCAGGGGTACCTTGGATTGGTGGCCCAGGATCAATTCAAATTATTTATGGTCAATATAATAACAAAACCAGTGCTGGTGGCTGTAAATCATAAAATATTTGGACAAACAGAAGCAAATCCTGTCCCTCACCGCACAATTGAACCTAAGGCTGTGTACACACTTGACAATGCACATAAGCTGCAACACTGTCAAGGCAAATGATATCGGGCATACAGACTGAACAATATAATTACCGATATCATTAGTGGCGGCATCCACCCACATCCGGGTGCATGTAATCTTGTCCAATATCTGTAGATTTCAAGGATTGAACTAAAGATATTGGACATACAGTACACACTGGACAATTATTATTATAATTATTATTATTATTACATTTTATTTATAAGGCGCCACAAGTGTTTCGCAGCACCGTACAAAGGACAGTACAGGGAGACAAACAGAGCATTACAGTAAATAAATAACAGGAATAGAGTACAGGTAACAAGGAGCATCACACATTCTCAAGACATAATACAGCTTAGAATCTGTAAGTATTGAGGGAGTGATCATTCTACTACTTGGAGATGGTGGCCATAGATGGAGATGAGCCTTTACCAGCAGGAGAGAAAGCGGGTAAAGATGGTCACTGAGTAGGGAAGAGCCGCAAGTGAAATGTGTCAAGATGAGGGCTTAGATAACAAGAGGAAAGAGGGCCCTGCTCTCAAGAGCTAACAATCTAGTGGGAAGGAGCGACAGACAGATGACAAGAGGTGCAAGCAAGTGGGAGGTAGCCTGATGGCAGTATGCAAGCAAAGCTGAGATGTTCACGGCATGAGGCAGGGGGGTGGAGGCGCGGCCTCAGGACATCGGGAGGGTATGCTTTGATGAATAGGTGGGTTTTTAGTGCCCATTTGAAGCTTTGCAAGGTCTGGGAGAGTCTAGTGTAGTGTAATGCGTTCCACTGAAGGGGTGCAGCACGGGCATAGACTTGAACACGAGCATGGGAAGCAGTGCACGGGCGGTGGAGAGGCGACGGTCATTGGTCGACCGTAGGGGGCGGGAGGGAGTATGAAGGGAAAGGAGGTTGGAGATGTAGGGAGCAGTGGAATGATCATGTGAATTATATATCGTCTGATCTGCCGGATGGGATGATAATCAGTTGCATATTGGCCCTCATTCCGAGTTGTTCGCTCGCTAGCTGCTTTTAGCAGCATTGCGCATGCTAGGCCGCCGCCCTCTGGGAGTGTATCTTAGCTTAGCAGAATAACGAACGAAAGATTAGCAGAACTGCTAATAAATAATTCTTTGCAGTTTCTGAGTAGCTGCAGACCTACTCACAGATTGCGATCACCTCAGTCCGTTTAGTTCCTGCTTTGACGTCACAAACACGCCCTGCGTTCGGCCAGCCACTCCCCCGTTTCTACAGACACTCCCACGTTTTTCCCTGACATGCCAGCGTTTTTTAGCACACTCCCGGAAAACGCTCAGTTTCCGCCCAGAAACGCCCCTTTCCTGTCAATCATTTACCGATCAGCAGAGCGACTGAAAAGCGCAGCAGAATCCACAGCAAATCTGCGAAGTTTTTAGTTAAATAACTAAGCGCTTTCACCCTGTGTGCCTTGCGCATGCGCAGTTAGCAACAAATTGCAGCATAGCAAAAATTGGCAATGAGCGAACAACTCGGAATGACCCCCAAAGTCAAGTGTGTATCCAGCCTAAGGGTGACATATAAACACAATTTACTTAATATAATATTTATTTCTAAATTTCTCAATGAGAAACTTTTGGCCTAGAGGTGCCGTGAAAAACATTCTGATACTTTAGGATGCCGTGATTCACAAAAGTTTGGGAACCACTGGCTTATGCCATCAAGAGAGGACATTAGTTATCGGGAGGCAAGCTCCATAAAGCTACACAGCTTGATACATTTGCCCAAATTCTATGCCTTATAGAAATCTCCAATATCTGCTTTAGTACCCTTCTAATACACACACCCAATGATGAATGGAGAAATAATCTGCAAACTTTTAAAAAAATAGTGAAAAAAAAATGTTCCTGTGATCACCCTGCAATTTACTGACATAAGACTGTCAGTAGTATCCCTTTCTGCTAGTACTAGTGTAAGTATCCGCTTATACCAGTACTGGCTGTACATGAGATGGTGACTGATCCTCCTGGTGACACAGAGCTATAACCTGGGGTCTGAGTCATCACAATCTCCCCACAGGACCCTGAGGATTAGAGGAGACACAGTCATTACTGATACATGTCTGTATATAGTCATATACATCCTGCTCTGATTATTTATGTTACATGTATAGATTCCCCTACACAGCACCATGTAATGCCCCCAATCTCTCACCCTGAATATAAATGAGTATCACAGCCAGCAGGTAACTGTGAGACACCATCTTGCTGTATCTGGGCTGTCAGACAGACACTATAAGACGTCTCCTGTACAATGAGATATATATAGAGAGTGACAGGTGAGATGTGACAGGAAATCCCCCAGAGACTGTGTATGGAAATAAGATGGAAATAAACGACTCATGCACACGGCAGCCTGTCACATTATATATAACTACCTCACATAATACACATAACTTAGCAGTAAGTAAATAATGACACAGACACTGTATAGAGGTTACATTTAGTTATCACTTATGGATAACAGTTACACTAAAAGAAGATGGTGGCAGGGGATGGAGGATGCAGAGCCGGATTAAGGGGTCTGATTCAGAGGTGACACAATGCTGGTGTTCATGTAGTTGAGCGATTTCTTGCAACTGTGCATGTATTGGCAGAAAAGTCATCAGGTACCTGCGTTACCCAGAGTGTAGGCAGATAGGCCCTGTTGAGATAGAGACACAGTATCAGAAATGTTGCGGGAAAGTGATGGGAATTCCTGTGCAGGGTCTGGGAGGTTGCTATAAATACACACAATTATATGGGTGTGCCACGGGCGTGTTAGTGAAATCAGCTACAGACACAGTTGCACAGACCCAGGCATAGGAGGTGATGGTCAGGCAGAGAAACTACAGCTGCCATAGGGATGGTTAAGATACCGATGGTGCTACCGATTGTAGCATCTAAACATGCACCGATCAGTATTTCTGTGTGTCTCAGTCCTTACATACTCAACCACACAGCTGTACACAGAGGAGGAGTCTGTAGCATTATTTGCATAAATGCCACGTATGCCAACAGACATTGGGGGTAATTCTGAGTTGATCGCAGCAGAAAGTTTGTTAGCAATTGGGCAAAACCATGTGCACTGCATGGGGGGCAGATATTACATTTGCAGAGAGAGTTAGATTTGGGTGGGTTATTTTGAACACACCCCACCCAAATCTAACTCTCTCTGCACATGTTATATCTGCCTCCCCTGCAGTGCACATGGTTTTGCCCAACTGCTAAAAGGTTTTCTGCTGCGATCAACTTGGAATTACCCCCATTCTGTGTCCAGCTAAGGAAGTCAGTGTAATGTCCTCTAATGTGTCACTCAGGTCACTGTGCTACCTGATACAGCCGGGGTTCTGTATCATAGACAAGACTCTATGGGGCAGATTCAATTAGCCACGAGATGGCCACAAATTGCTGAATATAACACAATTCAATTGACTTTTTTATTTCTAACATGTATTAATACTAAAGATGAGCGGACCTGTATCTCGGAGAACCGGGATCACCCGAATTTCACTTTTCCGGATCTGTGTCCCGGCTTCCTGCCTGTCTTAGAACCCAAAATAAGGCAACAATTCATTTTCCCAGGGTCAAATCTTGCCGGCATTGAATCTTAAATTATTTGGATTACATATAATAGTCCCTTCCTCGTGTTCTGGGTCCATTTATTGCTGCAGATCTGACGGATAGGGTGTAGGCACGCAGGACTTTTAGTGACAGCAAGTTTAGTTAGATAGCAGCAGCGAAACTTTTGCACAGTCTCACGCAGTGTCCCTTAATGTCTATACAGTGTAGGGGTGCAGGGTACTGTGTCTGTGTGTAGCATCAGGGATGGAGCATTGTCAGTGCCAGATTAAGGTCCTAATGGACCTGGAGCTGAAATTCATGAAGGGCCTATTGTGTGTTACCACAGGGGGTGTGACAAGCATGGTGGAGGTGTGGTGACTGATATGGGGGTGTGGTCTGTGCCATGGGGTGTGGCTAGTACCATGGAGGACATAGCTACCCTACCTACTGGGGGCAGCTACTGGGGGACATTTTTACTGGGGGCCATCTACTGGTAGCATTATTACTGGGGGGCATCGACTGGGGGCATTACTACTGGGGGGTCATATATTGGGGGCAAACTCCTAGAGGGCATTTCTACTGGGGGCAAACTACTGGAGGACATTATTACTGGGGGACATCTACTGGGGGCAAACTACTGGGGGACATTATTACTGGGGGACATCTACTGGGGGCAAACTACTGGGGGACATTATTACTGGGGGGCATCTACTGGGGGCAAACTACTGGGGGACATTATTACTGGGGGCTAACTACAAAGGTGCTAACCACTGGGGGCATACTACAGGAGGGCATTACTACTGGCAGCGTAACTACAAGGGCATTACTACTGGTGGCTTAAATTCAGGGCATTACTACTTGGGGGCTAAACTACAGGGGCCAAACTACGGGGGGCATAACTACAGGGGCCAAACTACTAGGGACATTACTACTGGGGGCTAAACTACAAGGGGGGCATAACTATAGGGGCTAAACTACAATCGGGCAAACTACAGGGTGGCATTACTACTGGTGACTAAACTACAAGCAGGCAAACTACTGGGGGAATTACCACTGGGAGGCTAAACTAAAGGGGGTGGGGTTAAACTACTGGGGTCATAACTGCAGGGGCATTACCACTGGGGGCATAACTAGTAGGGCGCTAAATGACTGGAGGCATTACTACAGGCAACATTACTACTGGGGGCAATACGGGCATTGCATAAGGGGCACCACTACTATGGGGTCTATATAATGGGCACTACCAGTATAGTGGACATTGCATAATCAGCACTACAACTGTGGGCATTGTATAAGAAGCGCCACCTCACATGCACCGAAGCCGCACGCAAATGTACTTGCCCCTTCCATGGTGCCCCCCTATCATTTTCTTCTGGATCCGCCCCTGTGAAGGGCCCATTGTGTGTTACCACATGGGGTGTGACAAGCATATTGGAGGTGTGGTGACTGATATGGGGGTGTGGTCTGTGCCTTGGGGTGTGGCTAGTACCATGGAGGACATAGCTACCCACCTCCCTCCAACCACCGCAATCTCCCTCCCCCTTTGTTTATGTTTAGTATACACCACCTGTTATATTATTGACCAGTGAATAAAAAAATACATAAAAAGCACAAACTAGGGTTTATTAATAAAATGCAAAAAAAATTATTTATAAAGTTCTAAAGTGATTTAACAGAAACATACCTGAAAATTGCTAGTTTTCCAATATTTAACTGTGAACAAAGTACAAGGTGTAGACCATGAAAACATAATAAATAATACAAAATAAATATTAAATAACACTAAAATATGAGAACAACAATATGACTGCAAAATAAGTGACCTGCTCTTCAACTAAGACCTCACAGCGTTTAAAATGGGTTTAGCATGAAAACCTACCATCAAAATCCCGAATGTCAAAATATAGACAACAATTGACCGACTGTGAAAATCACGACAAGTTCAAAATACAGACAAGGTCAAAATACTGACATTTGAAATACAGACAAAGTCAAAATAACATCATTTAAAATGTCGACAGGTCGAAAAGTTGACACAAGTTTTCATTGTTTTGTTGTTGCGTAAGTTGACGTAGGTCGACATGGACACCGTATAAGTGTCAACCTTGCAATGCTTGCTGCGCTCGTCATGCTTCGGGCACGGTGCCTCGCTGCGTTTGGCACACTATTATATTTCCCCTCCAGGTCCACTGTAATGGTAAACTATGAACAAGTTGGTTTCAATAAAAAAAAAAAATCATAAAAAGCTCATGTCAACTTTTCGACCTGTCGACATTTTAAATGTCGTTATTTTGACCATGTCGGCATTTTGACTTTGTCAGGGCTTTGACCGTCGGTCAATGGTTGTCTGTATTTTGACCGTCTGGATTTTGATTGTAGGTAAATTGACTGCATCCCTTTAAAATGAGAGGTAGTATTGGCTATTTTGCTCCATATTTCAAACCAGAAAGTAATGCTTAAGAGACCTCACTATTCATTAAATAGTCCACAAGACTTAATCATATTACCAGAGATATTATTGCCTATGATAAATTTGACATAGACATTGGAGTACCATATAGACTGCAATATCAGACAGGCGACGATCCACTGGGCCCACAAAATAACTGTTTGTAAACACTCAAATTTTTAACTTAGTAATAAAAGAAATCCGAAAGCTGTTTAATCAGAAAACACTGGTGAATTTAAGAGCATGTGTTCTCATATAAACAAAGCTTTAAACTCTAAAATTACATTTTAGCTTATAACAGGTAGGTGTTACACAACATCCAGACTATAAACAAACCGGGGATAATGAACAAGTACTGTATTGCTAAACATGAACTTTTCTTGCTTTTTCGACTGGATAGTTCTTCTATTGCAGTTTCCATGCCCATTTCTCTTAATAGTTCATTTTCAATGCACAAAAGAGAGAGTGCATTTAAGCGCTGTTGTGCCATTGTGCATTTTTTACCCGCTTCAGTGCAGAAAAGCTGCGCTCACTATTGCAGTTGGTGACCATCAGACAAAGGTACATGCGTAGTGAAATGCCAACATTTGGGAAGTTACCAACCAATGCCTTTTGTTATTAGAAATGTATACATTTTGATTTCTTGGCTCTCATGTGTGGCTGTTTGCAGCGGATAAAATAGAGATATGAAACAAAGCAGCAAAGTGTACTACTTCATCTGCATACTGTGGACCAAGATCTCCTGGGTATATTCCTTCCTTAGCACGTAGGACATCTGATGGTAGAGAGCACAGTTCTAAAAGAAATCCAAATCTGTCTCGAATGACACTGTATGCTGCTTTCCTTTCATTTAGTGATGATAATAGCTGATCAATTATGGAGAGAAAAGTGTTCACTTTAAATTTATCTGATGGTGAAAGTCCAGCAGCGGCATCTTCATCACCACCAAAGTCCCACTTTTTATTTCTTTTCATTTGTCTTGTCTGTTTGTAATCATCGCAGGAGTAATGTATTTTACTTTGGGTCTCAAATTCTGGAAACTGAGGCTTTCTACAAACATTTTTTTTAAATATATTTTATTAGAGAACTGTACAGTACATGTCATATAAAACAGAGAATGTAAGTAACACAGAAAACATGAACAAGGGCAGTGCGAGGTACAAATATGAACAATATGCAGTACAAACAGTACAACTCATTTCACGGAGAGCATAAGGAAGAGTTCTCTTGAATAAAAGGATTTTTAAAAAAAGAGAAGAGAAACAAAGACAGACCAGTAGGACAATAAACAATTTCATAATGAACATTCAATTAGAAGGGAGTGCTACCTGAGGCGAGTATTTCCAAATTATACCAAGACGTTAATGAAATTGCTTTTTGCAATGAATCCTTGACAGGTAATGGTAGAGAACGAATATGATGTAACCAGACACTAAAAAAAATTTCAGCTCGCTTCTCTCTACAAACATTTTTAAGGATTCCAAAATGTCTGTGGCTCTGTTCAGATCCAATCTTGAATCTTGAAGAAAATTACTGGTTTTGTTAAACCAGCTCAGTATTGTGGACCAGAGTTGGACCATTATCCCATTTTCTAATTGACCCATTATAGTACAAAGTCCCTTTGCATCCAAACATGTTTCTTCCCTTTCTGATGTATCATTTGCCATATTGTGTAGAAGATCTTTAATAGCTGGATAGCCTTTTTTCAAGGAATTAAGTGCATCATGGTGAGCAGACCAACATGTATCTATAAGGCTTTTCAGTGTAGGTAATCCAAGGGGCTTGAAGACATCTGTCAGAAGATTCCAACAATGTGTTGATGTAGAAAAAAAACACATAAAACTTCTAAACAATGTCAAAAAACAAAACTGCCTCAGGGCAACATTTTACAGCACTTTGCCCAATGATGGTCAAAGAATAACCATAGCATGGAATATATTCAGCTAGTACATTCTTCTGACAACTCAAGGCCTGAATACCATTGTATTTTTCACTCATATTTGATGCATTATCATGTGATTGGCCCCAGCAATCTTGAATGGAAATCCCATTTTCCTCAAGAAAATTAAAAAGGGTGTTTGCCCAGTGTTCTCCAGTATGTCCACATACTGGAATAAATACATTTTGTGAAACGCTGAATGGGTCCACTTAGAAGCACGTAACGAAATATAAGTGTTAGATGATCAGTATGTGAAATATCAGGTGTGAGTCCACACTTACAGAATAGTACTTAGATGTTTTTATCTCAGTTATGATCCGTTGCAATACTTGTTGTCCAATCACCTCAATAAATTCATCACAAATTGTTGAGGACAGGTTTGATACATGTCCTCGCCCTTTGTTAGCATGTATCTGAATGTGTTCAGCAAGGAAGGGATCATACTCTGCCAAAAATTCTAGACACCCTAAATAATTACCATTGTGCACTGAGCCAATTATTTCATAATTTCCATGAAAGGCAAGGCCTCTCAATGAAAGGCGTTTGATAGCAATTAAAATTCTGTGTAGAATTTGATGCCAATACTCTTTCTCAGAGTCGTATTGAATCACCAGAGATTTCTCTACACGTTCTCCTGTCAATTTTCTTCTAATAAGTTTCTCAAGAGAATCTGCGTGAGTTGCACTATTTTCATGGTGGCTCAGATGTCTGGCTGCATGTCTCCAGTCAGAATAACCATCAGTTGCCAACAGTAAGGTGGCATCTGTAGAAAATGATTAGCAGTGAGCACAAAAGAGTTTGAGTGTTTTTGGCAAGTAGCAAAGCTAGTTAAGGTGAACTTTCTCCCCATTCATTTGTTCGTGCAAAATGTTCACCAGGGAATATTTTTTTGGTATTGGTAAATTCACTGTCTAGTGGCAATCAGCAACCCCTTTCATATGAAAAAGTGTGAAGAGTAACGGATGAGGAGGATAACAAACTACTGTAATCTCCATTGGCTGGCATGAAAACTATAAACTATCTGGATGTTTGTTGAAAGACCCGAGAGAAAATTAACTGTGTTCTGCTAATTACAGAGTAAGAGACAGAACTGCTGTACCACTGTTCTTATTCATGGTGCTGGGTTCCACATCTCTGATTATTTGTTATCACACTGGTGGAAAAGTCCTGTATGTAACACAAGGCCAGCGCCAGACTAGTAGCCGTCATTTATGGTCACTGTGTATATTTCTGGAGGTTGGTGGAAGCTCCTAGGTCTTCAATAGGCTGCAAGTTTGGTATTATTGCACATAACTGAAGGTCATCTGTTTCTGTAAAAATAAGATATGTTTTTTGCAATAGAAAAACATAAGGAAGTGGTGTGTCACCTGACACTGGAGATTGCAGTTTGGGTGGACGAGGGCTAGAAGAGCCTCTCCAGCCCAGCACCTCCCAATGTTGCGTTCTATGCAGAGTATGTTTCACCAGTCCTGCTGCTACAGTGCCCTATTACTACTGTACATATTCCCCAAGAATGAATTAAAAAATCATCATCTGAAAACCTTTCTTACAAATTTCATAAAATAAGTTTAATAAATATGTTCCACTGTCTCTGATCAAACACCCTGTTATGTGGTTACATGAGATTGTTAATAGGAGATATACTGTATTCAGCAGAGGCGGAACTACCGGCAGTGCAAACAGTGCGTTGCACTGGGGCCCGCCTCAGTCCAGGGGCCCAAGCATCTAATGAGTCAAACTGACTCATTAAATGCCGCTGTGCGCTGCGGGCAACCGCTGCCCGCAGTGCTCAACCGCCTGGAGAGGAGAGGAGCGGCGCGCACTGCAGCGGTACGGGGCAAGGAGGAGGAGGGAGGCGGAAGAGGGAGCCGCAGCAGCGCTTTGTTACTGGTGAAGGCGCTGCTGCTGCTGCCCCTCTGCTTCACTATAGGCTGTCTCTGAGAAGAGCCTATAGTGAAGCAGAGGGGCAGCAGCAGCAGCGCCTCCACCAAAAACACAGCGCTGCTGCGGCTCCCTCCTCCACCTCCCTCCTCCTTCTTCTCTACTGCCCGGGAAGCTGCACAAGGAGCCTGAGCCAACAGAGAGGGTAAGTATAATTCATCTTTCTTTCTTTCTTTCTTTCTTTCTTTCTTTCTTTCTTTCTTTCTTTCTTTCTTTCTTTCTCTTTCTTTTTGTATTTGTTTGGACTGCCTGCCGCAATGTGTAAAAAGGGGGAATCAGCCTGCCGCAATGTGTAAAAAGGGGGGACTGCCTGCTGCTATGTATAAAAATGGGGAATCTGCCTGCCGCTATGTATAAAAATGGGGAATCTGCCTGCTGCAATTTAAAAATGGGGAATCTGCCTGCCGCAATGTAAAAATGGGGAATCTGCCTGCCGCAATGTGTAAAAAGGGGGAATCAGCCTGCCGCTATGTATAAAAATGGGGAATCAGCCTGCCGCAATGTGTAAAAATGGGGAATCTGCCTGCCACTATGTATAAAAATGGGGGATCTGCCTGCTGCTATGTGTAAAAAGGGAGAATCTGCCTGCCGTAATGTGTAAAAAGGGCACGCTGTCTGCCGTTATGTGTAAAAAGTGTATGCTGTCTGCTGTAATGTGTAAAATGAGGATGCTTTCTGCCGTTATGTGTAAAAAGTGTATGCTGTCTGCCGTAATGTGTAAAATGGGGACGCTGTCTGCCGTAATGTGTAAAAATTGCACGCTGTCTGCCGCTATGTGTAACGAGGGCACGCTGTCTGCCATTATGTGTAAAAAGTGTATGCTGTCTGCCGTAATGTGTAAAAAGTGCACGCTGTCTGCCGCTATGTGTAACGAGGGCACGTTGTCTGCCATTATGTGTAAAAAGTGTATGCTGTCTGCCGTAATGTGTCAAAAGGGGATGCTGTCTGCCGCTATGTGTATCGAGGGCACGCTGTCTGCCATTATGTGTAAAAAGTGTATGCTGTCTGCCGTAATGTGTAAAATGGGGACGCTGTCTGCCGTAATGTGTAAAAAGTGCACGCTGTCTGCCGTAATGTGTAAAAAGTGCACGCTGTCTGCCGCTATGTGTAACGAGGGCACGCTGTCTGCCGTTATGTGTAAAAAGTGCACGCTGTCTGCCGTTATGTGTAAAAAGGGGAATATGTTCGCTGTAAGGTGTAAAAGGGTCTCTACCTGGTGTAGTGGTGCTACTGTGCGGCGTAATTTGAAGAATGGAGACTACTGTGCACCATTTTATGAATTGGTATTATTTTGTGGACACACCCCTACCCACGAAGCAACGCCACTATGTATTTTTGCGCCCACCTAAGGCGCGCACTGCCCCTGGGGTGGACATGGATGGGATGGGGGGGGGGGGGGGGGGGGCCCAAAGCATTTTCTCGCACCTGGGCCCACCGCTTGCTTGTTCCGCCACCGGTGTTCAGCTCCATGTCTGAGACACATCTTTTTACAGAAAGAGGAAGGAGGTTTTTGTACAGCTCTGTATCACTGTGTGAGAGGGGTAGTATAACCCTGCTGACAGATATACTCTGCCTCATCCTCTGCTGTCACTCCACTGATTGTTAGTGTGAATGAAGTTCCAGATCCAGATCCACTGAACCTGTCTGGGACTCCTGTATATCTGCTGCTTGCATAATAGATAAGAAGCTTTGGGGATTGTCCTGATTTCTGTTGGTACCACTGTAAGTTGCCACCTATACCAGCACTGGCTGTACATGAGATGGTGACTGATCCTCCTGGTGACACAGAGATATAACCTGGGGTCTGAGTCATCACAATCTCCCCACAGGACCCTGAGGATTAGAGGAGACACACGGTCATTACTGATACATGTCTGTATATAGTCATATACATCCTGCTCTGATTATTTATGTTACATGTATAGATTCCCCTACACAGCACCATGTAATGCCCCCAATCTCTCACCCTGAATATAAATGAGTATCACAGCCAGCAGGTAACTGTGAGACACCATCTTGCTGTATCTGGGCTGTCAGACAGACACTATAAGACGTCTCCTGTACAATGAGATATATATAGAGAGTGACAGGTGAGGTGTGACAGGAAATCCCCCAGAGACTGTGTATGGAAATAAGATGGAAATAAACGACTCATGCACTCGGCTGCCTGTCACATTATATATAACTACCTCACATAATACACATAACTTAGCAGTAAGTAAATAATGACACAGACACTGTATAGAGGTTACATTTAGTCATCACTTATGGATAACAGTTACACTAAAAGAAGATGGTGGCAGGGGATGGAGGATGCAGAGCCGGATTAAGGGGTCTGATTCAGAGGTGACACAATGCTGGTGTTCATGTAGTTGAGCGATTTCTTGCAACTGTGCATGTATTGGCAGAAAAGTCATCAGGTACCTGCGTTACCCAGAGTGTAGGCAGATAGGCCCTGTTGAGATAGAGACACAGTATCAGAAATGTTGCGGGAAAGTGATGGGAATTCCTGTGCAGGGTCTGGGAGGTTGCTATAAATACACACAATTATATGGGTGTGCCACGGGCGTGTTAGTGAAATCAGCTACAGACACAGTTGCACAGACCCAGGCATAGGAGGTGATGGTCAGGCAGAGAAACTACAGCTCCCATAGGGATGGTTAAGATACCGATGGTGCTACCGATTGTAGCATCTAAACATGCACCAATCAGTATTTCTGTGTGTCTCAGTCCTTACATACTCAACCACACAGAGGAGGAGTCTGTAGCATCATTTGCATAAAAGCCACGTCTGCCAACAGACGTTCTGTGTCCAGCTAAGGAAGTCAGTGTAATGTCCTCTAATGTGTCACTCAGGTCACTGTGCTACCTGATACAGCCGGGGTCCTGTGTCATAGACAAGACTCTATGGGGCAGATTCAATTAGCCACGAGATGGCCACAAATTGCTTAATTATGCAACATTTCAATTGACAATTTTATTTCTAACATGTATTAATACTAAAGATGAGCAGACCTGTATCTCGGAGAACCGGGATCACCCGAATTTCACTTTTCCGGATCTGTGTCCCGGCTTGGGTCTTCCTGCCTGCCTTAGAACCCAAAGTAAGGCAACACTTCATTTTCCCAGGGTCAAATCTTGCCGGCATTGAATCTCAAATGATTTGGATTGCATATAATAGTCCCTTCCTCGTGTTGTGGGTCCATTTCATGCTGCAGATCTGACGGATAGGGTGTAGGCAGGCAGGGCTTTTAGTGACAGCAAGTTTAGTTAGATAGCAGCAGCTAAAGTTTTGCACAGTCTCACGCAGTGTCCCTTAATGTCTGTACAGTGTAGGGGTGCAGGGTACTGTGTCTGTGTGTAGCATCAGGGATGGAGCATTGTCAGGGCCAGATTAAGGTCCTAATGGGCCTGGAGCTGAAATTCATGAAGGGCCTATTGTGTGTTACCACAGGGGGAGTGACATGCATGGTGGAGGTGTGGTGACTGATATGGGTGTGTGGTCTGTGCCATGGGGTGTGGCTAGTACCATGGAGGACATAGCTACCCTACCTACTGGGGACAGCTACTGGGGGACATTTTTACTGGGGTCCATCTACTGGTAGCATTATTACTGGGGGGCATCTACTGGGGGCATTACTACTGGGGGTTCATATATTGGGGGCAAACTCCTAGGGGGCATTACTACTGGGGGCAAGCTACTGGAGGACATTATTACTGGGGGGCATCTACTGGGGGCAAACTACTGAGGGACATTATTACTGGGGGGCATCTACTGGGGGCAAACTACTGGGGGCATACTACAGGAGGGCATTACTACTAGCGGCGTAACTACAAGGGCATTACTACTGGCGGCTTAACTACAGGGCATTACTACTTGGGGGCTAAACTACAGGGGCCAAACTACGGGGGGCATAACTACAGGGGCCAAACTACTAGGGACATTACTACTGGGGGCTAAACTACAAGGGGGTCATAACTACAGGGGCTAAACTACAATGGGGCAAACTACAGGGTGGCATTACTACTGGTGACTAAACTACAAGCAGGCAAACTACTGGGGGAATTACCACTGGGAGGCTAAACTAAAGGGGGTGGGGTTAAACTACTGGGGTCATAACTGCAGGGGCATTACCACTGGGGGCATAACTAGTAGGGCGCTAAATGACTACGGGCATTACTACAGGCAACATTACTACTGGGGGCAATACGGGCATTGCATAAGGGGCACCACTACTATGGGGTCTATATAAGGGGCTCTACCAGTACAGTGGACATTGCATAATCAGCACTACAACTGTGGGCATTGTATAAGAAGCGCCACCTCACATGCACCAAAGCCGCACGCAAATGTACTTGCCCCTTCCATGGTGCCCCCCTATCATTTTCTTCTGGATCCGCCCCTGTGAAGTGCCCATTGTGTGTTACCACATGGTGTGTGACAAGCATGGTGGAGGTGTGGTGACTGATATGGGGGTGTGGTCTGTGCCATGGAATGTGGCTAGTACCATGGAGGACATAGCTACCCACCTACCTTCAACCACCGCAATCTCCCTCCCCCTTTGTTTATGTTTAGTATACACCACCTGTTATATTATTGACCACTGAATAAAAAAATACATAAAAAGCACAAACTAGGGTTTATTAATAAAATGCAAAAAAAATTATTTATAAAGTTCTAAAGTGATTTAATAAAAACATACCTGAAAATTGCTAGTTTTCCAATATTTAACTGTGAACAAAGTACAAGGTGTATACCATGAAAACATAATAAATAATACAAAATAAATATTAAATAACACTAAAATATGTGAACAACAAGGGCCCTCATTCCGAGTTGATCGGTCGCAAGGCGAATTTAGCAGAGTTACACACGCTAAGCCGCCGCCTACTGGGAGTGAATCTTAGCTTCTTAAAATTGCGACCGATGTATTCGCAATATTGCGATTACTAACTACTTAGCAGTTTCTGAGTAGCTCCAGACTTACTCTGCCTGTGCGATCATTTCAGTGCTTGTCGTTCCTGGTTGACGTCACAAACACACCCAGCGTTCGGCCAGGCACTCCCACCGTTTCCCCGGCCACTCCTGCGTTTTTTCCGGAAACGGTAGCGTTTTCAGCCACACGCCCCTGAAACGCCGTGTTTCCGCCCAGTAACACCCATTTCCTGTCAATCACATTACGATCGCCGGAGCGAAGAAAAAGCCGTGAGTAAAAATACTTTCTTCATAGTAAAGTTACTTGGCGCAGTCGCAGTGCGAACTTTGCGCATGCGTACTAAGCGGATTTTCACTGCGATGCGATGAAAAAGAACGAGCGAACAACTCGGAATGAGGGCCAATATGACTGCAAAATAAGTGACCTGCTCTTCAACTAAGACCTCACAGCGTTTAAAATGGGTTTAGCATGAAAACCTACCATCAAAATCCCGAATGTCAAAATATAGACAACAATTGACCGACTGTCAAAATCTCGACACGTTCAAAATACAGACAAGGTCAAAATACTGACATTTGAAATACAGACAAAATAACATCATTTAAAATGTCGACAGGTCGAAAAGTTGACACAAGTTTTCATTGTTTTGTTGTTGTGTATGTTGACGTAGGTCGACATGGACACCGTATAAGTGTCAACCTTGCAATGCTTGCTGCGCTCGCCATGCTTCGGGCACGGTGCCTCGCTGCATTTGGCACACTATTATATTTCCCCTCCAGGTCCACTGTAATGGTAAACTATGAACAAGTTGGTTTCAATATAAAAAAAATCATAAGAAACTCATGTCAACTTTTCGATCTGTCGACATTTTAAATGTCATTATTTCTCTGACGTCCTAGTGGATGCTGGGAACTCCGTAAGGACCATGGGGAATAGCGGCTCCGCAGGAGACTGGGCACAAAAGTAAAAGCTTTATGACTAGCTGGTGTGCACTGGCTCCTCCCCCTATGACCCTCCTCCAAGCCTCAGTTAGATTTTTGTGCCCGAACGAGAAGGGTGCATGCTAGGTGGCTCTCCTGAGCTGCTTAGAGTAAAAGTTTAAATAGGTTTTTTTATTTTCAGTGAGTACTGCTGGCAACAGGCTCACTGCATCGTGGGACTAAGGGGAGAAGAAGCGAACTCACCTGCGTGCAGAGTGGATTGGGCTTCTTGTAGAGATGAGCGGGTTCGGTTCCTCGGAATCCGAACCCGCCCGAACTTCAGGTTTTTTTACACGGGGCCGAGCGACTCGGATCTTCCCGCCTTGCTCGGTTAACCCGAGCGCGCCCGAACGTCATCATCACGCTGTCGGATTCTCGCGAGGCTCGGATTCTATCGCGAGACTCGGATTCTATATAAGGAGCCGCGCGTCGCCGCCATTTTCACACGTGCATTGAGATTCATAGGGAGAGGACGTGGCTGGCGTCCTCTCCGTTTATAGAGATTCGAGAAGAGAGTGAGACAGTCTCACTAGAGAGAGACACAGTAGTAATTTTGGGGAGCATTAGGAGGAGTACTACTACTACTAGTACTTGCTGAAGTGATAGATAGTGTGACTGTATTATCTGACTTGTGGGGGAGACACTGACAGTGGGGAGCAGTTAGAGTCTGAGAGCAGGACTCAGGACTACATATAACGTACAGTGCACACTTTTGCTGCCAGAGTGCCACACTGCCATTGTTTGCGACCACACTGACCACCAGTATAATATATATTGTGATTGTCTGCTTAGGAGTACTACTTGCAAGTTGCTGATAGTGTGACCAGTGACCTGACCACCAGTTTAATAATCACCACCAGTTTAATATATATATATATATATATATATATATATAATTGTATATAATATATATATAATATTGTATACCACCTGCCCGTGGTTTTTTTTTTCTTTCTTCTTTATACATACTACTATAGTAGCTTACTGTAGCAGTCTGCGGTGCTGCTGAGCTGACAGTGTCCAGCAGGTCCGTCATCAGTCATTACATAATAAATATATATACCTGTCCGGCTGCAGTACTAGTGATATTATATATACATATATATATTGATTTCATCTCATTATCATCCAGTCTATATTAGCAGCAGACACAGTACGGTAGTCCACGGCTGTAGCTACCTCTGTGTCGGCACTCGGCAGTCCATCCATAATTGTATACCACCTACCCGTGGTTTTTTCTTTTTCTTTCTTCTTTATACATACTACTATAGTAGCTTACTGTAGCAGTCTGCGGTGCTGCTGAGCTGACAGTGTCCAGCAGGTCCGTCATCAGTCATTACATAATAAATATATATGCCTGTCCGGCTGCAGTACTAGTGATATTATATATACATATATATATTGATTTCATCTCATTATCATCCAGTCTATATTAGCAGCAGACACAGTACGGTAGTCCACGGCTGTAGCTACCTCTGTGTCGGCATTCGGCAGTCCATCCATAATTGTATACCACCTACCCGTGGTTTTTTTTTTCTTTCTTCTTTATACATACTACTATAGTAGCTTACTGTAGCAGTCTGCGGTGCTGCTGAGCTGACAGTGTCCAGCAGGTCCGTCATCAGTCATTACATAATAAATATATATACCTGTCCGGCTGCAGTACTAGTGATATTATATATACATATATATATTGATTTCATCTCATTATCATCCAGTCTATATTAGCAGCAGACACAGTACGGTAGTCCACGGCTGTAGCTACCTCTGTGTCGGCACTCGGCAGTCCATCCATAATTGTATACCACCTACCCGTGGTTTTTTCTTTTTCTTTCTTCTTTATACATACTACTATAGTAGCTTACTGTAGCAGTCTGCGGTGCTGCTGAGCTGACAGTGTCCAGCAGGTCCGTCATCAGTCATTACATAATAAATATATATACCTGTCCGGCTGCAGTACTAGTGATATTAGATATACATATATATATTGATTTCATCTCATTATCATCCAGTCTATATTAGCAGCAGACACAGTACGGTAGTCCACGGCTGTAGCTACCTCTGTGTCGGCACTCGGCAGTCCATCCATAAGTATACTAGTATCCATCCATCTCCATTGTTTACCTGAGGTGCCTTTTAGTTGTGCCTATTAAAATATGGAGAACAAAAATGTTGAGGTTCCAAAATTAGGGAAAGATCAAGATCCACTTCCACCTCGTGCTGAAGCTGCTGCCACTAGTCATGGCCCAGACGATGAAATGCCAGCAACGTCGTCTGCCAAGGCCGATGCCCAATGTCATAGTACAGAGCATGTAAAATCCAAAACACCAAATATCAGTAAAAAAAGTACTCCAAAACCTAAAATAAAATTGTCGGAGGAGAAGCGTAAACTTGCCAACATGCCATTCACCACACGGAGTGGCAAGGAACGGCTGAGGCCCTGGCCTATGTTCATGGCTAGTGGTTCAGCTTCACATGAGGATGGAAGAACTCAGCCTCTCGCTAGAAAAATGAAAAGACTCAAGCTGGCAAAAGCAGTAGCACCGCAAAGAACTGTGCGTTCTTCGAAATCCCAAATCCACAAGGAGAGTCCGACTCCAATTGTGTCGGTTGCGATGCCTGACCTTCCCAACACTGGACGTGAAGAGCATGCGCCTTCCACCATTTGCACGCCCCCTGCAAATGCTGGAAGGAGCACCCGCAGTCCAGTTCCTGATAGTCAGATTGAAGATGTCAGTGTTGAAGTACACCAGGATGAGGAGGATATGGGTGTTGCTGGCGCTGGGGAGGAAATTGACCAGGAGGATTCTGATGGTGAGGTGGTTTGTTTAAGTCAGGCACCCTGGGAGACCCCTGTTGTCCGTGGGTGGAATATGGCCATTGACATGCCTGGTAAAAATACCAAAAAAATCAGCTCTTCGGTGTGGAAGTATTTCAACAGAAATGCAGACAACAGGTGTCAAGCCGTGTGTTGCCTTTGTCAAGCTGTAATAAGTAGGGGTAAGGACGTTAACCACCTCGGAACATCCTCCCTTATACGTCACCTGCAGCGCATTCATAATAAGTCAGTGACAAGTTCAAAAACTTTGGGTGACAGCGGAAGCAGTCCACTGACCAGTAAATCCCTTCCTCTTGTAACCAAGCTCACGCAAACCACCCCACCAACTCCCTCAGTGTCAATTTCCTCCTTCCCCAGGAATGCCAATAGTCCTGCAGGCCATGTCACTGGCAATTCTGACGATTCCTCTCCTGCCTGGGATTCCTCCGATGCATCCTTGCGTGTAACGCCTACTGCTGCTGGCGCTGCTGTTGTTGCTGCTGGGAGTCGATGGTCATCCCAGAGGGGAAGTCGGAAGACCACTTGTACTACTTCCAGTAAGCAATTGACTGTCCAACAGTCCTTTGCGAGGAAGATGAAATATCACAGCAGTCATCCTGCTGCAAAGCGGATAACTGAGGCCTTGACAACTATGTTGGTGTTAGACGTGCGTCCGGTATCCGCCGTTAGTTCACAGGGAACTAGACAATTTCTTGAGGTAGTGTGCCCCCGTTACCAAATACCATCTAGGTTCCACTTCTCTAGGCAGGCGATACCGAGAATGTACACGGACGTCAGAAAAAGACTCACCAGTGTCCTAAAAAATGCAGTTGTACCCAATGTCCACTTAACCACGGACATGTGGACAAGTGGAGCAGGGCAGGGTCAGGACTATATGACTGTGACAGCCCACTGGGTAGATGTATGGACTCCCGCCGCAAGAACAGCAGCGGCGGCACCAGTAGCAGCATCTCGCAAACGCCAACTCTTTCCTAGGCAGGCTACGCTTTGTATCACCGCTTTCCAGAATACGCACACAGCTGAAAACCTCTTACGGCAACTGAGGAAGATCATCGCGGAATGGCTTACCCCAATTGGACTCTCCTGTGGATTTGTGGCATCGGACAACGCCAGCAATATTGTGTGTGCATTAAATATCTGCAAATTCCAGCACGTCCCATGTTTTGCACATACCTTGAATTTGGTAGTGCAGAATTTTTTAAAAAACGACAGGGGCGTGCAAGAGATGCTGTCGGTGGCCAGAAGAATTGCGGGACACTTTCGGCGTACAGGCACCACGTACAGAAGACTGGAGCAACACCAAAAACGCCTGAACCTGCCCTGCCATCATCTGAAGCAAGAAGTGGTAACGAGGTGAAATTCAACCCTCTATATGCTTCAGAGGTTGGAGGAGCAGCAAAAGGCCATTCAAGCCTATACATCTGACCACGATATAGGAGGTGGAATGCACCTGTCTCAAGCGCAGTGGAGAATGATTTCAACGTTGTGCAAGGTTCTGATGCCCTTTGAACTTGCCACACGTGAAGTCAGTTCAGACACTGCCAGCCTGAGTCAGGTCATTCCCCTCATCAGGCTTTTGCAGAAGAAGCTGGAGACATTGAAGGAGGAGCTGACACGGAGCGATTCCGCTAGGCATGTGGGACTTGTGGATGGAGCCCTTAATTCGCTTAACAAGGATTCACGGGTGGTCAATCTAATGAAATCAGAGCACTACATTTTGGCCACCGTGCTCGATCCTAGATTTAAAGCCTACCTTGGATCTCTCTTTCCGGCAGACACAAGTCTGCTGGGGTTGAAAGACCTGCTGGTGAGAAAATTGTCAAGTCAAGCGGAACGCAACCTGTCAACATCTCCTCCTTCACATTCTCCCGCAACTGGGGGTGCGAGGAAAAGGCTCAGAATTCCGAGCCCACTCGCTGGCGGTGATGCAGGGCAGTCTGGAGCGACTGCTGATGCTGACATCTGGTCCGGACTGAAGGACCTGACAACGATTACGGACATGTCGTCTACTGTCACTGCATATGATTCTCTCACCATTGAAAGAATGGTGGAGGATTATATGAGTGACCGCATCCAAGTAGGCACGTCACACAGTCCGTACTTATACTGGCAGGAAAAAGAGGCAATTTGGAGGCCCTTGCACAAACTGGCTTTTTTCTACCTAAGTTGCCCTCCCACAAGTGTGTACTCCGAAAGAGTGTTTAGTGCCGCCGCTCACCTTGTCAGCAATCGGCGTACGAGGTTACATCCAGAAAATGTGGAGAAGATGATGTTCATTAAAATGAATTATAATCAATTCCTTCGTGGAGACATTGACCAGCAGCAATTGCCTCCACAAAGTACACAGGGAGCTGAGATGGTGGATTCCAGTGGGGACGAATTGATAATCTGTGAGGAGGGGAATGTACACGGTGATATATCGGAGGATGATGATGAGGTGGACATCTTGCCTCTGTAGAGCCAGTTTGTGCAAGGAGAGATTAATTGCTTCTTTTTTGGTGGGGGTCCAAACCAACCCGTCATTTCAGTCACAGTCGTGTGGCAGACCCTGTCACTGAAATGATGGGTTGGTTAAAGTGTGCATGTCCTGTTTATACAACATAAGGGTGGGTGGGAGGGCCCAAGGACAATTCCATCTTGCACCTCTTTTTTCTTTAATTTTTCTTTGCGTCATGTGCTGTTTGGGGAGTGTTTTTTGGAAGGGCCATCCTGCGTGACACTGCAGTGCCACTCCTAGATGGGCCAGGTGTTTGTGTCGGCCACTAGGGTCGCTTATCTTACTCACACAGCTACCTCATTGCGCCTCTTTTTTTCTTTGCGTCATGTGCTGTTTGGGGAGTGTTTTTTGGAAGTGCCATCCTGCGTGACACTGCAGTGCCACTCCTAGATGGGCCCGGTGTTTGTGTCGGCCACTAGGGTCGCTTATCTTACTCACACAGCTACCTCATTGCGCCTCTTCTTTTCTTTGCGTCATGTGCTGTTTGGGGAGTGTTTTTTTGGAAGGGCCATCCTGCGTGACACTGCAGTGCCACTCCTAGATGGGCCCGGTGTTTGTGTCGGCCACTAGGGTCGCTTATCTTACTCACACAGCTACCTCATTGCGCCTCTTTTTTTCTTTGCGTCATGTGCTGTTCGGGGAGTGTTTTTTTGGAAGGGCCATCCTGCGTGACACTGCAGTGACACTCCTAGATGGGCCCGGTGTTTGTGTCGGCCACTAGGGTCGCTTATCTTACTCACACAGCTACCTCATTGCGCCTCTTTTTTTCTTTGCGTCATGTGCTGTTTGGGGAGTGTTTTTTGGAAGGGCCATCCTGCGTGACACTGCAGTGCCACTCCTAGATGGGCCAGGTGTTTGTGTCGGCCACTAGGGTCGCTTATCTTACTCACACAGCTACCTCATTGCGCCTCTTTTTTTCTTTGCGTCATGTGCTGTTTGGGGAGTGTTTTTTGGAAGGGCCATCCTGCGTGACACTGCAGTGCCACTCCTAGATGGGCCAGGTGTTTGTGTCGGCCACTAGGGTCGCTTATCTTACTCACACAGCTACCTCATTGCGCCTCTTTTTTTCTTTGCGTCATGTGCTGTTTGGGGAGTATTTTTTGGAAGGGCCATCCTGCGTGACACTGCAGTGACACTCCTAGATGGGCCAGGTGTTTGTGTCGGCCACTAGGGTCGCTTAGCTTAGTCATCCAGCGACCTCGGTGCAAATTTTAGGACTAAAAATAATATTGTGAGGTGTGAAGTATTCAGAATAGACAGAAAATGAGTGGAAATTATGTTTTTTGAGGTTAATAATACTTTGGGATCAAAATGACCCCCAAATTCTATGATTTAAGCTGTTTTTTAGTGTTTTTTGAAAAAAATACCCGAATCCAAAACACACCCGAATCCGACAAAAAAAATTCGATGAGGTTTTGCCAAAACGCGGTCGAACCCAAAACACGGCCGCGGAACCGAACCCAAAACCAAAACACAAAACCCGAAAAATTTCAAGTGCGCATCTCTAGCTTCTTGGCTACTGGACATTAGCTCCAGAGGGACGATCACAGGTACAGCCTGGATGGGTCCCGGAGCCGCGCCGCCGGCCCCCTTACAGAGCCAGAAGAGCGAAGAGGTCCGGAAAAAGCGGCAGCAGAAGACGTTCCTGTCTTCAGATAAGGTAGCGCACAGCACTGCAGCTGTGCGCCATTGCTCTCAGCACACTTCACACTCCGGTCACTGAGGGTGCAGGGCGCTTGGGGGGGAGCGCCCTAAGACGCAATAAAACACTGATAAAACCTTATATGGCTAAACAAATGCATCACATATAGCTCCTGGGCTATATGGATGCATTTAACCCCTGCCAGTTTTACTGAAAAAAGCGGGAGAAAAGGCCGCCGTGAAGGGGGCGGAGCCTATCTCCTCAGCACACAAGCGCCATTTTCCCTCACACAGCTCCGCTGGAAGGACGGCTCCCTGACTCTCCCCTGCAGTCCTGCACTACAGAAACAGGGTAAAACAAGAGAGGGGGGGCACTATTTGGCAGATAATACAATTACAGCAGCTATAGAAGGGAGAAACACTTATATAAGGTTATCCCTGTTTATATATAGCGCTCTGGTGTGTGCTGGCAAACTCTCCCTCTGTCTCCCCAAAGGGCTAGTGGGGTCCTGTCCTCTATCAGAGCATTCCCTGTGTGTGTGCTGTGTGTCGGTACGATTGTGTCAACATGTATGAGGAGGAAAATGATGTGGAGGCGGAGCAATTGCCTGTTTTAGTGATGTCACCCCCTAGGGAGTCGACACCTGACTGGATGGTCGTATTTAAGGAATTACGTGACAATGTCAGCACTTTGCAAAAAACTGTTGACGACATGAGACAGCCGGCAGATCAGTTAGTGCCTGTCCAGGCGTCTCAAACACCGTCAGGGGCTCTAAAGCGCCCGTTACCTCAGATGGTCGACACAGACCCAGACACGGATACTGACTCCAGTGTCGACGGTGAGGAGACAAACGTAATGTCCAGTAGGGCCACACGTTACATGATTATGGCAATGAAGGAGGCGTTGAACATTTCTGATACTACAAGTACCACAAAAAAGGGTATTATGTGGGGTGTGAAAAAACTACCCGTAGTTTTTCCTGAATCAGATGAATTAAATGAGGTGTGTGATAAAGCGTGGGTTTCCCCCGATAAAAAACTGCTGATTTCTAATAAATTATTGGCATCATATCCTTTCCCGCCAGAGGTTAGGGCGCGTTGGGAAACACCCCCTAGGGTAGATAAGGCGCTCACACGCTTATCAAAACAAGTGGCGTTACCGTCTCCTGATACGGCCGCCCTCAAGGAACCAGCTGATAGAAGGCTGGAAAATATCCTAAAAGGTATATACACACATACTGGTGTTATACTGCGACCAGCAATCGCCTCAGCCTGGATGTGCAGCGCTTTAGTGGCTTGGTCGGATTCCCTGACTGAAAATATAGATACCCTGGATAGGGACAGTATATTATTGACTATAGAGCATTTAAAGGATGCATTACTATATATGCGAGATGCACAGAGGGATATTTGCACCCTGGCATCAAGAGTAAGTGCGCTGTCCATTTCTGCCAGAAGAGGGTTATGGGCGCGACAGTGGTCAGGTGCTGCGGATTCCAAACGACATATGGAAGTATTGCCGTATAAAGGGGAGGAGTTATTTGGGGTCGGCAACAGCTGGAAAATCCACCTTTTTACCCCAGGTCACCTCTCAACAGAAAAAGACACCCTCTTTTCAAACTCAGTCCTTTCGTTCCCATAAGAGCAAGCGGGCCACTCATTTCTGCTCCGGGGCAGAGGAAGGGGAAAAAGACTGCACCAGGCAGCCTCTTCCCAGGAGCAGAAGCCCTCCCCCGCTTCTGCCAAGTCTTCAGCATGACGCTGGGGCCTTACAAGCGGACTCAGGCACGGTGGGGGCCCGTCTCAAAAATTTCAAAGCGCAGTGGGCTCACTCGCAAGTTGATCCCTGGATAGTATCACAGGGGTACAAATTGGAATTCGAGACGTCTCCCCCTCGCCGTTTCCTGAAGTCTGCTCTACCAACGTCTCCCTCCGACAGGGAGGCGATATTGGAAGCTATTCACAAGCTGTATGCCCAGCAGGTGATAATCAAGGTACCCCTCCTACAACAGGGAAAGGGGTATTATTCCACGCTGTTTGTGGTACCGAAGCCGGACGGCTCGGTGAGACCGATTTTAAATCTGAAATCATTGAACACTTACATACAAAGGTTCAAATTCAAGATGGAGTCACTCAGGGCAGTGATAGCGAACCTGGAAGAAGGGGACTATATGGTGTCTCTGGACATAAAAGATGCTTATCTCCATGTCCCAATCTACCCTTCTCACCAAGGGTACCTCAGGTTTGTGGTACAAAACTGTCATTATCAGTTTCAGACGCTGCCGTTTGGATTGTCCACGGCACCCCGGGTCTTTACCAAGGTAATGGCCGAAATGATGATTCTTCTTCGAAGAAAAGGCGTCTTAATTATCCCTTACTTGGACGATCTCCTGATAAGGGCAAGGTCCAGGGAACAGTTAGAGGTCGGAGTTGCACTATCTCAGGTAGTGCTACGTCAGCACGGGTGGATTCTAAATATTCCAAAATTGCAGCTGATTCCAACAACACGTCTACTGTTCCTAGGGATGATTCTGGACACAGTCCAGAAATAGGTGTTTCTCCCGGAGGAGAAGGCCAGGGAGTTATCCGAGCTAGTCAGGAACCTCCTAAAACCAGGCCAAGTGTCAGTGCATCAATGCACGAGAGTCCTGGGAATAATGGTGGCTTCTTACGAAGCAATTCCATTCGGAAGATTGCATGCAAGAACTTTTCAGTGGGATCTACTGGACAAATGGTCCGGATCGCATCTTCAGATGCATCAGCGGATAACCCTATCTCCAAGGACAAGGGTGTCTCTCCTGTGGTGGTTACAGAGTGCTCATCTTCTAGAGGGCCGCAGATTTGGCATTCAGGACAGGATGCTGGTGACCACGGATGCCAGCCTGAGAGGCTGGGGAGCAGTCACTCAGGGAAGAAATTTCCAGGGCTTGTGGTCAAGCATGGAAACGTCTCTTCACATAAATATCCTGGAACTAAGGGCCATTTACAATGCCCTAAGTCAAGCAAGGCCTCTGCTTCAGGGTCAACCGGTATTGATCCAATCGGACAACATCACGGCAGTCGCCCACGTAAACAGACAGGGCGGCACAAGAAGTAGGAGGGCAATGGCAGAAGCTGCAAGGATTCTTCGCTGGGCGGAAAATCATGTGATAGCACTGTCAGCAGTATTCATTCCGGGAGTAGACAACTGGGAAGCGGACTTCCTCAGCAGGCACGACCTCCACCCGGGGGAGTGGGGACTTCACCCAGAAATCTTCCACGTGATTGTAAACCGTTGGGAAAAACCAAAGGTGGACATGATGGCGTCCCGTCTCAACAAAAAACTGGACAGATATTGCGCCAGGTCAAGGGACCCTCAGGCAATAGCGGTGGATGCTCTGGTAACACCGTGGGTGTACCAGTCGGTGTATGTGTTCCCTCCTCTGCCTCTCATACCAAAAGTACTGAGAATCATAAGAAGGAGAGGAGTAAGAACTATACTCGTGGCTCCGGATTGGCCAAGAAGAACTTGGTACCCGGAACATCAAGAGATGCTCACAGAGGACCCGTGGCCTCTACCTCTAAGAAAGGACCTGCTCCAGCAGGGACCTTGTCTGTTCCAAGACTTACCGCGGCTGCGTTTGACGGCATGGCGGTTAAACGCCGGATCCTGAAGGGAAAAGGCATTCCAGATGAAGTCATCCCTACCCTGATCAAAGCCAGGAAGGATGTAACCGCAAAACATTATCACCGCATTTGGCGAAAATATGTTGCGTGGTGTGAGGCCAAGAAGGCCCCTACAGAGGAATTTCAACTGGGTCGTTTCCTACATTTCCTGCAAACAGGACTGTCTATGGGCCTAAAATTAGGGTCCATTAAGGTTCAAATTTCAGCCCTGTCGATCTTCTTCCAGAAAGAACTAGCTTCAGTGCCTGAAGTTCAGACGTTTGTCAAAGGGGTACTGCATATACAGCCTCCTTTTGTGCCTCCAGTGGCACCTTGGGATCTCAATGTTGTTTTGAGGTTCCTAAAGTCACATTGGTTTGAACCACTCACCACTGTGGACTTAAAATATCTCACATGGAAGGTGACAATGCTGTTAGCCCTGGCTTCAGCCAGGCGTGTCTCGGAATTGGCGGATTTATCATATAAAAGCCCTTACCTAATTTTTCATACGGATAGGGCAGAATTGAGGACTCGTCCTCAATTTCTCCCTAAGGTGGTGTCAGCGTTTCACCTGAACCAGCCTATTGTGGTACCTGCGGCTACTAGGGACTTGGAGGACTCCAAGTTGCTGGACGTAGTCAGGGCCCTGAAGATATATGTTTCCAGGACGGCTGGAGTCAGAAAATCTGACTCGCTGTTTATTCTGTATGCACCCAACAAGCTGGGTGCTCCTGCTTCAAAGCAGACTATTGCTCGTTGGATTTGTAGTACAATTCAGCTTGCACATTCTGTGGCAGGCCTGCCACAGCCAAAATCTGTAAAAGCCCATTCCACAAGGAAGGTGGGCTCTTCTTGGGCGGCTGCCCGAGGGGTCTCGGCTTTGCAACTTTGCCGAGCAGCTACTTGGTCAGGGGCAAACACGTTTGCAAAATTTTACAAATTCGATACCCTGGCTGAGGAGGACCTGGAGTTCTCTCATTCGGTGCTGCAGAGTCATCCGCACTCTCCCGCCCGTTTGGGAGCTTTGGTATAATCCCCATGGTCCTTACGGAGTTCCCAGCATCCACTAGGACGTCAGAGAAAATAAGAATTTACTTACCGATAATTCTATTTCTCGTAGTCCGTAGTGGATGCTGGGCGCCCATCCCAAGTGCGGATTGTCTGCAATACTTGTACATAGTTATTGTTACAAAAATCGGGTTATTATTGTTGTGAGCCATCTTTTCAGAGGCTCCTTCGTTATCATACTGTTAACTGGGTTCAGATCACAAGTTGTACGGTGTGATTAGTGTGGCAGGTATGAGTCTTACCCGGGATTCAAAATCCTTCCTTATTATGTACGCTCGTCCAGGCACAGTATCCTAACTGAGGCTTGGAGGAGGGTCATAGGGGGAGGAGCCAGTGCACACCAGCTAGTCATAAAGCTTTTACTTTTGTGCCCAGTCTCCTGCGGAGCCGCTATTCCCCATGGTCCTTACGGAGTTCCCAGCATCCACTACGGACTACGAGAAATAGAATTATCGGTAAGTAAATTCTTATTTTTGACCATGTCTGCATTTTGACCTTGTCAGGGCTTTGTCCGTCGGTCAATGGTTGTCTGTATTTTGACCGTCTGGATTTTGATTGTAGGTAAATTGACCGCATCCCTTTAAAATGCCAGGTAGTATTGGCTATTTTGCTCCATATTTCAAACCAGAAAGTAATGCTTAAGAGACCTCACTATTCATTAAATAGTCCATAAGAATTAATCATATTACCAGAGATATTATTGCCTACGATAAATTTGACATAGACATTGGAGTGCCATATAGACTGCAATATCAGACAGGCAACGATCCACTTGGCCCACAAAATAACTGTTTGTAAACACTCAAATTTTTAACTTAGTTATAAAAGAAATCCGAAAGCTGTTTAATCAGAAAACACTGGTGAATTTAAGAGCATGTGTTCTCATATAAACCAAGCTTTAAACTCTAAAATTACATTTTAGCTTATAACAGGTAGGTGTTATACAACATCCAGACTATAAACAAACTGGGGATAATGAACAAGTACTGTATTGCTAAACATTAACTTTTCTTGCTTTTTCGGCTGGATAGTTCTTCTGTTGCACTTTCCATGTCCATTTCTCTTATTAGTTCATTATCAATGCACAAAAGAGAGAGTGCATTTAAGCGCTGTTGTGCCATTATGCATTTTTTACCTGCTTCAGTGCAGAAAAGCTGCGCTCACTAATGCAGTTGGTGACCATCAGACAAAGGTACATGCACAGTGAAATGCCAACATTTGGGAAGTTACCAACCAATGCCTTTTGTTATTAGAAATGTATACATTTTGATTTCTTGGCTCTCATGTGTGGCTGTTTGCAGCGGATAAAATAGAGATATGAAACAAAGCAGCAAAGTGTACTACTTCATCTGCATACTGTGGACCAAGATCTCCTGGGTATATTCCTTCCTTAGCACATCTGATGGTAGAGAGCACAGTTCTAAAAGAAATCCAAATATGTCTCGAATGACACTGTATGCTGTTTTCCTTTCATTTAGTGATGACACTAGCTGATCAATTATGGAGAGAAAAGTGTTCACTTTAAATTTATCTGATGGTGAAAGTCCAGCAGCGGCATCTTCATCACCACCAAAGTCCCACTTTTTATTTCTTTTCATTTGTCTTGTCTGTTTGTAATCATCGCAGGAGTGATGTATTTTACTTTGGGTCTCAAATTCTGGAAACTGAGGCTTTCTACAAACATTTTTTTTTTATATATTTTATTAGAGAACTGTACATGTCATATAAAACAGAGAATGTAAGTCACACAGAAAACATGAACAAGGGCAGTGCGAGGTACACATATGAACAATATGCAGTACAAACAGTACAACTCATTTCACGGAGAGAATAAGGAACAGTTCTCTTGAGAAAAAGGATTTTAAAAAAAAAAAGAGAAGAGAAACAAACACAGACCAGTAGGACAATAAACAATTTCATAATGAACATTCAATTAGAAGGGAGGGCTACCTGAGGCGAGTATTTCCAAATTATACCAAGACGTTAATGAAATTGCTTTTTGCAATGAATCCTTGACAGGTAATGGTAGAGAACGAATATGATGTAACCAGACACTAAAAAAAATTTAAGCTCGCTTCTCTCTACAAACATTTTTAAGGATTCCAAAATGTCTGTGGCTCTGTTCAGATCCAATCTTGAATCTTGAAGAAAATTACTGGTTTTGTTAAACCAGCTCAGTATTGTGGACCAGAGTTGGACCATTATCCCATTTTCTAATTGACCCATTATAGTACAAAGTCCCTTTGCATCCAAACATGTTTCTTCCCTTTCTGATGTATCATTTGCCATATTGTGTAGAAGATCTTTAATAGCTGGATAGCCTTTTTTCAAGGAATTAAGTGCATCATGGTGAGCAGACCAACATGTATCTATAAGGCTTTTCAGTGTAGGTAATCCAAGGGGCTTGAAGACATCTGTCAGAAGATTCCAACAATGTGTTGATGTAGAAAAAAAACACATAAAACTTCTAAACAATGTCAAAAAACAAAACTGCCTCAGGGCAACATTTTACAGCACTTTGCCCAATGATGGTCAAAGAATAACCATAGCATGGAATATATTCAGCTAGTACATTCTTCTGACAACTCAAGGCCTGAATACCATTGTATTTTTCACTCATATTTGATGCATTATCATGTGATTGGCCCCAGCAATCTTGAATGGAAATCCCATTTTCCTCAAGAAAATTAAAAAGGGTGTTTGCCCAGTGTTCTCCAGTATGTCCACATACTGGAATAAATACATTTTGTGAAACGCTGAATGGGTCCACTTAGAAGCACGTAACGAAATATAAGTGTTAGATGATCAGTATGTGAAATATCAGGTGTTGAGTCCACACTTACAGAATAGTACTTAGATGTTTTTATCTCAGTTATGATCCGTTGCAATACTTGTTGTCCAATCACCTCAATAAATGCATCACAAATTGTTGAGGACAGGTTTGATACATGTCCTCGCCCTTTGTTAGCATGTATCTGAATGTGTTCAGCAAGGAAGGGATCATACTCTGCCAAAAATTCTAGACACCCTAAATAATTACCATTGTGCACTGAGCCAATTATTTCATAATTTCCATGAAAGGCAAGGCCTCTCAATGAAAGGCGTTTGATAGCAATTAAAATTCTGTGTAGAATTTGATGCCAATACTCTTTCTCAGAGTCGTATTGAATCACCAGAGATTTCTCTACACGTTCTCCTGTCAATTTTCTTCTAATAAGTTTCTCAAGAGAATCTGCGTGAGTTGCACTATTTTCATGGTGGCTCAGATGTCTGGAGTCAGAATAACCATCAGTTGCCAACAGTAAGGTGGCATCTGAAGAAAATGATTAGCAGTGAGCACAAAAGAGTTTGAGTGTTTTTGGCAAGTAGCAAAGCTAGTCAAGGTGAACTTTCTCCCCATTCATTTGTTCGTGCAAAATGTTCACCAGGGAATATTTTTTTGGTATTGGTAAATTCACTGTCTAGTGGCAATCAGCAACCCCTTTCATATGAAAAAGTGTGAAGAGTAACGGATGAGGAGGATAACAAATTACTGTAATCTCCATTGGCTGGCATGAAAACTATAAACTATCTGGATGTTTGTTGAAAGACCCGAGAGAAAAATAACTGTGTTCTGCTAATTACAGAGTAAGAGACAGAACTGCTGTACCACTGTTCTTATTCATGGTGCTGGGTTCCACATCTCTGATTATTTGTTATCACACAGGTGGAAAAGTCCTGTATGTAACACAAGGCCAGCACCAGACTAGTAGCCGTCATTTATGGTCACTGTGTATATTTCTGGAGGTTGGTGGAAGCTCCTAGGTCTTCAATAGGCTGCAAGTTTGGTATTATTGCACATAACTGAAGGTCATCTGTTTCTGTAAAAATAAGATATGTTTTTTGCAATAGAAAAACATAAGGAAGTGGTGTGTCACCTGACACTGGAGATTGCAGTTTGGGTGGACGAGGGCTAGAAGAGCCTTTCCTGCCCAGCACCTCCCAATGTTGCGTTCTATGCAGAGTATGTTTCACCAGTCCTGCTGCTACAGTGCCCTATTACTACTGTACATATTCCCCAAGAATGAATTAAAAAATCATCATCTGAAAACCTTTCTTACAAATTTCATAAAATAAGTTTAATAAATAAGTTCCACTGTCTCTGATCAAACACCCTGTTATGTGGTTACATAAGATTGTTAATAGGAGATATACTGTATTCAGCAGAGGCGGAACTACCGGCAGTGCAAGCAGTGCGTTGCACTGGGGCCCGCCTCAGTCCAGGGGCCCAAGCATCTAATGAGTCACGCTGACTCATTACATGCTGCTGTGCGCTGCAGCGCACAACCGCCTGGAGAGGAGAGGAGCGGCGCGCACTGCAGCGGTACGGGGCAAGGAGGAGGAGGGAGGCGGAGGAGGGAGCCGCAGCAGCGCTTTGTTACTGGTGGAGGCGCTGCTGCTGCTGCCCCTCTGCTTCACTATAGGCTGTCTCTGAGAAGAGCCTATAGTGAAGCAGAGGGGCAGCAGCAGCAGCGCCTCCACCAAAAACACAGCGCTGCTGCGGCTCCCTCTTCCACCTCCCTCCTCCTTCTTCTCTACTGCCCGGTATAATTTTTCTTTCTTTCTTTCTTTCTTTCTTTCTTTCTTTCTTTCTTTCTTTCTTTCTTTCTTTCTTTCTTTCTTTCTTTCTTTCTTTCTTTCTGTCTCTTTTTTTTTGTATTTGTTGGGACTGCCTGCCGCAATGTGTAAAAAGGGGGAATCAGCCTGCCGCAATGTGTAAAAAGGGGGGACTGCCTGCTGCTATGTATAAAAATGGGGAATCTGCCTGCCGCTATGTATAAAAATGGGGAATCTGCCTGCCGCAATGTGTAAAAAGGGGGAATCAGCCTGCCGCTATGTATAAAAATGGGGAATCAGCCTGCCGCAATGTGTAAAAATGGGGAATCTGCCTGCCACTATGTATAAAAATGGGGGATCTGCCTGCTGCTATGTGTAAAAAGGGAGAATCTGCCTGCCGTAATGTGTAAAAAGGGCACGCTGTCTGCCGTGATGTGTAAAAAGTGTATGCTGTCTGCCGTAATGTGTAAAATGAGGATGCTTTCTGACGTTATGTGTAAAAAGTGTATGCTGTCTGCCGTGATGTGTAAAATGGGGACGCTGTCTGCCGTAATGTGTAAAAATTGCACTCTGTCTGCCGCTATGTGTAACGAGGGCACGCTGTCTGCCATTATGTGTAAAAAGTGTATGCTGTCTGCCGCTATGTGTAACGAGGGCACGCTGTCTGCCATTATGTGTAAAAAGTGTATGCTGTCTGCCGTAATGTGTCAAAAGGGGATGCTGTCTGCCGCTATGTGTATCGAGGGCACGCTGTCTGCCATTATGTGTAAAAAGTGTATGCTGTCTGCCGTAATGTGTAAAATGGGACGCTGTCTGCCGTAATGTGTAAAAAGTGCACGCTGTCTGCCGTAATGTGTAAAAAGTGCACGCTGTCTGCCGCTATGTGTAACGAGGGCACGCTGTCTGCCGCTATGTGTAAAAAGGGGAATCTGTTCGCTGTAAGGTGTAAAAGGGTCTCTACCTGGTGTAGTGGTGCTACTGTGCGGCGTAATTTGAAGAATGGAGACTACTGTGCACCGTTTTATGAATTGGTATTATTTTGTGGACACACCCCTCCCCACGAAGCCTCGCCACTATGTATTTTTGCGCGCGCCTGTGGCGCGCACTGCCCCTGGGGTGGACATGGACGGGATGGGGGGGGGAGGGGGGGCAAAGCATTTTCTCGCACCTGGGCCCACCGCTTGCTTGTTCCGCCACTGGTATTCAGCTCCATGTCTGAGACACATCTTTTTACAGAAAGAGGAAGGAGGTTTTTGTACAGCTCTGTATCACTGTGTGAGAGGGAACTGAGCACCCTGCTGACAGATATACTCTGCCTCATCCTCTGCTGTCACTCCACTGATTGTTAGTGTGAATGAAGTTCCAGATCCAGATCCACTGAACCTGTCTGGGACTCCTGTATATCTGCTGCTTGCATAATAGATAAGAAGCTTTGGGGATTGTCCTGATTTCTGTTGGTACCACTGTAAGTAGCTGCTTATACCAGCACTGGATGTACATGAGATGGTGACTGATCCTCCTGGTGACACAGAGATATAACCTGGGGTCTGAGTCATCACAATCTCCCCACAGGACCCTGAGGATTAGAGGAGACACAGTCATTACTGATACATGTCTGTATATAGTCATATACATCCTGCTCTGATTATTTATGTTACATGTATAGATTCCCCTACACAGCACCATGTAATGCTCCCAATCTCTCACCCTGAATATAAATGAGTATCACAGCCAGCATGTAACTGTGAGACACCATCTTGCTGTATCTGGGCTGTCAGACAGACACTATAAGACGTCTCCTGTACAATGAGATATATATAGAGAGTGACAGGTGAGGTGTGACAGGAAATCCCCCAGAGACTGTGTATGGAAATAAGATGGAAATAAACGACTCATGCACACGGCTGCCTGTCACATTATATATAACAACCTCACATAATACACATAACTTAGCAGTAAGTAAATAATGACACAGACACTGTATAGAGGTTACATTTAGTCATCACTTATGGATAACAGTTACACTAAAAGAAGATGGTGGCAGGGGATGGAGGATGCAGAGCCGGATTAAGGGGTCTGATTCAGAGGTGACACAATGCTGGTGTTCATGTAGTTGAGCGATTTCTTGCAACTGTGCATGTATTGGCAGAAAAGTCATCAGGTGCCTGCGTTACCCAGAGTGTAGGCAGATAGGCCCTGTTGAGATAGAGACACAGTATCAGAAATGTTGCGGGAAAGTGATGGGAATTCCTGTGCAGGGTCTGGGAGGTTGCTATAAATACACACAATTATATGGGTGTGCCACGGGCGTGTTAGTGAAATCAGCTACAGACACAGTTGCACAGACCCAGGCATAGGAGGTGATGGTCAGGCAGAGAAACTACAGCTCCCATAGGGATGGTTAAGATACCGATGGTGCTACCGATTGTAGCATCTAAACATGCACCAATCAGTATTTCTGTGTGTCTCAGTCCTTACATACTCAACCACACAGAGGAGGAGTCTGTAGCATCATTTGCATAAAAGCCACGTCTGCCAACAGACATTCTGTGTCCAGCTAAGGAAGTCTGTGTAATGTCCTCTAATGTGTCACTCAGGTCACTGTGCTACCTGATACAGCCGGGGTCCTGTGTCATAGACAAGACTCTATGGGGCAGATTCAATTAGCCACGAGATGGCCACAAATTGCTTAATATAACACAATTCAATTGACAATTTTATTTCTAACATGTATTAATACTAAAGATGAGCAGACCTGTATCTCGGAGAACCGGGATCACCCGAATTTCACTTTTCCGGATCTGTGTCCCGGCTTGGGTCTTCCTGCCTGCCTTAGAACCCAAAGTAAGGCAACACTTCATTTTCCCAGGGTCAAATCTTGCCGGCATTGAATCTCAAATGATTTGGATTGCATATAATAGTCCCTTCCTCGTGTTGTGGGTCCATTTCATGCTGCAGATCTGACGGATAGGGTGTAGGCACGCAGGGCTTTTAGTTACAGCAAGTTTAGTTAGATAGCAGCAGCTAAAGTTTTGCACAGTCTCACGCAGTGTCCCTTAATGTCTGTACAGTGTAGGGGTGCAGGGTACTGTGTCTGTGTGTAGCATCAGGGATGGAGCATTGTCAGTGCCAGATTAAGGTCCTAATGGGCCTGGAGCTGAAATTCTTGAAGGGCCTATTGTGTGTTACCACAGGGGGTGTGACAAGCATGGTGGAGGTGTGGTGACGGATATGGGGGTGTGGCTAGTACCATGAAGGACATAGCTACCCTACCTACTGGGGGCAGCTACTGGGGGACATTTTTACTGGGGGCCATCTACTGGTAGCATTATTACTGGGGGCATCTACTGGGGGCATTACTACTGGGGGGTCATATTGGGGGCAAACTCCTAGGGGGCATTACTACTGGGGGCAAACTACTGGAGGACATTATTACTGGGGGGCATCTACTGGGGGCAAACTACTGGGGGGCATCTACTGGGGGAAAACTACTGGGGGACATTATTACTGGGGGCCAACTACAAAGGGGCTAACTACTGGGAGCATACTACAGGAGGGCATTACTACTGGTGGCGTAACTACAAGGGCATTACTACTGACGGCTTAACTACAGGGCATTACTACTTGGGGGCTAAACTACAGGGGCCAAACTACTGGGGGATAACTACAGGGGCCAAACTACTAGGGACATTACTACTGGGGGCTAAACTACAAGGGGGGCATAACTACAGGGGCTAAACTACATTGGGGCAAACTACAGGGTGGCATTACTACTGGTGGCTAAACTACAAGCAGGCAAACTACTGGGGGAATTACTACTGGGAGGCTAAACTAAAGGGGTGCTAAACTACAGGGGCCAAACTACTGGGGGAAAACTAGAGGGGCCAAACTACTAGGGATATTACTACTGGGGGCTAAACTACAAGGGGGGCATAACTACAGGGGCTAAACTACAATGGGGCAAACTACAGGGTGGCATTACTACTGGTGACTAAACTACAAGCAGGCAAACTACTGGGGGAATTACCACTGGGAGGCTAAACTAAAGGGGGTGGAGTTAAACTACTGGGGTCATAACTGCAGGGGCATTACCATTGGGGGCATAACTAGTAGGGCGCTAAATGACTGGGGGTATTACTACAGGCAACATTACTACTGGGGGCAATACGGGCATTGCATAAGGGGCACCACTACTATGGGGTCTATATAATGGGCACTACCAGTACAGTGGACATTGCATAATTAGCACTACAACTGTGGGCATTGTATAAGAAGCGCCACCTCACATGCACCGAAGCTGCACGCAAATGTACTTGCCCCTTCCATGGTGCCCCCCCTATCATTTTCTTCTGGATCCGCCCCTGTGAAGTGCCCATTGTGTGTTACCACATGGGGTGTGACAAGCATGGTGGAGGTGTGGTGACTGATATGGAGGTGTGGTCTGTGCCATGGGGTGTGGCTAGTACCATGGAGGACATAGCTACCCACCTACCTCCAACCACCGCAATCTCCCTCCCCCTTTGTTTATGTTTAGTATACACCACCTGTTATATTATTGACCAGTGAATAAAAAAATACATAAAAAGCACAAACTAGGGTTTATTAATAAAATGCAAAAATGTTTATTTATAAAGTGATTTAACAGAAACATAGCTGAAAATTGCTAGTTTTCCAATATTTAACTTTGAACAAAGTACAAGGTATAGACCATGAAAACATAATAAATAATACTAAATAAATATTCAATAATACTAAAATATGTGAACAACAATATGATTACAAAATAAGTGACCTTTTCTTCAATTAAGACCTCACAGCGTTTAAAATGGGTTTAGCATGAAAACCTGCAATCAAAATCCCGGATGCCAAAATACCGACAATTGACCGACTAACAAAAGCCGACAAGGTCAAAATACTGACATTTGAAATACAGGCAAGGTGTTATGATTCCAGCACTCCTGGTCAGAGAAGATCTTATGACAAGTACCGGAGCACTGGATTGGAATGCTGGGGACGGGAGCAGGAAAGAATAATAGCCCCTGGCGCCCTAACTCTGTTGTCTCACCCGTGCTGTCAGAAATCCCTTGCGCGACTATGGTTTCTTGAGCCCTTGGCAGCCGCGTTTGAAGGGCGGATTATGTCTGCCCAACTCCGATGCCCCCCGGTCTTAATGAGAGACAAAGGGAAATCTGAGGCAGGATGATAACTAGAGGCCCTCTAACTAACAAACAGGCCAGGGGCTACGAGCTAACTAAAAAAAAACTAAAGTATGTGCGGAAAAACCGCCAGGGAAAAGGACAACCAAAATCCACTTGTCCAATACTCCTACCCGGCACCGCCGAATACCAGAGTGGACCTGTGGAAGCGGAACCCTCCGCAAAATGCTCCAAAGACAAATTATAAAGGGTAAAGCGGCCGAGCCGCTACACACGGCAGAGCCGCGACTCACGAACACCACTGGATGTTAAACGGTGATCAGTCAGGACTCCAGGGACGAGATGATAACTCCAGAGTACAGGACTTCAGAGGACTGGAATGACCGGATACAGCAGGACTGGAAACAGACTCTCAGCAAACAAAGGCAGCATGCAGGAAGCTATTACCGGCGTCTGTGAGAAGCCCTGGGAGTGTATTTAACCAGGAGTCCTCCAATCAGCTGCAACAAGGACTGATTATAAGAAATGCCGTGCAGCTGCCTTGCTGCACGGCCAGAGAGCAGGTGAACCTATTACTACAAAAAACCCAGCAACGGGGAACGCGGTCCGCCAGTGGCGTCCCCGTTGCTAGGGTCCGTGCGGCTCAGCGCGCCTGGCGTCTAGCGTTGCTAGGGAGCCGGCGGCTGTACGCGCACGGCGTCTCTAGTTGCTAGGTGCCGGGCCGCGCAGACAAGTGGACCCCGGCGCCTAACAGTACCCCCCCTTGAGGAGGGGTCAAGGAACCCCTACAGCCTGGTTTCTGAGGAAATTCCCCCAAAAATGCCCTCTTGAGCCTCGGGGCATGAAGATCCTTACCCAGGACCCAAGACCTTTCCTCCGGACCATAGCCTCTCCAGTGAACTAGAAAATACAGCCGACCCCGGGACAATTTGGAATCGAGAACCTTCTCTACCAAGAACTCCTGTTGTCCCTGTACATCCACTGGAGATCTACCCTGAGAGATCTTCCGAGGAAATCTACTGGAAGAAACATATTGTTTCAACAGGGAACAATGAAACGTATTTCCAATCCAGAGAGATCTTGGTGAACGTAACCGAAAGGCAACTAGATTGACTCTTTTAATAATAAGAAATGGCCCAATAAATTTGGGTCCCAATCTCGCTGAGGATTGTCGAAGCCTGATGTTACGAGTCGACAACCATACCCTATCTCCCACCTTAAAAGTGCAAGGACGTCGGAGCCTGTCAGAAAAGTTCTTCTCTCGAAAGGCCGCTTTTCTGAGAGCAAGGTGCACTTTTTTCGAAATGGCTCTGAGATGGGAGGTTAAGGGTAGCGAGGAGACTGAGGAATGATAAAATAAAGAATTAGCTCTGGGGTGAAAACCAAAAACTGAAAAGAACGGAGACTCTTTAGTGGAGGAATGACAAGAATTATTGTAAGCAAACTCCGCCAACGGAAGAAACTCGGACCAATCATTCTGGAGTTTGGCAGAATACAAGCGCAAATACTGTTTCAATGATTGGTTAACTCGCTCGGTTTGCCCGTTGGATTGTGGGTGGTAACCGGATGTTAACGACAATTTCATCTTTAATGAGGCACAAAAACATTTCCAGAATTATGCGATGAATTGTGGACCCCGATCAGAAACAATATCAGTAGGCAACCCATGAAGTCTGAAAACATGGCGGAGAAACAAAACTGCCAACCCTTGGGCAGAAGGCAATCGGAGAAGAGCAATAAAATGAGCCATCTTGCTAAAACGGTCCACTACCACCCATATGACTCGGAATCCGGCTGAAAGGGGAAGGTCAACCACAAAATCCATGGAAATATGAGACCATGGCCTGAGAGGAACATTTAAGGGCATAAGTTGCCCGATAGGCAAGGAATGGGGAACCTTATGCTGTGCACAGACCTGACATGAATAAACAAACAAACTCCTTAACGTCTTTAGAAAGACCAGGACACCATACTGAGCGAGAGACTAACTCCAAAGTCTTAGAGATTCCCGGATGCCCGGAAACTTTGTTATCATGGAATTCCGTTAAAACAGTAGCTCTCAAAAACTCAGGGACGTAAAGACGACCAGCAGGAGTATTTCCAGGAGCTTGGTGTTGAAGCTGTTTTAACTGGGTAAATAAATCTTGTGTGAGGCCTGCCCAGATGACAGAGGATGGAAGTATGGGAGTAACAGGACTGTTATTGTGAACCGGAAGAAAGCTGCGTGACAGGGCATCAGCCTTAGTATTCTTGGAACCAGGCCTGAAAGTGATTATAAATTTGAAACGAGTAAAAAATAAAACCCAACGTGCCTGCCGGGCATTAAGCCGTTTAGCCGATTCGATGTATTGCAGGTTTTTATGGTCAGTCAATACTGAAATAGTATGTTTTGCTCCCTCCAGCCAATGCCTCCACTCCTCGAAAGCCCACTTTACTGCCAGTAACTCCCGATTACCAACGTCATAGTTGGATTCAGCGGAGGAGAATTTCCTGGACATAAAGGCACAAGGATGTAACTCCAGAGACTCCGGATCCTTTTGAGAAAGGACAGCCCCCACTCCAATCTCCGAGGCATCAACCTCCACAACAAAGGGCAATTCTGGATTGGGATGTCTGTGGACTGGAGCCGAGACAAAGGCTTGTTTCAAGGCCCGGAAGGACAACTCAGCTTCACGCGACCAGTTGGTAGGATCCGCTCCTTTCTTTGTCAGAGCTACAATGGGAGCAACCAGGTCAGAAAAAGAATGAATGAACCTCCTATAATAATTTGCAAACCCTAAAAAGCGCTGAATTGCTTTTAAATTGGTGGGTTGCGCCCAACTAAGGATGGCCTGGAGCTTCTTTGGTTCCATGGAAAATCCCAGAGGGGAAATAATGTACCCTAAAAAAGATACTTCCGTGACATGAAACTCACACTTCTCCAGCTTGGCATATAAATGATTCTCACGTAACTTTTGAAGAACCAGACGCACCTGGGTAACATGTTGTTCCATTGATTCAGAATAAATCAGGATGTCGTCTAAGTAAACGACCACGAATTTCCCTAGGAAGTCACGGAGCACATCGTTAATGAGGTCTTGAAAAACTGCTGGAGCATTAGACAAGCCGAACGGCATCACCAGGTACTCGTAGTGACCCGACTGAGTACTGAAGGCCGTCCTCCACTCATCTCCAGATTTAATTCGGATGAGGTTGTACGCTTCTCTAAGGTCAATTTTAGAAAAAATCACAGCCGAACGTAACTGATCAAAGAGTACAGAAATCAGCGGCAAAGGATAAGTGTTTTTAACTGAGATCTTATTCAGGGCTCTAAAGTCAATGCAAGGTCTAAGCGAGCCATCCTTTTTTTCCACAAAGAAGAAGCCTGCACTTAAAGGAGATTTTGATGGTCTAATAAATCCTTTCTCTAGGCTCTCCTTAACATAATCATTCATAGCCGCAGTTTCTGGCCCGGATAATGCATATAGTCTTCACTTTGGCAAAGCGGCACCAGGAATTAGCTCAATAGCACAATCATAAGGCCGATGGGGAGGCAGAATGTCCGCATTGCCTTTGGAAAAGACATCAGCAAACTCCTGGTATTCCACAGGAATGAGTTCTGGAATGACAGCTGCTACTCTGACTGGAAACGTAATACATTCCTCAGCACAAAAAGTTCCCCACTGTGAAATCTCCCCTGACCGCCAATCAATGGTGGGATTATGAAAGGCCAGCCAAGGGTGACCCAGAACAACTGGAACTGCTGGGCAATGAGTAAGAAAGAACTCGATTTTTTCAGAATGTAGAGCTCCTACTGTAAGTAATACAGGGGGTGTACAGAGAGAAATAACCCCATTGGACAGTGGACTCCCATCTAAGCCATGCATGGTGACACACCTACCCAAAGGTAACTGAGGAATGCCTAAGGCCTTAGCCCAAGTTAAATCCATAAAGTTTCCTGCAGCTCCACTGTCAACAAAAGCCGACACCGAAGAACTGAGGCTGCCAAAGGAAACTTTAACTGGGACTAAAAGGGAGTTATTCGAGGAGATAAGCTGCAGACCTAGGTGAACCCCCTCACAATTCACCTGGTCAAAGCGTTTCCCGACTTGTTCGGACAATTACGAGCAAAATGTCCCTTACCCCCACAGTACAGACAAAGACCAGAATTTTGCCTTCTGGCTCTTTCTTCAGGAGACAGCCGGGAGAGACCCATCTGCATGGGCTCCTCTACGTCTTCAGGAATGGAATATACACACGGACTTGACCTTACAGGTGCTCCTTTTTCAGCCCTCCGCTCTCTGAGACGACGATCAATCTTGATAGAAAGCTCCATGAACTTATCGAGAGTCTCAGGAGCGGGGTACTGAAGGAGACTGTCTTTTATAGACTCTGATAAGCCGAGGCGAAACTGACTGCGCAGGGCTGGGTCATTCCAGCCACAGTCATTCGACCAACTGCGAAACTCCGTACATTAATTCTCCGCAGGATTCCTACCCTGTCTGAGAGCGCGCAACTGACTTTCAGCGGACGCCTCTCTATCAGGGTCATCATACAAGAGTCCTAAAGACCCCTAAAAAGCGTCAACTGAACACAATGCCGGATCCTCTGCTTTTAAACCAAATGCCCAGGTCTGAGGATCCCCCTGGAGCAAAGAAATAATAATCCCGACCCGCTGAGATTCAGTACCCGAGGAAGTCGTTCTTAAACGAAAATAAAGTTTACAGGATTCTTTAAAATTAAAAAAACTCTTTCCTATCACCAGAAAAACGGTGAGGCAAATGCATCTTTGGTTCAGGGACTACCTTCGGGGAAGCTCGCAAAATATCTTCCTGCGACTTCACCCGAAGAGAAAGATCCTGAACCATCTGAGTAAGTTCTTGAATCTGGCTGACTAAGAGCTGACCAGGATTTGGCCCTAAACCTGTTGGATTCATGAGGCCGATAAACTCTCACAAAACTGAATGAGAAAAAAATTAAACCCCGTTTAATTTTAAGTTTTGGTATGGCCGGTAATAATGTTATGATTCGAGCACTCCTGGTCAGAGGAGATCTTATGACAAGGACCGGAGCACTGGAATGGAATGCTGGGGACGGGAGCAGGAAATAATAATAGCCCCTGGCGCCCTAACTCTGTTGTCTCACCCATGCTGTCAGAAATCCCTTGCGAGACTATGGTTTCTTGAGCCCTTGGCAGCCGCGTTTGAAGGGCGGATTATGTCTGCCCAACTCCGATGCCCCCCGGTCTTAATGAGAGACAAAGGGAAATCCGAGGCAGGATGATAACAAGAGGCCCTCTAACTAACAAACAGGCCAGGGGCTACGAGCTAACTAAAAAAAAACTAAAGTATGTGCGGAAAAACCGCCAGGGAAAAGGACAACCAAAATCCACTTGTCCAATACTCCTACCCGGCACCGTCGAATACCAGAGTGGACCCGTGGAAGCGGAACCCTCCGCAAAATGCTCCAAAGACAAATTATAAAGGGTAAAGCGGCCGAGCCGCTACACACGGCAGAGCCGCGACTCACGAACACCACTGGATGTTAAACGGTGATCAGTCAGGACTCCAGGGACGAGATGATAACTCCAGAGTACAGGACTTCAGAGGACTGGAATGACCGGATACAGCAGGACTGGAAACAGACTCTCAGCAAACAAAGGCAGCATGCAGGAAGCTATTACCGGCGTCTGTGAGAAGCCCTGGGAGTGTATTTAACCAGGAGTCCTCCAATCAGCTGCAACAAGGACTGATTATAATAAATGCCGTGCAGCTGCCTTGCTGCACGGCCAGAGAGCAGGTGAACCTATTACTACAAAAAACCCAGCAACGGGGAACGCGGTCCGCCAGTGGCGTCCGCGTTGCTAGGGTCCGTGCGGCTCAGCGCGCCCGGCGTCTAGCGTTGCTAGGGAGCCGGCGGCTGTACGCACACGGCGTCTCTAGTTGCTAGGCGCCGGGCCGCGCCGACAAGCGGACCCCGGCGCCTAACACAAGGTCAAAATAACATCATTTAAAATGTCGACAAGTCGAAAAGTCGACACAAGTTTTCATTGTTTTGTTGTTGTGTATGTTGACATAAGTCGACATGGACACCATATAAGTGTCGACCTCGCAATGCTCGTTGCGCTCGCCATGCTTCGGGCACGGTTCCTTGCTGTGTTTGGCACACTATTATATTCCCCCTCCAGGTCCACTGTGATGGTACAGTACGAACAAGTCGGTTTCAAGAAAAAAATCATTAAAAACTCATGTCAACTTTTTGACCTGCCAACAATTTAAATGTCAGTATTTTGATCATGTCGGCATTTTGACCTTGACGGGGCTTTGACCATCGGTCAATGGTTGTCTGTATTTTGACCATCTGGATTTTGATTGTAGGTAAATTGACCGCATCCCTTTAAAATGACAGGCAGTATTGGCTATTTTGCTCCATATTTCAAACCACAAAGTAATGCTCAAGAGACCTCACTCTTCATTGAATAGTCCATATGACTTAATCATATTACCAGAGATATTATTGCGTATGATAAATTTGACATAGACATTGGAGTGCCATATAGATAGCATGCAATATCAGACAGGCAACGATCCACTGGGCTCACAAAATAACTGTTTGTAAACACTCAAACTTTTAACTTGGTAATAAAAGAAATCCGAAAGCTGTTTAATCAGAAAACACTGGTGAATTTAAGAGCATGTGTTCTCATATAAACCAAGCTTTAAACTCTAAAATTACATTTCAGCTTATAACAGGTAGGTGTTATACAACATCCAGACTACAAACAAACTGGGGATAATGAATAAGTACTGTATTGCTAAACATTAACTTTTCTTGCTTTTCGACTGGATAGTTCTTCTATTGCACTTTCCATGTCCATTTCTCTTAATAGTTCATTTTCAATGCACAAAAGAGAGAGTGCATTTAAGCGCTGTTGTGCCATTGTGCATTTTTTACCTGCTTCAGTGCAGAAAAGCTGTGCTCACTAATGCAGTTGGTGCAGTTGGTGACGATCAGACAAAGGTACATGCTTAGTGAAATGCCAACATTTGGGAAGTTACCAACCAATGCCTTCATAATTAGATATGTATACATTTTTATTTCTTGGCTCTCATGTATGTCTGTGTTTGCACCAGACAAAATAGAGATACAAAACAAAGCAGCAAAGTGTACTACTTCATCTGCATACTGTGGACCAAGATCTCCTGGGTATATTCCTTCCTTAGCACGTAGGACATCTGATGGTAGAGAGCACAGTTCTGAAAGAAATCCAAATCTGTCTCGATTGACACTGTATGCTGCTTTCCTTTCATTTAGTGATGACACTAGCTGATCAATTATTGGTAGAAAAGTGTTCACTTTAAATTTATCTGATGGTGAAAGTCCAGCACCAAAGTCCCAATTTTTATTTCTTTTCATTTGTCTTGATTGTTTGTAATCATCACAGGAATAAAGTATTTTACTTTGGTTCTCAAATTCCAAAAGCTGAGGCTTTCTACAAACATTTTTAAGGATCCCAAAATGTCTGTGGCTCTGTTCAGATCCAATCTTGAAGAAAATTACTGGTTTTGTTAAACCAGCTCAGTATTGTGGACCAGAGTTGGACCATTATCCCATTTTCTAATTGACCCATTATAGTACAAAGTCCCTTTGCATCCAAACATGTTTCTTCCCTTTCTGATGTATCATTTGCCATATTGTGTAGAAGATCTTTAATAGCTGGATAGCCTTTTTTCAAGGAATTAAGTGCATCATGGTGAGCAGAACAACATGTATCTATAAGGCTTTTCAGTGTAGGTAATCCAAGGGGTTTGAAGACATCTGTCAGAAGATTCCAACAATGTGTTGATGTAGAAAAAAACACAAAAAATTCTAAACAAAGTCAAAAAACAAAACTGCCGCAGGGCAACATTTTACAGCACTTTGCCCAATGATGTTCAAAGAATGCCCGTAGCATGGAATATATTCAGCTAGTACATTCTTCTGACAAATCAAGGCCTGCATACCATTGTATTTTCCACTCATATTTGATGCATTATCGTATGATTGGCCCCGGCAATCTTGAATGGAAATCCCATTTTCCTCAAGAAAATGAAGAAGGGTGTTTGCCCAGTGTTCTCCAGTATGTCCACATACTGGAATAAATACATTTGGTGAAACGCTGAATGGGTCCACTTGGAAGCACGAAATGAAATATAAGTGTTAGCTGATTAGTGTGTGAAATATCGGGTGTGAGTCCACACTTACAGAATAGTACTTAGATGTTTTTATCTCAGTTATGATCTGCCACAATACTTGTTGTCCAATCACCTCAATAAATGCATCACAAATTGTTGAGGACAGGTATGATGCATGTCCTCGCCCTTTGTTAGCATGCATCTAAATGTGTTCAGCACGGGAGGGATCATACTCTGCCAAAAATTCTAGACACCCTAAATAATTACCATTGTGCACTGAGCCAATTATTTCATAATTTCCATGAAAGGCAAGACCTCTTGATGGAAGGCGTTTGATAGCAGTTAAAATTCTGTGTAGAATTTGATACCAATACTCTTTCTCAGACTCATATTGAATCACCAGAGATTTCTCTACACGTTCTCCTGTCAATTTTCTTCTATTAAGTTTCTCAAGAGAATCTGCGTGAGTTGCACTATTTTCATGGTGGCTCAGATCTCTGGCTGCATGTCTCCAGTCTGAATAGCCATCAGTTGCCAACAGTAAGGTGGCATCTGAAGAAAATGATTAGCAGTGAGCACAAAAGAGTTTGAGTGTTTTTGGCAAGTAGCAAAGCTAGTCAAGGTGAACTTTCTCCCCATTCATTTGTTCACAATAAAACAATGACGTTGTACAATGTCGTGCAAAATGTTCACCAGGGAATATTTTTTTGGTATTGGTAAATTCACTGTCTAGTGGCAATCAGCAACTCCTTTCATATGAAGAAGTGCGGAGAGTAATGGATGAGGAGCATAACAATTACTGCAACCTCCATTGGCTGGAATGAAAACTAAAAACTAGCTGGATGTTTGTTGAAAGACCCCAGTGAAAAATAACCGTTTGCTGCTAATTACAGAGTAAGAGACAGAACCGCTGCTCCACTGTCCTTATTCATGGTGCTGGGCCCCACATCTCTGATTATATGTTATCTCACTGGTGGAAATGTCCTGTATGTAACACAAGGCCAGAACCAGATTGGTAGCTATCATTTATGGTCACTGTGTATATTTCTGGAGGTTGGTGGAAGCGCCTAGGTCTTCAATAGGCTGCAAGTTTGGTATTATTGCACATAACTGAAGGACATCTGTTTCTGTAAAAATAAGATATGTTTTTTGCAATAGAAAAACATAAGGAAGTGGTGTGTCACCTGACCCTGGAGATTGCAGTTTGGGTGGACGAGGGCTAGAAGAGCCTCTCCATCCCAGCACCTCCCAATGTTGCGTTCTATGCAGAGTATGTTTCACCAGTCCTGCTGCTACAGTGCCCTATTACTACTGTACATATTCCCCAAGAATGAATTCAAAAATCATCATCTTAGAAATTTCATAAAATAAGTTTAATAAACATGTTCCACTGTCTCTGATCAAACACCCTGTTATGTGGTTACATGAGATTGTTAATAGGAGATATACTGTATTCTGCTCCATGTCTGAGACACATCTCTTACAGAAAGAGGAAGGAGGTTATTGTACGGCTCTGTATCACTGTGTGAAAGGCCAATTATAACCCTGCTGACAGATATACTCTGCCTCATCTTCTGCTGTCACTCCACTGATTGTTAGTGTGTATGCAGTTCCAGATCCAGATCCACTGAACCTGTCTGGGACTCCTGTATATCGGCTGCTTGTAGAATAGATAAGAAGCTTTGGAGATTGTCCTGATTTCTGTTGGTACCAGTGTAATCTGCTGGTAGATACAGCACTACTGGCTGTACATGAGATGGTGGCTGATCCTCCTGGTGACACAGAGATATAACCTGGGGTCTGAGTCATCACAATCTGCCCACAGGACCCTGAGGATTAGAGGAGACACAGTCATTACTGATACATGTCTGTATATAGTCATATACATCCTGCTCTGATTATTTATGTTACATGTATAGATTCCCCTACACAGCACCATGTAATGTCCCCAATCTCTCACCCTGAATATAAATGAGTATCACAGCCAGCAGGTAACTGTGAGACACCATCTTGCTGTATCTGGGCTGTCAGACAGACACTATAAGACGTCTCCTGTACAATGAGATATATAGAGAGAGTGACAGGTGAGGTGTGACAGGAAATCCCCCAGAGACTGTGTATGGAAATAAGATGGAAATAAACCACTCATGTACACGGCAGCATGTCACATCATATATAACTATCTCACATAATACACATAATTTAGCAGTAAGTAAATAATGAAACAGATAACTATATATCACTTACATTTAGACTAGAGATGAGCGCCTGAAATTTTTCGGGTTTTGTGTTTTGGTTTTGGGTTCGGTTCCGCGGCCGTGTTTTGGGTTCGAACGCGTTTTGGCAAAACCTCACCGAATTATTTTTGTCGGATTCGGGTGTGTTTTGGATTCGGGTGTTTTTTTCAAAAAACCCTAAAAAACAGCTTAAATCATAGAATTTGGGGGTAATTTTGATCCCAAAGTATTATTAACCTCAAAAAACATAATTTACACTCATTTTCAGCCTATTCTGAACACATCACACCTCACAATATTATTTTTAGTCCTAAAATTTGCACCGAGGTCGCTGTGTGAGTAAGATAAGCGACCCTAGTGGCCGACACAAACACCGGGCCCATCTAGGAGTGGCACTGCAGTGTCACGCAGGATGTCCCTTCCAAAAAACCCTCCCCAAACAGCACATGACGCAAAGAAAAAAAGAGGCGCAATGAGGTAGCTGACTGTGTGAGTAAGATTAGCGACCCTAGTGGCCGACACAAACACCGGGCACATCTAGGAGTGGCACTGCAGTGTCACGCAGGATGTCCCTTCCAAAAAACCCTCCCCAAACAGCACATGACGCAAAGAAAAAAAGAGGCGCAATGAGGTAGCTGTGTGAGTAAGATTAGCGACCCTAGTGGCCGACACAAACACCGGGCCCATCTAGGAGTGGCACTGCAGTGTCACGCAGGATGTCCCTTCCAAAAAACCCTCCCCAATCAGCACATGATGCAAAGAAAAAGAAAAGAAAAAAGAGGTGCAAGATGGAATTATCCTTGGGCCCTCCCACCCACCCTTATGTTGTATAAACAAAACAGGACATGCACACTTTAACCAACCCATCATTTCAGTGACAGGGTCTGCCACACGACTGTGACTGATATGACGGGTTGGTTTGGACCCCCCCCAAAAAAGAAGCAATTAATCTCTCCTTGCACAAACTGGCTCTACAGAGGCAAGATGTCCACCTCATCTTCACCCTCCGATATATCACCGTGTACATCCCCCTCCTCACAGATTATCAATTCGTCCCCACTGGAATCCACCATCTCAGCTCCCTGTGTACTTTGTGGAGGCAATTGCTGCTGGTCAATGTCTCCGCGGAGGAATTGATTATAATTCATTTTAATGAACATCATCTTCTCCACATTTTCTGTATGTAACCTCGTACGCCGATTGCTGACAAGGTGAGCGGCGGCACTAAACACTCTTTCGGAGTACACACTTGTGGGAGGGCAACTTAGGTAGAATAAAGCCAGTTTGTGCAAGGGCCTCCAAATTGCCTCTTTTTCCTGCCAGTATAAGTACGGACTGTGTGACGTGCCTACTTGGATGCGGTCACTCATATAATCCTCCACCATTCTATCAATGTTGAGAGAATCATATGCAGTGACAGTAGACGACATGTCCGTAATCGTTGTCAGGTCCTTCAGTCCGGACCAGATGTCAGCATCAGCAGTCGCTCCAGACTGCCCTGCATCACCGCCAGCGGGTGGGCTCGGAATTCTGAGCCTTTTCCTCGCACCCCCAGTTGCGGGAGAATGTGAAGGAGGAGATGTTGACAGGTCGCGTTCCGCTTGACTTGACAATTTTGTCACCAGCAGGTCTTTCAACCCCAGCAGACCTGTGTCTGCCGGAAAGAGAGATCCAAGGTAGGCTTTAAATCTAGGATCGAGCACGGTGGCCAAAATGTAGTGCTCTGATTTCAACAGATTGACCACCCGTGAATCCTTGTTAAGCGAATTAAGGGCTGCATCCACAAGTCCCACATGCCTAGCGGAATCGCTCCGTGTTAGCTCCTTCTTCAATGCCTCCAGCTTCTTCTGCAAAAGCCTGATGAGGGGAATGACCTGACTCAGGCTGGCAGTGTCTGAACTGACTTCACGTGTGGCAAGTTCAAAGGGCATCAGAACCTTGCACAACGTTGAAATCATTCTCCACTGCACTTGAGACAGGTGCATTCCATCTCCTATATCGTGCTCAATTGTATAGGCTTGAATGGCCTTTTGCTGCTCCTCCAACCTCTGAAGCATATAGAGGGTTGAATTCCACCTCGTTACCACTTCTTGCTTCAGATGATGGCAGGGCAGGTTCAGTAGTTTTTGGTGGTGCTCCAGTCTTCTGTACGTGGTGCCTGTACGCCGAAAGTGTCCCGCAATTTTTCTGGCCACCGACAGCATCTCTTGCACGCCCCTGTCGTTTTTTAAAAAATTCTGCACCACCAAATTCAAGGTATGTGCAAAACATGGGACGTGCTGGAATTTGCCCATATTTAATGCACACACAATATTGCTGGCGTTGTCCGATGCCACAAATCCACAGGAGAGTCCAATTGGGGTAAGCCATTCCGCGATGATCTTCCTCAGTTGCCGTAAGAGGTTTTCAGCTGTGTGCGTATTCTGGAAAGCGGTGATACAAAGCGTAGCCTGCCTAGGAAAGAGTTGGCGTTTGCGAGATGCTGCTACTGGTGCCGCCGCTGCTGTTCTTGCGGCGGGAGTCCATACATCTACCCAGTGGGCTGTCACAGTCATATAGTCCTGACCCTGCCCTGCTCCACTTGTCCACATGTCCGTGGTTAAGTGGACATTGGGTACAACTGCATTTTTTAGGACACTGGTGAGTCTTTTTCTGACGTCCGTGTACATTCTCGGTATCGCCTGCCTAGAGAAGTGGAACCTAGATGGTATTTGGTAACGGGGGCACACTGCCTCAATAAATTGTCTAGTTCCCTGTGAACTAACGGCGGATACCGGACGCACGTCTAACACCAACATAGTTGTCAAGGACTCAGTTATCCGCTTTGCAGTAGGATGACTGCTGTGATATTTCATCTTCCTCGCAAAGGACTGTTGAACAGTCAATTGCTTACTGGAAGTAGTACAAGTGGGCTTACGACTTCCCCTCTGGGATGACCATCGACTCCCAGCGGCAACAACAGCAGCGCCAGCAGCAGTAGGCGTTACACGCAAGGATGCATCGGAGGAATCCCAGGCAGGAAAGGACTCGTCAGACTTGCCAGTGACATGGCCTGCAGGACTATTGGCATTCCTGGGGAAGGAGGAAATTGACACTGAGGGAGTTGGTGGGGTGGTTTGCGTGAGCTTGGTTACAAGAGGAAGGGATTTACTGGTCAGTGGACTGCTTCCGCTGTCACCCAAAGTTTTTGAACTTGTCACTGACTTATTATGAATGCGCTGCAGGTGACGTATAAGGGAGGATGTTCCGAGGTGGTTAACGTCCTTACCCCTACTTATTACAGCTTGACAAAGGGAACACACGGCTTGACACCTGTTGTCCGCATTTCTGGTGAAATACCTCCACACCGAAGAGCTGATTTTTTTGGTATTTTCACCTGGCATGTCAACGGCCATATTCCTCCCACGGACAACAGGTGTCTCCCCGGGTGCCTGACTTAAACAAACCACCTCACCATCAGAATCCTCCTGGTCAATTTCCTCCCCAGCGCCAGCAACACCCATATCCTCCTCATCCTGGTGTACTTCAACACTGACATCTTCAATCTGACTATCAGGAACTGGACTGCGGGTGCTCCTTCCAGCACTTGCAGGGGGCGTGCAAATGGTGGAAGGCGCATGCTCTTCACGTCCAGTGTTGGGAAGGTCAGGCATCGCAACCGACACAATTGGACTCTCCTTGTGGATTTGGGATTTCAAAGAACGCACAGTTCTTTGCGGTGCTTTTGCCAGCTTGAGTCTTTTCAGTTTTCTAGCGAGAGGCTGAGTGCTTCCATCCTCATGTGAAGCTGAACCACTAGCCATGAACATAGGCCAGGGCCTCAGCCGTTCCTTGCCACTCCGTGTGGTAAATGGCATATTGGCAAGTTTACGCTTCTCCTCCGACAATTTTATTTTAGGTTTTGGAGTCCTTTTTTTTCTGATATTTGGTGTTTTGGATTTGACATGCTCTGTACTATGACATTGGGCATCGGCCTTGGCAGACGACGTTGCTGGCATTTCATCGTCTCGGCCATGACTAGTGGCAGCAGCTTCAGCACGAGGTGGAAGTGGATCTTGATCTTTCCCTAATTTTGGAACCTCAACTTTTTTGTTCTCCATATTTTATAGGCAGAACTAAAAGGCACCTCAGGTAAACAATGGAGATGGATGGATTGGATACTAGTATACAATTATGGACGGACTGCCACGGTTAGGTGGTATAAAAAAACCACGGTTAGGTGGTATATATTATAATAATAATACAATTATGGATGGACGGACTGCCTGCCGACTGCCGACACAGAGGTAGCCACAGCCGTGAACTACCGCACTGTACACTGGTTGATAAAGAGATAGTAGTATACTCGTAACAACTAGTATGACACTATGACGACGGTATAAAGAATGAAAAAAAAACCACGGTTAGGTGGTATATATTATAATAATAATACAATTATGGATGGACGGACTGCCTGCCGACTGCCGACACAGAGGTAGCCACAGCCGTGAACTACCGCACTGTACACTGGTTGATAAAGAGATAGTAGTATACTCGTAACAACTAGTATGACACTATGACGACGGTATAAAGAATGAAAAAAAAACCACGGTTAGGTGGTATATATTATAATAATAATACAATTATGGATGGACGGACTGCCTGCCGACTGCCGACACAGAGGTAGCCACAGCCGTGAACTACCGCACTGTACACTGGTTGATAAAGAGATAGTAGTATACTCGTAACAACTAGTATGACACTATGACGACGGTATAAAGAATGAAAAAAAAACCACGGTTAGGTGGTATATATTATAATAATAATACAATTATGGATGGACGGACTGCCTGCCGACTGCCGACACAGAGGTAGCCACAGCCGTGAACTACCGCACTGTACACTGGTTGATAAAGAGATAGTAGTATACTCGTAACAACTAGTATGACACTATGACGACGGTATAAAGAAAGAAAAAAAAATACCACGGTTAGGTGGTATATATTGTAATACAATTATGGATGGACGGACTGCCTGCCGAGTTCCGACTGCCGACACAGAGGTAGCCACAGCCGTGAACTACCGCACTGTACTGTGTCTGCTGCTAATATAGACTGGTTGATAAAGAGATAGTATACAATACATACAACAATATACTACTATACTGGTGGTCAGGCACTGGTCACCACTAGTCACACTGGCAGTGGCACTCCTGCAGCAAAAGTGTGCACTGTTTAATTTTAAATTAATATAATATTATGTACTCCTGGGGGCTCCTGCTATAACAACCTGCAGTGCTCCCCAGTCTCCCCCACAATTATTATAAGCTTTGCCTTTTATACATTGATGTGCAGCACACTGGGCTGAGCTGAGTGCACACAGACTGAGTCACACTGTGTGACTGGCTGCTGCTGTGTATCGTTTTTTTTCAGGCAGAGAACGGATATAGCAGAGAACGGATATATATTAAAATAAATAAAAGTTAACTAACAACAACTGCACTGGTCACTGTGGTAAACTCTGTCTGACTCTGCACAATCTCTCTCTCTCTTCTAATCTAATTTCTAATGGAGAGGACGCCAGCCACGTCCTCTCCCTATCAATCTCAATGCACGTGTGAAAATGGCGGCGACGCGCGGCTCCTTATATAGAATCCGAGTCTCGCGAGAATCCGACAGCGTCATGATGACGTTCGGGCGCGCTCGGGTTAACCGAGCAAGGCGGGAGGATCCGAGTCTGCTCGGACCCGTGAAAAAAACATGAAGTTCGTGCGGGTTCGGTTTCAGAGAAACCGAACCCGCTCATCTCTAATTTAGACATCACTTATGGATAACAGTTACACTACTACCTCTGTTAGACTGCCAGCTTTGAACATGGGTTATTGCACATGAGCGCGCATAACCCGTGTTGCTGTGCAGTCTGAAAGGACCCAGTTGGAATAATCTGTGTTGACCCCATATTCCAACTCTGCTAGTGAGCAGGGTTGAACACGTCTTCAACCCGGCTTGCTGTGCAGTGTGAATGGGAAGCTGGGTCGATTCAACAAGTTTCCCATTCACTCTGTGTAGACGTGCAGCGTTTGGGGATAATGTGATCTCTAAGCGCCACCCCTGCCGCACCGCCACTGGCATCACCAACCCGGCAATATGCTGGGTTGGGGACAGTGGCGGTGAGAGTGCGACCAGCCTCAGGTTGTCTAATAGGGGAACAAGAGAAGATGGTGGCAGGAGATGGAGGATGCAGAGCTGGATTAAGGATTCTGATTCAGAGGTGGATGTAATGCTATTTGCATAGTTGAGCAATTTCTTGTAACCGTGCATCTATTGATAGAAAACTTGTATGGTGCATGCATTACACAGAGTGTAGGCGCAAAGGTGCTGCTGCAATCGAGATGCACGGTATCAGGAATGTTGCGGGAAAGTAATGGATATTCCTGGGCAGTGACTAGACAAATGCACACAAATACTGTATAGTCCATTCAGTGGTCATGTGACGCACAGGCACAGGAGACCATAGTCAGATGGAGAAACTACTCCTGCCATAGGGCTGGTACAAGATTCAATGCTGAGACTGATGGTGCGAGTAATGGTGGAATCTAACGAGCCACCAATTAGTATTACAGTGTATACAAATGCTGAAAGTGGGCTTCTCTGCCTTTGTGTGATACCCCACTCAAATAACTAGGACCCTAATTGTTGGTTGGTTTTGCCTTGTAAATGACTGCTGCTTTCAAAAAATGGGCATTCTCGCACAATCTCCCACACCTCCGGCTTCTCGCACCATATTACATTTACCCCTGAGTGTTTCTTCCTTCACCTCCTGTAAGTGTAAATGATCTGAAGCTACGCATCACAGCATTTGTAGCAAGTGCTGACATGGACATGCTCCACTGTGTTTGGAACCAATTGGATTATCATATTGATATGTGTCGTGTGACAAAAGGATCACACATAGAACATTTGTAGCTTAGTATAGAATCTTGCAGACATACAGTATACTACATATCCATGTATTTCGACTATAACAATAATACTTTGGTTTATATAAATTGTCGAAAGGGTCTATTTATTTTATAGTAACCCTGGATTGCTATGTGTATATATATATATATATATATATATATATATATAAAATCCCTCTATTGCTGAATAAGCAAATAGCACGTCACTCCTGGTTTCCGAAAGAAGGATTTTAATGATCCATGACAAATTCCATAGTCATACAATGATTAAATGTGCAGCATGACAAAATCTCAACGGCTCGTTTCAAGACCTAGTCCCGTCATCAGGATGTATTGCCGCTGCTCCTGTAAAACATGACTGGAAAAAGCACTAAGTGCTGCAGAGAACAGAGTGAGAAGCACTTAGTGTTTTTTCCAGTCATGTTTTACACGAGCAGCGGCAATACATCCTGATGACGGGACTAGGTCTTGAAACGAGCCGTTGAGATTTTGTCATGCTGCACATTTAATCATTGTATGACTATGGAATTTGTCATGGATCATTAAAATCCTTCTTTCGGTAACCAGGAGTGACGTGCTATTTGCTTATTCAGCAATAGAGGGACTATACAAATACAGCACGGGCACCCAGGTCACTGGTTTTCTCTGTATAAGGAGTGCCGGATGATTTAAAGATACATATATATATATATATATATATATATATATATAGATAGATTTCCCCATTCTCATAGAGTAATATGTTAGTAATAAAACTGTTCCACATACTTTGTGTATTCTGCCCCTTAGATTCCCCCATATTGCAGCCGTGAGGAAGCCATTAGGACCAGTGGCAAGACTTTGGACCCTCTTGTGGCCAGAACATAAAAACATCCGGGGACCCCTGTAGGAGGTTATAAAAAGAGATACCCATAGACCGTTAGACAGAGTGCTGAGGTGTGTTGTGCCTCATGTCAGGGCACCCAGTGGAACAGGCGGCACTGTGTGAGGTAGCCAGCAGAGAGGAGCCTTGCCTATCAGGACTGACTTTCCTGCTGCTGTGTTTTTGTGTGAAGAATCAGGCACCAGGGTCTTAGCGGAGCAAGAGAACAGGACTTGCTTGAAGAGACTGCCGGGACCCTGCATTAGAGGAGCCACCCTCGAATCCTCCCCCTTCATTGCAAGTGACAGCAGGGACTAAGATTGATCATCCACCCTAGTGGCAGTCTGTAAGGTGGCTCCTTTCCTGTGAAGGTAGGCAGGAGGTGGCCTCATATAAGACAATCAGTGGGTGGCTGCTGAGGGAATATCATTGTGGAAGTGGACGTCCAGCTGAAGCAAGCAGACACTGCCTTGAAGGACTTTGACAGTCCTGAGAACGTGATTGAGCCGCCTAGAGAGGTACAAAAGCAAATCACACCTAGACACTACAGTGCATCAAGGTACTTATAGTTCTACAGTACATCACATTTTGCACAGCTAGCATCAAGATAACGGTGATCACTGAAGTTTCAATAAGGGAACAGTACAGCTACAGTAGTTAGATATCAGCATTATTGTCAGACTTCACGGTAGCAGTGCCAGGAGTATATTACTTATTGTATACACCAACATTAAACCTGCATTAATAGCCCTACAGGCAGGAACAGGCACTAAATAGGAGAGTGGGTGAACATATGAAGAATATTAAGAAGGGAGTGGAGAATCATTGCTTGTCGGCTCATTGTAAAGAGGTGCATGACTGTTCCATAGAAAGTATTATAAGCTGCAAAGTAATTGATTATGTGAAGGGAAATTAGAGGAAAAACGATGTACCCACAGCATTGGTGAGGAAAGAAATGTGGTGGATTCATGAACTTAAGACACTTCAACCAAGGGGACTAAATGGGAGCTTTGAATTAAAGTGGTTTCTATAAATAAGGAGTAATATTTATTATGCTTGCGGCAATATACATTCCATGGTGTCAGTCATGCATTTTTAATATAAAAAGAATGTTTTATATTGTGGATGAAGTTCAGTTACATTTCTTGATAAGAGGAATAATCACTGCATCATTGGAAAAAGTTATTAATATGCATATAGGTCCTGAAATATGGAATGTGTATGATATACCTTTAAGGAAACCCTAGACTATGTATAAGGGTGCCCGGGAGTGAGCATACTGGATCCTCGGGAAGCAGTATAAATAGAGTGACCAGACCTGGCCCACCTGTGCCTTGACAAAGACCCGATTAGGGTAGAAACGCGTCAGCGTCAGCAGGTGGACCCGGTCACTACTTCCTGTGTAGCAGGGAGCGTTTGGAGACAGAGGGAGAGCGGAGGAGTCTGGCGGCACCTGCAGTGCTGGGAGGTTCGCGGACAGGAGGACAGCTAGGGAAGTGTCCATGGGTTAAGCAAATCCCGGTGTAGCAAGCACTGCTTAAACAATGGTGTCCCGAGGATCTGGTGAGCTCCTCCCATTGGATATTTCTGCTACGGGCTCCACTGGGCTCCACAAGGATAGACATTGGGGTGTAGAGTAGGATCTTGATCCGAAGCACCAACAGGCTCAAAAGCTTTGACCTTCTTCCCAAGATGCATAGCGCCGCCTCCTATATCACCCCGCCTCCGTGCACAGGAGCTCAGTTTGTAGTTGGTGCTTGCAGTGCAAGCATGTAACAGGAAAAGCTGCTCACAGCAGCTCTATAAAACCTTTTTCTGAGGAAAAAAGAAGACTACAAGGGCTGCAGCAGAGGCACAGATTGTGCTGGATGTCAGTAGACATTGACTGCTGCAGCGCCATCTCTCCCACAGCGGCTCTGTACACTCCCGAGCCCTGGTTGCCGGGTACCTACAGCGGAGGCTCCGGTTTTCTTCACGTTAGACACACACGGCTTGGGCACTCCAGGATCGCGTGGCTGTGCTTCGGGAGGTGGTAAGTGAGTCCCGCTTGCGGGACCTGGTCTTTATTGCGATCCTGCGTGGTCAGTGGGAGGCAGGCCGCGCGCGCTGGCAGTGGACACTGTGGCAGTACAGGCGATCCCACTAGATCACCAGGGCATGGGCGCAGGTCAAGTTTTCTCTCTAAACCGGTTTTTATATCGCCCCCAGTACCCGGTGGTTTTGCCAGCAGAGGGGATAAGGCTTAGACCTGAAGCCCCTTACCCAGCCCCAGGGCGCCATTTCCAGCAAGTGTTGCCGCCCTGGATCTGCATTTCTGTCTTTTCCTCACTCCGTCAGTGTATGCGGCGCCATTATTACTCAGTTCACTGTTCCTGGGACTGCTTGAGCAAATCCTCCTATGTAAAGCCGCCTGGTTGTCAGCGCTGTGCCTTTACATGACACTTAAGTATTCTACCTGCCTTTTTAGGCAGTGATAGTTAAGAAAGAGTGCATTTAGTCAGGGTTTTATATAGAGATGAGCGGGTTCGGTTCCTCGAGATCCGAACCCCCCCGAACTTCACCCATTTTACACGGTACGAAGCAGCCTCGGATCTTCCCGCCTTGCTCGGTTAACACGAACTCGCCCAAACGTCATCAACCCGCTGTTGTATTCTCGCGAGATTTGTATTGCATATAAAGAGCCGCGCATCGCCGCCATTTCACTCATGCATTGGAGATGATAGCGAGAGGACGTGGCTGCGTTCTCTCAGTTTCTGTGTTCAGTGTGCTGCTAATATCTGTGCTCAGTGTGCTGCAAATATCTGTGCTTAGTGTGCTGCAAATATCTACGTTCTCTGCCTGAAAATGCTCCATATCTGTGCTGCATTGTAGTATATAGTAGGAGGACAGTGCAGAATTTTGCTGACCACCAGTATATATATATATATATATATATATATATAGCAGTACGGTACAGTAGTCCATTGCTCTACCTCTGTGTCGTCAAGTATACTATCCATATCTAAGCTGCATTGTAGTTGTGTGCATTATATAGTAGAGGACAGTGCAGAATTTTGCTGACCACCAGTATATATATATAGCAGTACGGTACAGTAGTCCACTGCTCTATCTCTGTGTCATCAAGTATACTATCCATAGTTGTGCTGCAATGTATTTGTGCACAGTATATAGTAGGAGGACAGTGCAGAATTTTGCTGACCACCAGTATATATATAACAGTACGGTACAGTAGTCCATTGCTCTACCTCTGTGTCGTCAAGTATACTATCCATATCTGTGCTGCATTGTAGTTGTGCGCAGTATATAGTAGGAGGACAGTGCAGAATTTTGCAGACCACCAGTATATATATATAGCAGTACGGTACAGTAGTCCATTGCTCTACCTCTGTGTCGTCAAGTATACTATCCATATCTAAGCTGCATTGTAGTTGTGTGCATTATATAGTAGAGGACAGTGCAGAATTTTGCTGACCACCAGTATATATATATAGCAGTACGGTACAGTAGTCCACTGCTCTATCTCTGTGTCATCAAGTATACTATCCATAGTTGTGCTGCAATGTATTTGTGCACAGTATATAGTAGGAGGACAGTGCAGAATTTTGCTGACCACCAGTATATATATAACAGTACGGTACAGTAGTCCATTGCTCTACCTCTGTGTCGTCAAGTATATTATCCATATCTGTGCTGCATTGTAGTTGTGTGCAGTATATAGTAGGAGGACAGTGCAGAATTTTGCAGACCACCAGTATATATATATAGCAGTACGGTAAAGTAGTCCATTGCTCTACCTCTGTGTCGTCAAGTATACTATCCGTATCTAAGCTGCATTGTAGTTGTGTGCAGTATATAGTAGGAGGACAGTGCAGAATTTTGCTGACCACCAGTATATATATAGCAGTATTGTACACTAGTCCATTGCTCTACCTCTGTGTCGTCAAGTATACTATCCATAGTTTTGCTGCAATGTATTTGTGCGCAGTATATAGTAGGAGGACAGTGCAGAATTTTGCTGACCACCAGTATATATATATATATATATATATATCTAGCAGTACGGTACAGTAGGCCATTGCTATTGATATATTACTGGCATGTAATTCAACACATTAAAAAATGGAGAACAAAAATGTTGAGGGTAAAATAGGGAAAGATCAAGATACACTTCCACCTCGTGCTGAAGCTGCTGCGACTAGTCATGGCCGAGACAATGAAATGCCATCAACGTCGTCTGCCAAGGCCGATGCCCAATGTCATAGTAGAGAGCATGTAAAATCAAAAAAACAAAAGTTCAGTAAAATGACCCAAAAATAAAAATTAAAAGTGTCTGATGAGAAGCGTAAACTTGCCAATATGCCATTTACGACACGGAGTGGCAAGGAACGGCTGAGGCCCTGGCCTATGTTCATGGCTAGTGGTTCAGCTTCACATGAGGATGAAAGCACTCATCCTCCCGCTAGAAAAATGAAAAGACTTAAGCTGGCAAAAGCACAGCAAAGAACTGTACGTTCTTCTAAATCACAAATCCCCAAGGAGAGTCCAATTGTGTCGGTTGCGATGCCTGACCTTCCCAACACTGAATGGGAAGAGGTGGTACCTTCCATCATTTGCACGCCCCCTGCAAGTGCTGGAAGGAGCACCCCAGTCCAGTTCCTGATAGTCAAATTGAAGATGTCACTGTTGAAGTACACCAGGATGAGGATATGGGTGTTGCTGGCGCTGAGGAGGAAATTGACAAGGAGTATTCGGATGGTAAGGTGGTTTGTTTAAGTCAGGCACCCGGAAAGACACCTGTTGTCCATGGGACAAATATGGCCATTGACATGCCTGGTCAAATTACAAAAAAATCACCTCTTCGGTGTGGAATTATTTTAACAGAAATGCGGACAACAGGTGTCAAGCCGTGTGTTGCCTTTGTCAAGCTGTAATAAGTAGGGGTAAGTACGTTAACCACCTAGGAACATCCTCCCTTATATGTCACCTGGAGTGCATTCATCAGAAGTCATTGACAAGTTCAAAAACTTTGGGTGACAGTGAAAGCAGTCCACTGACAACTAACTCCCTTCCTCTTGTAACCAAGCTCCTGCAAACCTCACCACCAACTCCCTCAGTGTCAATTTCCTCCTTAGACAAGAAAGCCAATAGTCCTGCAGGCCATGTCACTGGCAAGTCTGAAGAGTCCTCTCCTGCCTGGGATTCCTCCGATGCATCCTTGAGTGTAACACCTACTGCTGCTGGCACTGCTGTTGTTGCTGCTGGGAGTCGATCGTCATCCCAGAGGGGAAGTCGGAAGACCACTTGTACTACTTTCAGTAAAGCAATTGACTGTCCAACAGTCCTTTGCGAGGAAGATGAAATATCACAGCAGTCATCCTGCTGCAAAGCATATAACTCAGCTGCCGTGGTATTAACCGTGTGTCCGTTATCCACTGTTAAACCACAGGGAATTGGAGAAATGATTGAGGTACTGTGTCCCCGGTACTAAATACCATCTAGGTTCCATTTCTCTAGGAAGGCGATACCGAGAATGTACACAGACCTAAGAAAAAGAGTCACCAGTGTCCTAAAAAATGCAGTTGTACCCAATGTCCACTTAACCACGGACATGTGGACAAGTGGAGCAGGGCAGACTCAGGACTATATGACTGTGACAGCCCACTGGGTAGATGTATTGCCTCCCACAGCAAGAACAGCAGCGGCGGCACCAGTAGCAGCATCTCGCAAACGCCAGCTCATTCATAGGCAGGCTACGCTATGTATCACCACTTTTCATAAGAGGCACACAGCTGACAACCGCTTACGGAAACTGAGGAACATCATCGCAGATTGGCCTACCCTAACTGATCTCTCCTGGGGATTTGTGACATCGGACAACGCCACCAATATTGTGTGTGCATTACATCTGGGCAAATTCCAGCACGTCCCATGTTTTGCACATACATTGAATTTGGTGGTGCAGAATTTTTAAAAAAATTACAGGGGCATGCAAGAGATGCTGTCGGTGGCCTGAAGAATTGCGGGCCACTTTCGGCATTCAGCCACCGCGTGCCGTAGACTGGAGCACCAGCAAACACTCCTGAACCTGCACCGCCATCATCTGTAGCAAGAGGTGGTAACGAGGTGGAATTCAAGCCTCTATATGCTTCAAAGGATGGAGGAGCAGCAAAAGGCCATTCAAGCCTATACATCTGCCTACGATATAGGCAAAGGAGGGGGAATGCACCTGACTCAAGCGCAGTGGAGAATGATTTCAACGTTGTGCAAGGTTCTACAACCCTTTGAACTTGCCACACGTGAAGTCAGTTCAGACACTGCCAGCCTGAGTCAGGTCATTCCCCTCATCAGGCTTTTGCAGAAGAAGCTGGAGCGATTGAAGGAGGAGCTAAAATGGAGCGATTCTGCTAGGCATGTGGGGCTTGTGGATGGAGCCCTTAATTCGCTTAACCAGGATTCACGGGTGGTCAATCTGTTGAAATCAGAGCACTACATTTTGGCCACCGTGCTCGATCTTAGGTTTAAAGTCTACGTTGTATCTCTCTTTCTGGCAGACACAAGTCTGCAGAGGTGCAAAGACCTGCTGGTGAGACATTTGTCAAGTCAAGCGGAACATGACCCCTGAACAGCTCCTCCTTCACATTCTCCCGCAACTGGGGCTGCGAGGAAAAGGCTAAGAATTCCGAGCCCACCCGCTGGCGGTGATGCAGGGCAGTCTGTAGCGAGTGCTGACATCTGGTCCGGACTGAAGGACCTGCCAACGATTACTGACATGTCGTCTACTGTCACTGCATATGATTCTCTCACCATTGAAAGAATGGTGGAGGATTATATGAGTGACCACATCCAAGTAGGCACGTACGTATACTGGCAGGAAAAAGAGGCAATTTGGAGGCCCTTGCAGAAACTGGCTTTATTTTACCTAAATTGCCCCCCCTCCAGTGTGTACTCCGAAAGAGTGTTTAGTGCAGCCGCTCACCTTGTCAGCGATCTGCGTACGAAGTTACTTCCAGAAAATGTGGAGCAGATGATGTTCATCAAAATGAATTATAATCAATTCCTCTGTGGAGACATTCACCAGCAATTGCCTCCAGAAAGTACACAGGGACCTGAGATGGTGGATTCCAGTGGGGACGAAATAATAATCTGTGAGGAGGGGTATGTACACAGTGAAAGGGGTGAGGAATCGGACGATGAGTAGGAGGTGGACATCTTGCCTCTGTAGAGCCAGTTTGTGCAAGGAGAGATTGATTGCTTCTTTTTTGGTGGGGGCCCAAACCAACCAGTCATTTCAGTCACAGTCGTGTGGCAGACCCTGTCGCTGAAATTGTGGGTTTGTTAAAGTGCGCATGTCCTGTTTATACAACATAAGGGTGGGTGGGAGGGCCCAAGGGCAAATCCATCTTGCACCTCTTTTTTCTTTAATTTATCTTTGCATCATGTGATGTTTGGGGCCAATTTTTTTTAAGTGCCATCATGTATCACTCCTAGATGGGCCAGGTGTTTGTGCCGGCCACTTGGGTCACTTAGCTTAGTCATCCAGCGACCTCGGTGCAAATTTTAGGACTAAAAATAATATTGTGATGTGTGAGGTGTTCAGAATAGACTGGAAATGAGTGGAAATTATGGTTATTGAGGTTAATAATACTATGGGATCAAAATTACCCACAAATTCTATGATTTAAGCTGTTTTTGAGGGGTTTTTGAAAAAAACACCCGAATCCAAAACACACCCGAATCCAACAAAAAATTTTCAGGGAGGTTTTGAAAAAAACGCGTCCGAATCCAAAACACGGCCGCAGAACCGAATCCAAAACACAAAACCCGAAAAATGTCCGGTGCACATCACTAGTTTTATAGTACAATCACCCTGTGATATACATCCAGTTCTTACTGTGTACTGTTATATCTATTGTTATATAGCTGTGTAAGCTAGTCCAGTGCAGTATTATTGTCAGTAATAACCTCTGCATTGTACAAACTGTGACTTTCTGTGTGTGCATTTGATAGCTGAGTGGTGTCCATTTCGTGTCTTTCACTCAACTTGCTATCCCTATATTCCATAACCTGAGGGGGCTTGGTGTGTCAGGTGTTATCTAATATAGGATTTTCACAAAGATATACTGTGTTACATATTTTTCTCTGTGATTTAGTCACCATATCTCTCCTTTATCTCTGCTAGTGCTGACTACACTGCACAGTGGTTTGGGTTTAGACGTATAGTGCTGCTGATAATTGTACTGTGTTACCTCATACTGCAAGTTATATCATGTCTGCTCTGAGGGTAACGGTTCTGGGGTGGAACAAACTGCTGGTGTTTCTGAAGCCACAGACACATATGAGGAGAATATAGTAGCTGTGTGCTCTGGTTCTGGGGCTCCTTGCCCCGCAGTGGGACTGTGGCAGCGGAGGCACATACTGACCCACCGTGGGATGTTTTTTCCACGCTTCTGCATATGCTAGTTCATAAACTAACACCCCCTATCGGACCCCCAATGCTGGTACAACCGTATGTGGTCCCTGCAGCTAACCCACCGTGAGCGGACAATTTATCTGCTAAATTAAAGAAGTTGAACCAGTCCTTGACTACTAAAAAGTCTGACCAACGCTCGCCTAAGTCCGAGAAGTCCTCTAAGCCAGCGCTTGTCTCCTCACAATCCACTGCTGTCACTGACACCTCGTCTGATGAAGACAGCACATATACTGACCCCACAGGTTCTGACTCAGATACGGCTGATGGGGAGGATAGTTTACATGTGGATGTTCCTGATCTTTTGGAGGCTATTAAGTTAATTCTGCAGATTATGGATGATCCCGAGCGCCATCCGTTCCTCCTAAGAAACCAGATAGGTTCAAGCGTCAGAAGGTGATTAAACAAGTTTTACCTTACTCTGATCACCTAGTGGATATACGTCAGTAACCCAGGGAAAACCCGGGTACGAAGTTTGTGCCTCACAAGAAGATGCTGGCTCGCTATATCCTCGTGCCAGAGCTGTCTATGAATTGGGAAACGCCTCCTCCAGTGGACTCACATGTGGCTAGGATGGTGGTTTCCTCAGCTCTACCTGTCACTACTGTCACATCTCTAAAAGAGCCTACGGATAAATGTGTGGAGGGTTGTATGAAAGTGATTTACACCCTCACTGGTGCAGCACAAAGGCCCACTATTGCAGCTACATGGGCTGCAGAGGCTATTGAAGCATGAGTCTTGGAGTTAGAAGCTGAAATCTCCTCTGACCATGCTAGACAATGCTTGTCATATATTGTCACAGCTTCTCGATATATTAAATAGGCGGCTTCTGATGCCGGTATCCTAGCAGCCAAGGCCTCTACTACGTCAGTCCTGGGTCGCCGGATATTGTGGCTGAGAACCTGGTCTGTGGATCTGGACTCTAGAAAAAGCCTGGAGGTACTCCCTTTCAAGGGAGATATTCTGTTTGGGGAGGACTTAAATAAGATTGTGGCTGACTTGGCTACTGCCAAAACTGCCTGTCTGCCTAATACCGCTCCTTCTGTGTGGAAGGCTAAAAGTACATCCTTTCGCCTCTTTCGTCCTTCAGGTAAAACAAAAGGTCAGGCGTACCATAAGCAGGCCCGCACTTCCAAACCTGATAAGCCAAAGCCCAAAAGAGCCTGGGCTGCCCATCAGCCAGCTGCCAAGACCGATAAGCCTTCCGCATGACGGGGCGGGCCTCCCACTGGGGGATCCCAGGGTGGGGGGCCGGCTTCTAGGGTATACCCAGGAATGGTTAAAGACCACTTCAGATACCTGGGTATGGGAAGTTGTCACTCAAGGTTATGCCATAGCCTTCAAAAACCGACCCCCTCATCGATTTTGCCAGACAGATGTTCCTTTGGACCAGACAAAGGCAAAAACTCTACACTCGGTGGTACAGACCCTCCTGGATACAGGAGTCGTAATACAGGTGCCTCTTGCTCAGAGGGGCTGGGGTACTATTCTCCGCTGTTTCTAGTCCCGAAACTGAATGGGTCCACCCGGCCCATTCTCAACCTCAAGGCATTGAATAGGTTTGTGAAGATTTCCAAGTTCCGTATGGAAACCCTTCGCTCTATAGTTCTGGCCTTGGAACCTGGGGACTACATGGTCTCCCTGGACATACAGGATGCTTACCTGCATATTCCTATAGCAGTGTCATATCAACAATACCTGAGATTTGCTATTGGCAACATCCATTACCAGTTTCGGGCATTTCCCTTTGGTTTAACAACGGTTCTGCAAGTCTTCACCAAAGTTATGGTGGTGATGACGGTGGTACTCAGTCGTCAAGGGGTCAGGATACTGCCGTATCTGGACGACTTGTTAATCCTGGCAAATTCCCCAGATCTTCTCCTACATCATCTGGCTATTACGGTCCAGTTTCTACAAGCCCAAGGGTGGCTCATCAACTGGAAGAAATCCTCCCTAGTCCCTGCTCAGAGCATGGTGCACCTGGGAGCGCTGTTGGACACTCACAACCAGAGGTTGTTCTTGTTTCAGGAGAAAGTCCTGAAGCTTCAGGACAGGATTCGTTGCTTCCTTTCTCGTCCGTAAGTGTCGATACATTCGGCAAAGCAGGTTATGTGCCTCATGGTATCAGCATTCGACATGGTGGAGTATGCTCAATTCCATTCTCACCCCCTCCAGAGGCTGATTCTAGCCAAGTGGGTTGGCCTGCCTTACCGTACCAGATCTAACATGATCTTATTGACTCCGGAGGTCCGTCTGTCGCTGCTTTGGTTGCTCCGGGACCAACAATTGTGCAGGGGTCGTCCCTTCTGGATATCCAACTGGGTCCCGTTGACGACAGATGCCAGTCTAAGAGGTTGGGGCATGGTGCTGGAGCAGCACTCCCTTCAGGGTCGGTGGACCAAGGAGGAATCTCTTCTCTCGATCAATATTCTGGAATTGCAGGCGGTCTTCAATGCGTTGAACCTGGCCCAGCAAGTGTTCAAGTACAGTCGGATAACGCCACCACAGTGGCTTACATAAATTATCAAGGCGGCACTCGAAGCCGTTTGGCAATGAAGGAAGTCTCACGGATTCTACGTTGGGCGGCACGCCATCTACCAGCCATATCGGCAATATTCATTCCGGGAGTCCTGAATTGGGAAGCGGACTTTCTCAATCGTCAGGACGTGCATGCCGGCAAGTGGGGCCTCCATCCAGATGTGTTTCAACTCCTCGTGGAAAGTGTGGTCTTCCAGATGTGGATCTGATGGCGTCTCGACACAATCACAAGGTTCCGGTCTTCGGAGCAAGGACAAGGGATCCTCAAGCAGCATTCGTGGATGCGCTAGCGGTGCCGTGGAGATTTCGTCTGTCGTACGTGTTCCTTCCGGTGTCACTCCTGCCCAGGGTAATTCGGAAGTTCAAGCAAGAGAAAGGAAATCTGCTTCTCATAGCTCCGGCATGGCCCAGACGGCACTGGTTCTCAGACCTGCAGGGCCTGTCGTCAGAGCGTCCAATTCTACTTCCACAATGCCCAGACCTCCTCGTTCAGGGCCCCTGTGTCTACCAGGACCTAGCCCAACTGTCTTTGACGGCGTGGCTCTTGAAACTTCCGTCTTGAGGGCTAAGGGTTTTTCTGAAGATGTCATTAAAACTATGTTGCGGGCCCGGAAACCGGCTTCTGATCGGATTTACCATAGGGTCTGGCATTCCTACTTTGTTTGGTGCGCATCTAACAATTATGATGCTTCCAAGTTTAGTACAGCCAAGCTTTTGGCTTTTCTGCAGCAAGGCCTAGAGTTAGGCCTGCATCTGGCCTGCCTCAAGGTTCATATTTCTGCCTTGTCGGTGTGGTTTCAGAGAAAAATTGCGACTTTGCCTGATGTTCATACTTTCACTCAGGGTGTGTTGCGTATCCAACCTCCCTATGTCCCGCCTGTGGCTCCTTGGGACTTTCCGGTGGTTTTGGAGGCGTTGCAGGAACCTCCATTTGAACCCCTTGGTTCAGCGGACCTTAAGTGGCTTTCCTTTAAGGTTCTGTTCTTGCTGGCTATTGCCTCTGCTAGAAGAGTGTCGGATCTGGGTGCCTTGTCTTGTAGTTCCCCATATCTGATTTTTCACTGTGACCGGGCGGTTCTTAGGACTCGTCCCGGTTATTTACCTAAGGTGGTTTCTTCGTTCCACCTTAATCAGGAGATTGTGGTTCCGGCCTTTGTCTCTCCTGATTTGTCTCCCAAAGAGCGGTCTTTGGATGTGGTACGGGCTCTCCGTATCTACGTGATGAGAACTGCTTCTGTTAGGTAATCTGATTCTCTCTTTATTCTGTTTGGATTTCACAAACGGGGCTGGCCTGCTCACAAGCAGACTTTGGCCAGATGGATTACAATGGTGATTGCACATGCTTATGTGAGGGCTGGTCTGTCAGCTCTTGCTCACATTACGGCCCATTCTACTCGGTCTGTTGGACCTTCTTGGGTGGCCGGCCGTGGTGCGACCCTTGAACAATTGTGCATGGCGGCTACATGGTCCTCAGTGAACACGTTCATTAGGTTCTATGCCTTAGATACCGCCGCTTCCCAGGATGCTTCCTTTGGACGCCGGGTTCTTGTGCCCGCTACTGTGCATTCCCTCCCATAAGGAACTGCTTTAGGACATCCCCAATGTCTATCCTTGGGGAGCCCAGTGTACCCCGCAGCAGAAAACGAGTTTTATGGTAAGAACTTACCTTTGTTAAAACCCTTTCTGCGAGGTACACTGGGCTCCACAAGGCGCCCACTCTGACGCACTTAGCTTCTATGGGTTGGTATGGCATTAGCCGCTGACACTTCTCCTGTCGTAAGAGTGTGGTGTTTGTGGCAACTGGCAGTTGTCGTTTCTTTTAATTACTACTGCATTGGGCAGGTTAACAAAACTGAGGCGGGGTGATATAGGAGGCGGCGCTATGCATCTTGGGAAGAAGGTCAAAGCTTTTGAGCCTGTTGGTGCTTCGGATCAAGATCCTACTCTACACCCCAATGTCTATCCTTGTGGAGCCCAGTGTACCTCGCAGAAAGAGTTTTAACAAAGGTAAGTTCTTACCATTAAACTCATTATCTATGATAGCCAGAATCATGTTCCGTTTGTCCTGCTGAACAGAATCGCTCTGTGCAAGAGTAATATGATTTTAGAAAAACAGATTGTTTAAAAGTGGATATTTTAATAAAGTGAGTGTGTGATTATATTTACCAACGTCCATTTTCCTGGACTTCTTCAGATATAAGCCTCTACATAACGTATACCTCCCAACATTCTGGTGTTGTAAGGAGGGACTCCTTACAACTGGGCGCGCGGCCTAATGGAAAGGGCCATGGCATCACGTGGGTGATGCGCTCGTGAGCCACGCCTCCAAATTTCGTTACAGTGGGGGCACGGCCAGCACTCTGTGAGCCGCTAGTCATGCCCCCAGTCCCTCTCCATCACTGGAATAGACTCTGTGCTCATGCACACTGCGTCTATTCTCCGCTGCTCTACTCTGAACTGAGCGAAGCAGGGAGTGATAGAGAGCCTCCCAACTGCGCCCCCCCCCCCCTACCCTACACACCGTGGAACACTGCGGCCTCTGGGAGGGACAGCGGTAGAGATGAGCGGGTTCGGTTTCTCTGAATCCGAACCCGCCAGAACTTCATGTTTTTTTTCACGAGTCCGAGCGACTCGGATCTTCCCGCCTTGCTCGGTTAACCCGAGCGCGCCCGAACGTCATCATGACGCTGTCGGATTCTCGCGAGGCTCGGATTCTATCGCGAGACTCGGATTCTATATAAGGAGCCGCGCGTCGCCGCCATTTTCACACGTGCATTGAGATTGATAGGGAGAGGACGTGGCTGGCGTCCTCTCCGTTTAGACACTTGATTTACTAATTTTGGGGAGCATTAGGAGTACTCAGTAGTGTACAGTGCAGAGTTTTGCTGATAGTGACCAGTGACCACCACTTTTATTTATAATCCGTTCTCTGCCTGAAAAAAGCGATACACAGCACACAGTGACTCAGTCACATACATACCATATCTGTGTGCACTGCTCAGGCTCAGGCCAGTGTGCTGCATCATCTATATATATTATATATCTGTCTGACTGCTCAGCTCACACAGCTTATAATTGTGGGGGAGACTGGGGAGCACTACTGCAGTGCCAGTTATAGGTTATAGCAGGAGCCAGGAGTACATAATATTATATTAAAATTAAACAGTGCACACTTTTGCTGCAGGAGTGCCACTGCCAGTGTGACTAGTGACCAGTGACCTGACCACCAGTATATAATATTAGTAGTATACTATCTCTTTATCAACCAGTCTATATTAGCAGCAGACACAGTACAGTGCGGTAGTTCACGGCTGTGGCTACCTCTGTGTCGGCACTCGGCAGCCCGTCCATAATTGTATATACCAGTGACCTAACCGTGGTTTTTTTTTCTTTCTTTATACATACATACTAGTTACGAGTATACTATCTCTTTATCAACCAGTCTATATATTAGCAGCAGACACAGTACAGTGCGGTAGTTCACGGCTGTGGCTACCTCTGTGTCGGCACTCGGCAGCCCGTCCATAATTGTATATACCAGTGACCTAACCATGGTTTTTTTTTCTTTCTTTATACATACATACTAGTTACGAGTATACTATCTCTTTATCAACCAGTCTATATATTAGCAGCAGACACAGTACAGTGCGGTAGTTCACGGCTGTGGCTACCTCTGTGTCGGCACTCGGCAGCCCGTCCATAATTGTATATACCAGTGACCTAACCGTGGTTTTTTTTTCTTTCTTTATACATACATACTAGTTACGAGTATACTATCTCTTTATCAACCAGTCTATATATTAGCAGCAGACACAGTACAGTGCGGTAGTTCACGGCTGTGGCTACCTCTGTGTCGGCACTCGGCAGCCCGTCCATAATTGTATATACCACCTAACCGTGGTTTTTTTTTCTTTCTTTATACATACATACTAGTTACGAGTATACTATCTCTTTATCAACCAGTCTATATATTAGCAGCAGACACAGTACAGTGCGGTAGTTCACGGCTGTGGCTACCTCTGTGTCGGCACTCGGCAGCCCGTCCATAAGTGTATACTAGTATCCAATCCATCCATCTCCATTGTTTACCTGAGGTGCCTTTTAGTTGTGCCTATTAAAATATGGAGAACAAAAATGTTGAGGTTCCAAAATTAGGGAAAGATCAAGATCCACTTCCACCTCGTGCTGAAGCTGCTGCCACTAGTCATGGCCGAGACGATGAAATGCCAGCAACGTCGTCTGCCAAGGCCGATGCCCAATGGCATAGTACAGAGCATGTCAAAACCAAAACACCAAATATCAGTAAAAAAAGGACTCCAAAACCTAAAATAAAATTGTCGGAGGAGAAGCGTAAACTTGCCAATATGCCATTTACCACACGGAGTGGCAAGGAACGGCTGAGGCCCTGGCCTATGTTCATGGCTAGTGGTTCAGCTTCACATGAGGATGGAAGCACTCAGCCTCTCGCTAGAAAACTGAAAAGACTCAAGCTGGCAAAAGCACCGCAAAGAACTGTGCGTTCTTTGAAATCCCAAATCCACAAGGAGAGTCCAATTGTGTCGGTTGCGATGCCTGACCTTCCCAACACTGGACGTGAAGAGCATGCGCCTTCCACCATTTGCACGCCCCCTGCAAGTGCTGGAAGGAGCACCCGCAGTCCAGTTCCTGATAGTCAGATTGAAGATGTCAGTGTTGAAGTACACCAGGATGAGGAGGATATGGGTGTTGCTGGCGCTGGGGAGGAAATTGACCAGGAGGATTCTGATGGTGAGGTGGTTTGTTTAAGTCAGGCACCCGGGGAGACACCTGTTGTCCGTGGGAGGAATATGGCCGTTAACATGCCAGGTGAAAATACCAAAAAAATCAGCTCTTCGGTGTGGAGGTATTTCACCAGAAATGCGGACAACAGGTGTCAAGCCGTGTGTTCCCTTTGTCAAGCTGTAATTAGTAGGGGTAAGGACGTTAACCACCTCGGAACATCCTCCCTTATACGTCACCTGCAGCGCATTCATAATAAGTCAGTGACAAGTTCAAAAACTTTGGGTGACAGCGGAAGCAGTCCACTGACCAGTAAATCCCTTCCTCTTGTAACCAAGCTCACGCAAACCACCCCACCAACTCCCTCAGTGTCAATTTCCTCCTTCCCCAGGAATGCCAATAGTCCTGCAGGCCATGTCACTGGCAAGTCTGACGAGTCCTCTCCTGCCTGGGATTCCTCCGATGCATCCTTGCGTGTAACGCCTACTGCTGCTGGCGCTGCTGTTGTTGCCGCTGGGAGTCGATGGTCATCCCAGAGGGGAAGTCGTAAGCCCACTTGTACTACTTCCAGTAAGCAATTGACTGTTCAACAGTCCTTTGCGAGGAAGATGAAATATCACAGCAGTCATCCTACTGCAAAGCGGATAACTGAGTCCTTGACAACTATGTTGGTGTTAGACGTGCGTCCGGTATCCGCCGTTAGTTCACAGGGAACTAGACAATTTATTGAGGCAGTGTGCCCCCGTTACCAAATACCATCTAGGTTCCACTTCTCTAGGCAGGCGATACCGAGAATGTACACGGACGTCAGAAAAAGACTCACCAGTCTCCTAAAAAATGCAGTTGTACCCAATGTCCACTTAACCACGGACATGTGGACAAGTGGAGCAGGGCAGGGTCAGGACTATATGACTGTGACAGCCCACTGGGTAGATGTATGGACTCCCGCCGCAAGAACAGCAGCGGCGGCACCAGTAGCAGCATCTCGCAAACGCCAACTCTTTCCTAGGCAGGCTACGCTTTGTATCACCGCTTTCCAGAATACGCACACAGCTGAAAACCTCTTACGGCAACTGAGGAAGATCATCGCGGAATGGCTTACCCCAATTGGACTCTCCTGTGGATTTGTGGCATCGGACAACGCCAGCAATATTGTGTGTGCATTAAATATGGGCAAATTCCAGCACGTCCCATGTTTTGCACATACCTTGAATTTGGTGGTGCAGAATTTTTTAAAAAACGACAGGGGCGTGCAAGAGATGCTGTCGGTGGCCAGAAAAATTGCGGGACACTTTCGGCGTACAGGCACCACGTACAGAAGACTGGAGCACCACCAAAAACTACTGAACCTGCCCTGCCATCATCTGAAGCAAGAAGTGGTAACGAGGTGGAATTCAACCCTCTATATGCTTCAGAGGTTGGAGGAGCAGCAAAAGGCCATTCAAGCCTATACAATTGAGCACGATATAGGAGATGGAATGCACCTGTCTCAAGTGCAGTGGAGAATGATTTCAACGTTGTGCAAGGTTCTGATGCCCTTTGAACTTGCCACACGTGAAGTCAGTTCAGACACTGCCAGCCTGAGTCAGGTCATTCCCCTCATCAGGCTTTTGCAGAAAAAGCTGGAGGCATTGAAGAAGGAGCTAAAAGGGAGCGATTCCGCTAGGCATGTGGGACTTGTGGATGCAGCCCTTAATTCGCTTAACAAGGATTCACGGGTGGTCAATCTGTTGAAATCAGAGCACTACATTTTGGCCACCGTGCTCGATCCTAGATTTAAAGCCTACCTTGGATCTCTCTTTCCGGCAGACACAGGTCTGCTGGGGTTGAAAGACCTGCTGGTGACAAAATTGTCAAGTCAAGCGGAACGCGACCTGTCAACATCTCCTCCTTCACATTCTCCCGCAACTGGGGGTGCGAGGAAAAGGCTCAGAATTCCGAGCCCACCCGCTGGCGGTGATGCAGGGCAGTCTGGAGCGACTGCTGATGCTGACATCTGGTCCGGACTGAAGGACCTGACAACGATTACGGACATGTCGTCTACTGTCACTGCATATGATTCTCTCAACATTGATAGAATGGTGGAGGATTATATGAGTGACCGCATCCAAGTAGGCACGTCACACAGTCCGTACTTATACTGGCAGGAAAAAGAGGCAATTTGGAGGCCCTTGCACAAACTGGCTTTATTCTACCTAAGTTGCCCTCCCACAAGTGTGTACTCCGAAAGAGTGTTTAGTGCCGCCGCTCACCTTGTCAGCAATCGGCGTACGAGGTTACATCCAGAAAATGTGGAGAAGATGATGTTCATTAAAATGAATTATAATCAATTCCTCCGCGGAGACATTGACCAGCAGCAATTGCCTCCACAAAGTACACAGGGAGCTGAGATGGTGGATTCCAGTGGGGACGAATTGATAATCTGTGAGGAGGGGGATGTACACGGTGATATATCGGAGGGTGAAGATGAGGTGGACATCTTGCCTCTGTAGAGCCAGTTTGTGCAAGGAGAGATTAATTGCTTCTTTTTTTGGGGGGGTCCAAACCAACCCGTCATATCAGTCACAGTCGTGTGGCAGACCCTGTCACTGAAATGATGGGTTGGTTAAAGTGTGCATGTCCTGTTTTGTTTATACAACATAAGGGTGGGTGGGAGGGCCCAAGGATAATTCCATCTTGCACCTCTTTTTTCTTTTCTTTTTCTTTGCATCATGTGCTGATTGGGGAGGGTTTTTTGGAAGGGACATCCTGCGTGACACTGCAGTGCCACTCCTAGATGGGCCCGGTGTTTGTGTCGGCCACTAGGGTCGCTAATCTTACTCACACAGCTACCTCATTGCGCCTCTTTTTTTCTTTGCGTCATGTGCTGTTTGGGGAGGGTTTTTTGGAAGGGACATCCTGCGTGACACTGCAGTGCCACTCCTAGATGTGCCCGGTGTTTGTGTCGGCCACTAGGGTCGCTAATCTTACTCACACAGCTACCTCATTGCGCCTCTTTTTTTCTTTGCGTCATGTGCTGTTTGGGGAGGGTTTTTTGGAAGGGACATCCTGCGTGACACTGCAGTGCCACTCCTAGATGGGCCCGGTGTTTGTGTCGGCCACTAGGGTCGCTAATCTTACTCACACAGTCAGCTACCTCATTGCGCCTCTTTTTTTCTTTGCGTCTTGTGCTGTTTGGGGAGGGTTTTTTGGAAGGGCCATCCTGCGTGACACTGCAGTGCCACTCCTAGATGGGCCCGGTGTTTGTGTCGGCCACTAGGGTCGCTAATCTTACTCACACAGCTACCTCATTGCGCCTCTTTTTTTCTTTGCGTCATGTGCTGTTTGGGGAGGGTTTTTTGGAAGGGCCATCCTGCGTGACACTGCAGTGCCACTCCTAGATGGGCCCGGTGTTTGTGTCGGCCACTAGGGTCGCTAATCTTACTCACACAGCTACCTCATTGCGCCTCTTTTTTTCTTTGCGTCATGTGCTGTTTGGGGAGGGTTTTTTGGAAGGGACATCCTGCGTGACACTGCAGTGCCACTCCTAGATGGGCCCGGTGTTTGTGTCGGCCACTAGGGTCGCTTATCTTACTCACACAGCGACCTCGGTGCAAATTTTAGGACTAAAAATAATATTGTGAGGTGTGAGGTATTCAGAATAGACTGAAAATGAGTGTAAATTATGGTTTTTGAGGTTAATAATACTTTGGGATCAAAATGACCCCCAAATTCTATGATTTAAGCTGTTTTTTAGTGTTTTTGGAAAAAAACACCCGAATCCAAAACACACCCGAATCCGACAAAAATAATTCGGTGAGGTTTTGCCAAAACGCGTTCGAACCCAAAACACGGCCGCGGAACCGAACCCAAAACCCGAAAAATTTCAGGCGCTCATCTCTAGACAGCGGGACAGACCCCAAAAAATAGGACTGTCCCGCGAAAATCGGGACAGTTGGGAGGTATGTAGATGTGATGCGAATACATACCACGTTTTGCATTTGTTTTAGATACAAGTGTGGAAATTGAGAATACACTGAGAGTAATCTATAACAGCGCTGTGATTTTCCTTTATTTGACTTTGTCTCTACTAAATAGGAGAGGACAGGACTCATTAATTTTTAATATGTCTGTGACTGTAAATATATGCTGCATATTTGTAAACAGAACAGCTATTCTTTGTCACTTAGGAGCTACAGTAAAAACTGTACTATGAAAGTGCCAAGTTTGCCATTCAGCTGCATAGCATAAAAACCTCAATTTATTTAGCTGCATATTAGATGGAAAAATTTAAGTCCAATTAGTACTGCAGACCACACAGCTTAAAAAATCCAGCGGGACAGTTCGCTATTCGGATACTGTCCCACTGTCCCGCTGTCCCTCCCGCGGGTAGCTGCGAGTGATCTCTGAATAGATTAGAAATACAAAAATATATATAGTTTGAAGCACAATCCTGTTTCAATAACGTGATGCTCAATATATGTGTCATGAACCGATCACTCACCACTGCGGGTTCTGGGGTCCGTCCGTTGCCGGCGCGGTTGCTCGGCCGTGTGGGGACTAGAGATGAGCGCCGGAAATTTTTCGGGTTTTGTGTTTTGGTTTTGGGTTCGGTTCCGCGGCCGTGTTTTGGGTTCGACCGCGTTTTGGCAAAACCTAACCGAATTTTTTTGTCGGATTCGGGTGTGTTTTGGATTCGGGTGTTTTTTTAAAAAAACACTAAAAAACAGCTTAAATCATAGAATTTGGGGGTCATTTTGATCTCAAAGTATTATTAACCTCAAAAACCATAATTTACACTCATTTTCAGTCTATTCTGAATACCTCACACCTCACAATATTATTTTTAGTCCTAAAATTTGCACCTAGGTCGCTGGATGACTAAGCTGGGCGACCCTAGTGGCCGACACAAACACCGGGCCCATCTAGGAGTGGCACTGCAGTGTCACGCAGGATGGCCCTTCCAAAATACCCTCCCCAAACAGCACATGACGCAAAGAAAAAAAGAGGCGCAATGAGGTAGCTGTGTGAGTAAGATAAGCGACCCTAGTGGCCGACACAAACACCTGGCCCATCTAGGAGTGGCACTGCAGTGTCACGCAGGATGGCCCTTCCAAAAAACCCTCCCCAAACAGCACATGACGCAAAGAAAAAAAGAGGCGCAATGAGGTAGCTGTGTGAGTAAGATAAGCGACCCTAGTGGCCGACACAAACACCGGGCCCATCTAGGAGTGGCACTGCAGTGTCACGCAGGATGGCCCTTCCAAAAAACCCTCCCCAAACAGCACATGATGCAAAAAAAAAAAAGAGGCGCAATGAGGTAGCTGTGTGAGTAAGATAAGCGACCCTAGTGGCCGACACAAACACCGGGCCCATCTAGGAGTGGCACTGCAGTGTCACGCAGGATGGCCCTTCCAAAAAACCCTTCCCAAACAGCACATGACGCAAAGAAAAAAAGAGGCGCAATGAGGTGGCTGTGTGAGTAAGATAAGCGACCCTAGTGGCCGACACAAACACCTGGCCCATCTAGGAGTGGCACTGCAGTGTCACGCAGGATGGCCCTTCCAAAAAACACTCCCCAAACAGCACATGACGCAAAGAAAAATTAAGAAAAAAGAGGTGCAAGATGGAATTGTCCTTGGGCCCTCCCACCCACCCTTATGTTGTATAAACAGGACATGCACACTTTAACCAACCCATCATTTCAGTGACAGGGTCTGCCACACGACTGTAACTGATATGACGGGTTGGTTTGGACCCCCACCAAAAAAGAAGCAATTAATCTCTCCTTGCACAAACTGGCTCTACAGAGGCAAGATGTCCACCTCATCATCATCCTCCGATATATCACCGTGTACATCCCCCTCCTCACAGATTATCAATTCGTCCCCACTGGAATCCACCATCTCAGCTCCCTGTGTACTTTGTGGAGGCAATTGCTGCTGGTCAATGTCTCCGCGGAGGAATTGATTATAATTCATTTTAATGAACATCATCTTCTCCACATTTTCTGGATGTAACCTCGTACGCCGATTGCTAAAAAGGTGAGCAGCGGCACTAAACACTCTTTCGGAGTACACACTTGTGGGAGGGCAACTTAGGTAGAATAAAGCCAGTTTGTGCAAGGGCCTCCAAATTGCCTCTTTTTCCTGCCAGTATAAGTACGGACTGTGTGACGTGCCTACTTGGATGCGGTCACTCATATAATCCTCCACCATTCTTTCAATGGTGAGAGAATCATATGCAGTGACAGGAGACGACATGTCCGTAATCGTTGTCAGGTCCTTCAGTCCGGACCAGATGTCAGCATCAGCAGTCGCTCCAGACTGCCCTGCATCACCGCCAGCGGGTGGGCTCGGAATTCTGCCTTTTCCTCGCACCCCCAGTTGCGGGAGAATGTGAAGGAGGAGATGTTGTTGACAGGTCGCGTTCCGCTTGACTTGACAATTTTCTCACCAGCAGGTCTTTCAACCCCAGCAGACTTGTGTCTGCCGGAAAGAGAGATCCAAGGTAGGCTTTAAATCTAGGATCGAGCACGGTGGCCAAAATGTAGTGCTCTGATTTCAACAGATTGACCACCCGTGAATCCTTGTTAAGCGAATTAAGGGCTCCATCCACAAGTCCCACATGCCTAGCGGAATCGCTCCGTGTTAGCTCCTCCTTCAATGTCTCCAGCTTCTTCTGCAAAAGCCTGATGAGGGGAATGACCTGACTCAGGCTGGCAGTGTCTGAACTGACTTCACGTGTGGCAAGTTCAAAGGGCATCAGAACCTTGCACAACGTTGAAATCATTCTCCACTGCGCTTGAGACAGGTGCATTCCACCTCCTATATCGTGCTCAATTGTATAGGCTTGAATGGCCTTTTGCTGCTCCTCCAACCTCTGAAGCATATAGAGGGTTGAATTCCACCTCGTTACCACTTCTTGCTTCAGATGATGGCAGGGCAGGTTCAGTAGTTTTTGGTGGTGCTCCAGTCTTCTGTACGTGGTGCCTGTACGCCGAAAGTGTCCCGCAATTCTTCTGGCCACCGACAGCATCTCTTGCCTGCCCCTGTCGTTTTTTAAAAAATTCTGCACCACCAAATTCAAGGTATGTGCAAAACATGGGACGTGCTGGAATTTGCCCATATTTAATGCACACACAATATTGCTGGCGTTGTCCGATGCCACAAATCCACAGGAGAGTCCAATTGGGGTAAGCCATTCCGCGATGATCTTCCTCAGTTGCCGTAAGAGGTTTTCAGCTGTGTGCGTATTCTGGAAAGCGGTGATACAAAGCGTAGCCTGCCTAGGAAAGAGTTGGCGTTTGCGAGATGCTGCTACTGGTGCCACCGCTGCTGTTCTTGCGGCGGGAGTCCATACATCTACCCAGTGGGCTGTCACAGTCATATAGTCCTGACCCTGCCCTGCTCCACTTGTCCACATGTCCGTGGTTAAGTGGACATTGGGTACAACTGCATTTTTTAGGACACTGGTGAGTCTTTTTCTGACGTCCGTGTACATTCTCGGTATCGCCTACCTAGAGAAGTGGAACCTAGATGGTATTTGGTAACGGGGGCACACTGCCTCAATAAATTGTCTAGTTCCCTGTGAACTAACGGCGGATACCGGACGCACGTCTAACACCAACATAGTTGTCAAGGCCTCAGTTATCCGCTTTGCAGCAGGATGACTGCTGTGATATTTCATCTTCCTCGCAAAGGACTGTTGGACAGTCAATTGCTTACTGGAAGTAGTACAAGTGGGCTTACGACTTCCCCTCTGGGATGACCATCGACTCCCAGCAGCAACAACAGCAGCGCCAGCAGCAGTAGGCGTTACACGCAAGGATGCATCGGAGGAATCCCAGGCAGGAGAGGAATCGTCAGAATTGCCAGTGACATGGCCTGCAGGACTATTGGCATTCCTGGGGAAGGAGGAAATTGACACTGAGGGAGATGGTGGGGTGGTTTGCGTGAGCTTGGTTACAAGAGGAAGGTATTTACTGGTCAGTGGACTGCTTCCGCTGTCACCCAAAGTTTTTGAACTTGTCACTGACTTATTATGAATGCGCTGCAGGTGACGTATAAGGGAGGATGTTCCGAGGTGGTTAACGTCCTTACCCCTACTTATTACAGCTTGACAAAGGCAACACACGGCTTGACACCTGTTGTCCGCATTTCTGTTGAAATACTTCCACACCGAAGAGCTGATTTTTTTGGTATTTTCACCAGGCATGTCAGTGGCCATATTCCTCCCACGGACAACAGGTGTCTCCCCGGGTGCCTGACTTAAACAAACCACCTCACCATCAGAATCCTCCTGGTCAATTTCCTCCCCAGCGCCAGCAACACCCATATCCTCCTCATCCTGGTGTACTTCAACACTGACATCTTCAATCTGACTATCAGGAACTGGACTGCGGGTGCTCCTTCCAGCACTTGCAGGGGGCGTGCAAATGGTGGAAGGCGCATGCTCTTCACGTCCAGTGTTGGGAAGGTCAGGCATCGCAACCGACACAATTGGACTCTCCTTGTGGATTTGGGATTTCGAAGAACGCACAGTTCTTTGCGGTGCTACTGCTTTTGCCAGCTTGAGTCTTTTCATTTTTCTAGCGAGAGGCTGAGTGCCTCCATCCTCATGTGAAGCTGAACCACTAGCCATGAACATAGGCCAGGGCCTCAGCCGTTCCTTGCCACTCCGTGTGGTAAATGGCATATTGGCAAGTTTACGCTTCTCCTCCGACAATTTTATTTTAGGTTTTGGAGTCCTTTTTTTACTGATATTTGGTGTTTTGGATTTGACATGCTCTGTACTATGACATTGGGCATCGGCCTTGGCAGACGACGTTGCTGGCATTTCATCGTCTCATCCATGACTAGTGGCAGCAGCTTCAGCACGAGGTGGAAGTGGATCTTGATCTTTCCCTAATTTTGGAACCTCAACATTTTTGTTCTCCATATTTTAATAGGCACAACTAAAAGGCACCTCAGGTAAACAATGGAGATGGATACTAGTATACTTATGGATGGACTGCCGAGTGCCGACACAGAGGTAGCTACAGCCGTGGACTACTGTACTGTGTCTGCTGCTAATATAGACTGGATGATAATGAGATGTAGTATGTATAAAGAAGAAAGAAAAAAAAAACACGGGTAGGTGGTATACAATTATGGATGGACTGCCGAGTGCCGACACAGAGGTAGCTACAGCCGTGGACTAACGTACTGTGTCTGCTGCTAATATAGACTGGATGATAATGAGATGTAGTATGTATAAAGAAGAAAGAAAAAAAAACCACGGGTAGGTGGTATACAATTATGGATGGACTGCCGAGTGCCGACACAGAGGTAGCTACAGCCGTGGACTAACGTACTGTGTCTGCTGCTAATATAGAGTCTAGACTGGATGATAAATTATTGATAATGAGATGAAATCAATATAATATCACTAGTACTGCAGCCGGACAGGTACTATATATATTTATTATGTAATGACTGATGACGGACCTGCTGGACACTGACAGGTCAGCACAGCACCGCAGACTGCTAGTCTGCTACAGTAAGCTACTATAGTAGTATGTAATAGTATAAAGAAGAATGAAAAAAAAAAAACCACGGGTAGGTGGTATACAATATTATATATGATATATATATATTATATACAATTATATATATATATATATATATATATATATATTAAACTGGTGGTGATTGATTATTAAACTGGTGGTCAGGTCACGTTGCAACTTGCAACTAGTACTCCGAGGCCTAAGCAGACAATCACAAAATATATTATTATACTGGTGGTCAGTGTGGTCACAACAATGGCAGTGTGGCACTGACTCTGGCAGCAAAAGTGTGCACTGTACGTTATATTATGTAGTATGTACTCCTGAGTCCTGCTCTCAGACTCTAACTGCTCCCCACTGTCAGTGTCTCCCCCACAAGTCAGATAATACACTTACAGTCACACTATCTAATCTATAAAATAATATCACTTCAGCAAGTAGTATAGTAGTATACAGGAGTATAGTAGTACTCCTCCTAATAATGCTCCCCAAAAATACTGTGTCTCTCTCTTCTCTAAACGGAGAGGACGCCAGCCACGTCCTCTCCCTATGACTCTCAATGCACGTGTGAAAATGGCGGCGACGCGTGGCTCCTTATATAGAATCCGAGTCTCGCGATAGAATCCGAGCCTCGCGAGAATCCGACAGCGTGATGATGACGTTCGGGCGCGCTCGGGTTAACCGAGCAAGGCGGGAAGATCCGAGTCGCTCGGACCCGTGTAAAAAAACATGAAGTTCGGGCGGGTTCGGATTCAGAGGAACCGAACCCGCTCATCTCTAGTGGGGACACGGTGTGATCAGCGGCAGAGGTGATGCAGGTTCTGAGAGCTGGGAGTGCAGGGACCGAATGGCCGCTGTGTGTCTGCAGTATAGGAGGTGGCCATGTTGGATACCAAATAAGCACCTGTGAGCACTTGTGAAACATCTGTGGGTAAGTGTTAGCCAATCCCGTGCTTGTGTTGTCTATAAATAGGCTGGGATTATGTTACTCTGAGCCAGTGCTTTGTTGTATCTACTCTATGCCTTAGCTCTGTGCGCACTCCGTGATATCCTGTGTGGTTCTAGTGGTCCTGATATCGTATCTGCCTGCAGCCTTCTCCGCAAGAGATCCACCAGCTCCCTGCTGTGCTGTTAGTTAATCGCTCTCCAAGTGGCAGCAAGTGGATTCCTGGGGGTTTATTTACTAAAGTGACAATTTTGTCAGATTTTGTTTTGTTTTTTCTAAGTGGCAGCACAGGAATTTACTAAGCACAAATATCGGCAGTGTTTGGGCTATTTGTAATGGTTTTCAGGGCAGAGATCAGAAATACGAATGAATAGACCTTTGGTCAAACATAGCTGTTTGTTCATGCAACACGGGAATTTACTATTCATTCGTATTTGGGTGTTTGTCTCTGAATGCTCAATTGCCGGTGTATTTTTTTGCGAATCGTTAAAAAAAGCAGCAAAAAAATAGACCTGCTTTTTCCTGCCGTGTTTGGATAGTCATGCACGGATCAGTGAGATCTGTGCATGGTTATCTGTGGGAAAGGGTCTGTTTAGGTGACAAATGTAAAAAAAAAATTGTGTGGGGTCCCTCTTCTAAGCACAACCAGCCTCAGGCTCTTTGAGCCGGTCCTGGTTGTAACAATGCAGGGAAAAAAATGCATAGGGTTCCCCATATTTAAACAACCAGCACCGGGCTCTGCGCCTAGTCCTGGTGCCCAAAATACCGGGGACAAAAGGCGAGCGGTCCCCCATATTTTTGACACCAGCACCGGGTTCCACTAGTCAGAGAGATAATGCCACAGCCGGGGGGCACTTTTATATTGGTCCCTGCAGCCCTGGCATTACATCCCCAACTAGTCACCCCTGGCCGGGTTACCCTGGAGGAGTGGGGACCCCTTAAATCAAGGGATCCCCCCTACAGCCACCCAAGGACCAGGGGTGAAGCCCGAGGCTGTCCCCCCCATCCGTGGGTGGTGGATGGGAGACTGATAGCCTTTTGTGTAAAAAAAATAATATTGTTTTTTGTAGCAGAACTACAAGTCCCAGCAAGCCTCCCCCGCAAGCTGGTACTTGGAGAACCACAAGTACCAGCATGCAGGTGGGAAACAGGCCCACTGGTACCTGTAGTTCTACTACAAAAAAATAACCCCAAAAAAACACTACATAGACACCATGAAAGTACAACTTTAATGTACATACATGCAGACTTACATACATACATACTTACCTATGTTGACACGGAGACCCTCGGTCCTCTTCTCCAGTAGAATCCATGGGGTACCTGTAAATAAAATATATATTTACAAACAAGTCTGTGTAGATCGGTCCTCTTCTTTCTCCTTGAAATCCACGTACTTGTTAAAATAATAAAACGAAAATCTCGAACCACGAACTGAAAGGGTTCCCATGTTTACACATGGAACCCCTTGTCCCGACTGGCGGGACCCCCCGTGACTCCTGTTAAAGAGGGTCCCGCTAGCCAATCAGGGAGCGCCACGTCATGGCACTCTCCTGATTGGATGTGCGCTCCTGACCTGTCAATCAGGAGGAGCGCACTGGTGACAATGTAGCGTAGCGGCACTCCATTATAATCAATGGTGGGAACTTTGCAGTCTGCGGTAACTGCGAGTAAATTGGGGTCACCCACAAGAGTGACCCCAATTAACTCACGGTTAACTGCAGACTGCAAAGTTCCCACTATTGATTATAATGGAGCGCCGCTATGCTACATTGTAACCAGTGCGCTCCTCCTGATTGGCTGTGCGCTCCTGCCCTGTCAATCAGGCGAAGCTCACCGGCTAGAATGGCACTTCGCGTAGCTCCATTCTAGCCTATGATGGGAAAAATGCGATCTGAAGGTAACTGCGAGCAGGTTTATTTGAAACCGCTAACCCCAATTAACCTCGCAGTTAGCCGCAGACCGCAATTTTCCCATCTACCGCCCAGGGAGGGGGGGGACAGCCTCGGGCTTCACTCCTGTCCCGTAGGTACCTGGAGAGGGGTACCCCTTGATTTAAGGTGTCCCCACTCCCCAGGGAAACCCAGCTAGGGGTGACTAGTTGGGGGGAGTGATGCTTTGGCCGCAGGGACATATATAAAAGTGTCCCTCGGCTGTGGCATCACCTCCCTGGCTAGTGGAGCCTGGTGCTGGTTTTAAAAATATGGGGGAGCCCTACATCTTTTGTATTTTTGGTACCAGGACTGGACAAAGAGCCCGGTGCTGGTTGTCTAAATATGGGGAACCCCTGCGCATTTTTTTCCCTGTATTTAAACAACCAGGATCGACTCAAAGAGGGGTTTGTGTTCCTGGAACACTGGGCGGACTTCTCAGTCAGGCGCCATCTATTTTGTCGTGACGGATTGCACCTGACTGAGGAGGGGGCAGCGGTGCTGGGGGGAAGGATGGTTAGAAGGTTGGAGGAGATTTTAAACTAGGAGCCTGGGGGGAGAGTTTAGCTAGAAACTACGGGTCATGCAGTGAGAATAGTGGGGATGGCGGTAGTAAGCGAAATGGGGGAGAAGTTGTGGGGAGGGTAAGAGCAGGCGGTAAGGTTACTAACATGGGTACTAAAAGAGATTTTACCAAAGCACTAACCAATGACGATTACAGGTCATAATTGCTACGTAAGGTGAAAGATGTCCCTAACGCAAGGGAAAATACTTATCTTAGTTGTATGTATGTAAACGCCAGAAGCATTACTGGTAAAAAGGGTGACCTAGAAATACTTGCAGCAAGCAAACAGTATGATATTATAGGCATTACTGAAACTTGGTGGGATGAATCTCATGATTGGACAGTCAATCTAGAGGGCTATACACTGTTTAGGAGAGACAGACTAAATAAAAAGGGTGGAGGGGTGTGTCTTTACGTAAAGCCGTTTTTAAAACCTGATATATGGGAAGATATTCAGGAGGGGACTGTAGACACTGTCGAGACATTATGGATAAATTGCATGCGGGGAAAAATGAATAAAAAAGTTAGTATTTGGTTTATGCTATAGGCCGCCTGGTATCAACGCATCTGATGAGGAATTGTTACTAAAGCAAATTGAAAGAGCAGCAGGAGTAGGAGATATTGTAGTGATGGGAGATTTTAACTATCCAAAGATAAACTGGAAAAACGATTCATGTGATACTGCTAGGGGCAACATGTTTTTAAATACACATGATGAGCGCCTGAAATTTTTCGGGCTTTGTGTTTTGGTTTTGGGTTCGGTTCCGCGGTCGAACCCAAAACACGGCCGCGGAACCGGCAAAACCTCACCGAATTTTTTTTGTCGGATTCGGGTGTGTTTTGGATTCGGGTGTTTTTTTCAAAAAACCCTAAAAAACAGCTTAAATCATAGAATTTGGGGGTCATTTTGATCCCATATTATTATTAACCTCAAAAACCATAATTTCCACTCATTTTCAGTCTATTCTGAATACCTCACACCTCACAATATTATTTTTAGTCCTAAAATTTGCACCGAGGTCGCTGGATGACTAAGCTAAGCGACCCTAGTGGCCGACACAAACACCTGGCCCATCTAGGAGTGGCACTGCAGTGTCACGCAGGATGTCCCTTCCAAAAAACCCTCCCCAAACAGCACATGACGCAAAGAAAAAAAGAGGCGCAATGAGGTAGCTGTGTGAGTAAGATTAGCGACCCTAGTGGCCGACACAAACACCGGGCCCATTTAGGAGTGGCACTGCAGTGTCACGCAGGATGGCCCTTCCAAAAAACACTCCCCAAACAGCACATGACGCAAAGAAAAAAAGAGGCGCAATGAGGTAGCTGTGTGAGTAAGATTAGCGACCCTAGTGGCCGACACAAACACCGGGCCCATTTAGGAGTGGCACTGCAGTGTCACGCAGGATGTCCCTTCCAAAAAACCCTCCCCAAACAGCACATGACGCAAAGAAAAAAAGAGGCGCAATGAGGTAGCTGTGTGAGTAAGATTAGCGACCCTAGTGGCCGACACAAACACCGGGCCCATCTAGGAGTGGCACTGCAGTGTCACGTAGGATGTCCCTTCCAAAAAACCCTCCCCAAACAGCACATGACGCAAAGAAAAAAAGAGGCGCAATGAGGTAGCTGTGTGAGTAAGATTAGCGACCCTAGTGGCCGACACAAACACCGGGCCCATCTAGGAGTGGCACTGCAGTGTCACGTAGGATGTCCCTTCCAAAAAACCCTCCCCAAACAGCACATGACGCAAAGAAAAAAAGAGGCGCAATGAGGTAGCTGTGTGAGTAAGATTAGCGACCCTAGTGGCCGACACAAACACCGGGCCCATCTAGGAGTGGCACTGCAGTGTCACGCAGGATGTCCCTTCCAAAAAACCCTCCCCAAACAGCACATGACGCAAAGAAAAAAAGAGGCGCAATGAGGTAGCTGTGTGAGTAAGATTAGCGACCCTAGTGGCCGACACAAACACCGGGCCCATCTAGGAGTGGCACTGCAGTGTCACGCAGGATGTCCCTTCCAAAAAACCCTCCCCAAACAGCACATGACGCAAAGAAAAATAAAAGAAAAAAGAGGTGCAAGATGGAATTGTCCTTGGGCCCTCCCACCCACCCTTATGTTGTATAAACAAAACAGGACATGCACACTTTAACCAACCCATCATTTCAGTGACAGGGTCTGCCACACGACTGTGACTGATATGACGGGTTGGTTTGGACCCCCCCCCAAAAAAGAAGCAATTAATCTCTCCTTGCACAAACTGGCTCTACAGAGGCAAGATGTCCACCTCATCATCATCCTCCGATATATCACCGTGTACATCCCCCTCCTCACAGATTATCAATTCGTCCCCACTGGAATCCACCATCTCAGCTCCCTGTGTACTTTGTGGAGGCAATTGCTGCTGGTCAATGTCTCCGCGGAGGAATTGATTATAATTCATTTTAATGAACATCATCTTCTCCACATTTTCTGGATGTAACCTCGTACGCCGATTGCTGACAAGGTGAGCGGCGGCACTAAACACTCTTTCGGAGTACACACTTGTGGGAGGGCAACTTAGGTAGAATAAAGCCAGTTTGTGCAAGGGCCTCCAAATTGCCTCTTTTTCCTGCCAGTATAAGTATGGACTGTGTGACGTGCCTACTTGGATGCGGTCACTCATATAATCCTCCACCATTCTTTCAATGGTGAGAGAATCATATTCAGTGACAGTAGACGACATGTCCGTAATCGTTGTCAGGTCCTTCAGTCCGGACCAGATGTCAGCATCAGCAGTCGCTCCAGACTGCCCTGCATCACCGCCAGCGGGTGGGCTCGGAATTCTGAGCCTTTTCCTCGCACCCCCAGTTGCGGGAGAATGTGAAGGAGGAGATGTTGACAGGTCGCGTTCCGCTTGACTTGACAATTTTCTCACCAGCAGGTCTTTCAACCCCAGCAGACCTGTGTCTGCCGGAAAGAGAGATCCAAGGTAGGCTTTAAATCTAGGATCGAGCATGGTGGCCAAAATGTAGTGCTCTGATTTCAACAGATTGACCACCCGTGAATCCTTGTTAAGCGAATTAAGGGCTCCATCCACAAGTCCCACATGCCTAGCGGAATCGCTCCGTGTTAGCTCCTCCTTCAATGTCTCCAGCTTCTTCTGCAAAAGCCTGATGAGGGGAATGACCTGACTCAGGCTGGCAGTGTCTGAACTGACTTCACGTGTGGCAAGTTCAAAGGGCATCAGAACCTTGCACAACGTTGAAATCATTCTCCACTGCGCTTGAGACAGGTGCATTCCACCTCCTATATCGTGCTCAATTGTATAGGCTTGAATGGCCTTTTGCTGCTCCTCCAACCTCTGAAGCATATAGAGGGTTGAATTCCACCTCGTTACCACTTCTTGCTTCAGATGATGGCAGGGCAGGTTCAGTAGTTTTTGGTGTTGCTCCAGTCTTCTGTACGTGGTGCCTGTACGCCGAAAGTGTCCCGCAATTCTTCTGGCCACCGACAGCATCTCTTGCACGCCCCTGTCGTTTTTTAAATAATTCTACACCACCAAATTCAAGGTATGTGCAAAACATGGGACGTGCTGGAATTTGCCCATATTTAATGCACACACAATATTGCTGGCGTTGTCCGATGCCACAAATCCACAGGAGAGTCCAATTGGGGTAAGCCATTCCGCGATGATCTTCCTCAGTTGCCGTAAGAGGTTTTCAGCTGTGTGCGTATTCTGGAAAGCGGTGATACAAAGCGTAGCCTGCCTAGGAAAGAGTTGGCGTTTGCGAGATGCTGCTACTGGTGCCGCCGCTGCTGTTCTTGCTGCGGGAGTCCATACATCTACCCAGTGGGCTGTCACAGTCATATAGTCCTGACCCTGCCCTGCTCCACTTGTCCACATGTCCGTGGTTAAGTGGACATTGGGTACAGCTGCATTTTTTAGGACACTGGTGACTCTTTTTCTGAGGTCTGTGTACATTTTCGGTATCGCCTGCCTAGAGAAATGGAACCTAGATGGTATTTGGTACCGGGGACACAGTACCTCCAACAAGTCTCTAGTTGGCTCTGCAGTAATGATGGATACCGGAACCACGTTTCTCACCACCCAGGATGCCAAGGCCTCAGTTATCCGCTTTGCAGTAGGATGACTGCTGTGATATTTCATTTTCCTCGCAAAGGACTGTTGGACAGTCAATTGCTTGGTGGAAGTAGTAAAAGTGGTCTTACGACTTCCCCTCTGGGATGACCATCGACTCCCAGCAGCAACAACAGCAGCGCCAGCAGCAGTAGGCGTTACACGCAAGGATGCATCGGAGGAATCCCAGGCAGGAGAGGAATCGTCAGAATTGCCAGTGACATGGCCTGCAGGACTATTGGCATTCCTGGGGAAGGAGGAAATTGACACTGAGGGAGTTGGTGGGGTGGTTTGCGTGAGCTTGGTTACAAGAGGAAGAGATTTACTGGTCAGTGGACTGCTTCCGCTGTCACCCAAAGTTTTTGAACTTGTCACTGATTTATTATGAATGCGCTGCAGGTGACGTATAAGGGAGGATGTTCCGAGGTGGTTAACGTCCTTACCCCTACTTATTACAGCTTGACAAAGGGAACACACGGCTTGACACCTGTTGTCCGCATTTCTGTTGAAATACCTCCACACCGAAGAGCTGATTTTTTTGGTATTTTCACCAGGCATGTCAACGGCCATATTCCTCCCACGGACAACAGGTGTCTCCCCGGGTGCCTGACTTAAACAAACCACCTCACCATCAGAATCCTCCTGGTCAATTTCCTCCCCAGCGCCAGCAACACCCATATCCTCCTCATCCTGGTGTACTTCAACACTGACATCTTCAATCTGACTATCAGGAACTGGACTGCGGGTGCTCCTTCCAGCACTTGCAGGGGGCGTGCAAATGGTGGAAGGCGCATGCTCTTCACGTCCAGTGTTGGGAAGGTCAGGCATCGCAACCGACACAATTGGACTCTCCTTGTGGATTTGGGATTTCGAAGAACGCACAGTTCTTTGCGGTGCTACTGCTTTTGCCAGCTTGAGTCTTTTCATTTTTCTAGCGAGAGGCTGAGTGCCTCCATCCTCATGTGAAGCTGAACCACTAGCCATGAACATAGGCCAGGGCCTCAGCTGTTCCTTGCCACTCCGTGTGGTAAATGGCATATTGGCAAGTTTACGCTTCTCCTCCGACAATTTTATTTTAGGTTTTGGAGTCCTTTTTTTACTGATATTTGGTGTTTTGGATTTGACATGCTCTGTACTATGACATTGGGCATCGGCCTTGGCAGACGACGTTGCTGGCATTTCATCGTCTCGGCCATGACTAGTGGCAGCAGCTTCAGCACGAGGTGGAAGTGGATCTTGATCTTTCCCTAATTTTGGAACCTCAACATTTTTGTTCTCCATATTTTAATAGGCACAACTAAAAGGCACCTCAGGTAAACAATGGAGATGGATGGATACTAGTATACAATTATGGATGGACTGCCGAGTGCCGACACAGAGGTAGCTACAGCCGTGGACTACCGTACTGTACTGTGTTTGCTGCTAATATAGACTGGTTGATAAAGAGATGTAGTAGTATGTATGTATAAAGAAGAAAGAAAAAAAAACCACGGGTAGGTGGTATACAATTATGGACGGACTGCCGAGTGCCGACACAGAGGTAGCTACAGCCGTGGACTACCGTACTGTACTGTGTCTGCTGCTAATATAGACTGGTTGATAAAGAGATGTAGTAGTATGTATGTATAAAGAAGAAAGAAAAAAAAACCACGGGTAGGTGGTATACAATTATGGACGGACTTCCGAGTGCCGACACAGAGGTAGCTACAGCCGTGGACTACCGTACTGTACTGTGTCTGCTGCTAATATAGACTGGTTGATAAAGAGATGTAGTAGTATGTATGTATAAAGAAGAAAGAAAAAAAAACCACGGGTAGGTGGTATACAATTATGGACGGACTGCCGAGTGCCGACACAGAGGTAGCTACAGCCGTGGACTACCGTACTGTACTGTGTCTGCTGCTAATATAGACTGGTTGATAAAGAGATGTAGTAGTATGTATGTATAAAGAAGAAAGAAAAAAAAACCACGGGTAGGTGGTATACAATTATGGACGGACTGCCGAGTGCCGACACAGAGGTAGCTACAGCCGTGGACTACCGTACTGTACTGTGTCTGCTGCTAATATAGACTGGTTGATAAAGAGATGTAGTAGTATGTATGTATAAAGAAGAAAGAAAAAAAAAACCACGGGTAGGTGGTATACAATTATGGACGGACTGCCGAGTGCCGACACAGAGGTAGCTACAGCCGTGGACTACCGTACTGTACTGTGTCTGCTGCTAATATAGACTGGTTGATAAAGAGATGTAGTAGTATGTATGTATAAAGAAGAAAGAAAAAAAAACCACGGGTAGGTGGTATACAATTATGGACGGACTGCCGAGTGCCGACACAGAGGTAGCTACAGCCGTGGACTACCGTACTGTACTGTGTCTGCTGCTAATATAGACTGGTTGATAAAGAGATGTAGTAGTATGTATGTATAAAGAAGAAAGAAAAAAAAACCACGGGTAGGTGGTATACAATTATGGACGGACTGCCGAGTGCCGACACAGAGGTAGCTACAGCCGTGGACTACCGTACTGTACTGTGTCTGCTGCTAATATAGACTGGTTGATAAAGAGATGTAGTAGTATGTATGTATAAAGAAGAAAGAAAAAAAAACCACGGGTAGGTGGTATACAATTATGGACGGACTGCCGAGTGCCGACACAGAGGTAGCTACAGCCGTGGACTACCGTACTGTACTGTGTCTGCTGCTAATATAGACTGGTTGATAAAGAGATGTAGTAGTATGTATGTATAAAGAAGAAAGAAAAAAAAACCACGGGTAGGTGGTATACAATTATGGACGGACTGCCGAGTGCCGACACAGAGGTAGCTACAGCCGTGGACTACCGTACTGTACTGTGTCTGCTGCTAATATAGACTGGTTGATAAAGAGATGTAGTAGTATGTATGTATAAAGAAGAAAGAAAAAAAAAACCACGGGTAGGTGGTATACAATTATGGACAGACTGCCGAGTGCCGACACAGAGGTAGCTACAGCCGTGGACTACCGTACTGTACTGTGTCTGCTGCTAATATAGACTGGTTGATAAAGAGATGTAGTAGTATGTATGTATAAAGAAGAAAGAAAAAAAAAACACGGGTAGGTGGTATACAATTATGGACGGACTGCCGAGTGCCGACACAGAGGTAGCTACAGCCGTGGACTACCGTACTGTACTGTGTCTGCTGCTAATATAGACTGGTTGATAAAGAGATGTAGTAGTATGTATGTATAAAGAAGAAAGAAAAAAAAAACACGGGTAGGTGGTATACAATTATGGATGGACTGCCGAGTGCCGACACAGAGGTAGCTACAGCCGTGAACTACCGTACTGTGTCTGCTGCAACTGGATGATAAATAATGATATAAAATATATATATATATCACTACTGCAGCCGGACAGGTATATATTATATAATGACGGACCTGCTGGACACTGTCTGTCAGCAGAATGAGTTTTTTATAGAATTAAAAAAAAAACACCACACAAGTGAAGTCACACGACGAGTGTTTAACTTTTTCAGGCAATCACAATATAGTATACTACTAACTATACTGGTGGTCAGTGTGGTCAGGTCACTGGTCAGTCACACTGGCAGTGGCACTCCTGCAGCAAAAGTGTGCACAGTTTAATTTTAATAATAATATGTACTCCTGGCTCCTGCTATAACCTATAACTGGCACTGCAGTGCTCCCCAGTCTCCCCCACAATTATAAGCTGTGTGAGCTGAGCACAGTCAGATATATACATAGATGATGCAGCACACTGGGCTGAGCAGTGCACACAGATATGGTATGTGACTGAGTCACTGTGTATCGTTTTTTTCAGGCAGAGAACGGATATATTAAATAAAACTGCACTGTCTGGTGGTCACTGTGGTCAGTCACTAGTAAACTCTGCACTCTCTACAGTTCTACAGTACTCCTAAGCTCCAGTAAATCAGGTCAATCTCTCTCTCTCTCTCTTCTAATCTAAATGGAGAGGACGCCAGCCACGTCCTCTCCCTATCAATCTCAATGCACGTGTGAAAATGGCGGCGACGCGCGGCTCCTTATATAGAATCCGAGTCTCGCGAGAATCCGACAGCGTCATGATGACGTTCGGGCGCGCTCGGGTTAACCGAGCAAGGCGGGAAGATCCGAGTCGCTCGGACCCGTGAAAAAAAACATGAAGTTCGGGCGGGTTCGGATTCAGAGAAACCGAACCCGCTCATCTCTATTAATAATAACTACTTAGTCCAACTAATTGAGGAACCAACGAGGTACAATGCAATCTTAGACCTGGTATTAACAAACAATGGGGATTTGGTATCAGGTATTATAGTAGGTATATGGTCACATTCAATATCAGTTTCATTAAACAGCCCTATACTGGCTCAACTAGGACTCTAAACTTTAGCAAAGCAAATTTTGAAAAGATGAGGGTATTTTTCAGGAATATTGAATGGGAAGGTTTGTTTTTAGGAAAAAATACTACGGAGAAATGGGAGGTACTAAAATTCCTGCTAGCTAAAAATACACTCAAATTTATTCCTATGAGCAGCAAACAAAGGAATAAAAATCATAAACCGATGTGGCTTAACAAAAAGATTAAGGAACTTATGGGCAAGAAAAGGCGAGCATTTAAAAAATACAAATCTGACGGGGAAACAGAGTAATTTAAGCACTATAAGGAATGTAACAAAATTTTCAAAAAGGAAATAAGAGCGGCTAAAGTAGAAACTGAAAAACTAGTAGCAAAGGAAAGCAAAGCGAATCCCAAAAAATTCTTTAAATACTTTAATAGCAAGAGATTAAAGAAGGAGAGTATAGGCCCTTTAAAAGACAAGTTGGGAGTCTTAAGCAAAAATGATAATGACATAGCGGACACACTAAATGAGTTTTTTTTCAACAGTATTCACTAGAGAGAACCTAGTTCAGGGACTGACACACAATCTCAATAATGAGAATATTCCACTGATAGGTACTTATTTAAGCGAGGAAGTAGTCTGTGACCGATTAAAACATTTAAAGATTAATAAATCACCAGGGTCCGATGGTATTCACCCAAGGGTTCTAATGGAGCTTCACTCTGAACTGGCAAAACCGCTATCTTTGATCTTTAAGGATTCAGTTATATCGGGTATGGTTTCCAAAGACTGGCATATAGCGGAAGTAGTGCCTATATTCAAAAAGGGAAGTAAAGCTGAACCAGGTAATTATAGACCAGTTAGTCTTACATTTATAGTGGGGAAAGTATTGGAAGGTATTCTAAGAGATAGTATTCAGAAGTTCCTTGAAGTCAATAAGGTCATTAAAAGGAATCAACATGGGTTTATGAAGGACAGATCCTGTCAAACCAACTTACTTGGCTTTTATGAAACAGTAAGCGCAAACCTAGATCAGGGTAAAGACGTGGATGTAATCTTTTTAGACTTTGCCAAAGCGTTCGATACTGTACCACACATGAGACTTATCTACAAGATACAAGAATCAGTGCTAGGAAGCACAATATGCACTTGGGTCAAAAACTGGTTAGATAATAGGGAGCAGCGCATTGTGGTTAATGGATCTATTTCAACTTGGACTGAAGTGCTAAGTGGTGTGCCGCAAGGCTCAGTATTAGGACCGCTATTGTTCAATATTTTCATTAACGACCTAACAGAAGGTCTAGAGAGCATGGTGTCAATTTTTGCAGATGATACCAAATTGTGTAAGGCTATAAATACAGAAGAGGATGCCGAGTCTCTTCAGAACGACTTAGTTAAATTAGAAGCATGGGCAGCCAAATGGAGAATGCGCTTCAACACAGACAAGTGTAAGGTAATGCACTGTGGTAACAAGAACAAAAATTTACACCTACCTACTAAATGGGGTAAAATTAGGGGATTCTGTACTGGAAAAGGACTTAGGTGTCCTCATAGATAGCAAACTAAGCAGTAGTACCCAAAGTAGGACTGCAGCAAAGAAGGCTAATAAGATATTAGCATAGATAAAACGGGGTATTGATGCTAGGGACGAGAGTATTATACTCCCGTTATATAAATCACTAGTGAGGCCACACCTTGAATACTGTGTACAATTCTGGGCACCGTACTACAAAAAGGATATCCTGGAGCTAGAAAAGGTTCAGAGGAGGGCGACCAAACTAATTAAGGGCATGGAGACGATGGAATACAAGGAAAGGCTTGAAAGACTAGGCATGTGTACATTGGAAAAGTGGAGACTAAGAGGGGATATGACCAACATCTACAAATATATAAGGGGACAATACACAGAGCTTGCGCGGGACCTGTTTTTGGTTAGATCAACACAGAGGACTCGTGGACACTCGCTCAGGTTAGAGGAGAGGAGATTTCGCACAATACGGCGTAAAGGCTTTTTCACGGTAAGGACAATACGTGTTTGGAATTCCCTGCCTGGGGAGTTGTAATGGCGGAATCTGTCAACACCTGTAAGAATGGGTTAGATAAATTCCTAATGGATAAGGATATCCAGGGATATGGGTGGTCATTCCGAGTTGTTCGCTCGCAAGCTGCTTTTAGCAGCTTTGCACACGCTAAGCCGCCGCCTACTGGGAGTGAATCTTAGCTTATCAAAATTGCGAACGAAAGATTAGCAAAATTGCGAATAGACACTTCTTAGCAGTTTCTGAGTAGCTCCATACTTACTCGGCATCTGCGAACAGTTCAGTGCTTGTCGTTCCTGTGTTGACGTCACAAACACACACCCGTTTCTCCAGCCACTTCCGCGTTTTTCCCAGAAACGGTAGCGTTTTTTCGCACACTCCCATAAAACAGCCAGCTTCCGCCCAGAAACACCCACTTCCTGTCAATCACATTACGATCACCAAAACGAAGAAAAAACCTTGTAATGCCGTGAGTAAAATACCTAACTGCATAGCAAATTTACTTGGCGCAGTCGCACTGCGGACATTGCGCATGCGCATTAGCGACTAATCGCTCCGTTGCGAGAAAAAAATAACGAGCGAACAATTCGGAACGACCCCCATGGTGCATAGTCATGCATTATAGTTACTATAAATAGGGATAAAATGCAACGGCTGTCAGCAGCATCAGTCAGAAATTTTAGTCAAATCATCATGCATAGGAGACCACAAATAGGTTGAACTCGATGGACAATTGTCTTTTTTCGACCTCAGATACTTTGTTACTATGTTACTAAGTCCGAGGCTGGTTATTCTTATATGGGGGGACCCCACGCAATTATTTTTTCGATTTTTAAGTATTTCTGATCCTTTTACCCAGAGAAGCATGCATGGATCTCACTGATCCGTGCGTGGCTATCTAAACATGCCAGCAAAAAGCTCCATTCTCCAGTTTGGCTATTGTTGGCAGTGATTGAGAATACAAATTCTTAGTAAATTCCTGTGTTGTATAAAATAACAGCGTGTTTGACCTATGGTCTATTGATTCATATTTGTGTGGTCAGCAGTATATCTTAAAACTAATATCCACAACACTGCCGAGATTTGAGTTTTGTAAATTCCTGAGGTAACACTAACAAAAAACAAACAAACAAAAAACTAGAAAGTCTGAGCGGAGGCAGCAGAATGATCAGCAAAGCGGCTGGTCTACTGATAGCCAGTGCTCTGCTTCACTGCTGCTGGCCCCGCCCACCACACTCATAGGGCTTCTCCTCATGTGCCTGCCCAGTGCTGCCTTACCCCACCACACTGTCCCGGGGGGCCAGCTCCTGCTCTTTATAGGAAGGAGCAGCAATTGCCATGTGGGTGCTGTATGTACTGGGGATTTTATGGGGAAGGGGGAAAGTGTATAAGGTGATTGGGGAAGGGGGGGTTTGGGCTTGTGTGCTGTGCATAATACATTATTATATGGTACTTTGTGCATACCTCCCAACATGTGAGTCAATGAAAACGGGACAATTCACTCCTGTGTGCGCGTAGCGCGTGCCTGCGCCAAAAAGGGGGCATGGTCTATTAAAAAAATGAGGCGTTGCTTTGCAGCAGTGCCGCGACCGCTGGTCACGCCCCCCCCCCCTCTGTTTTTCGTCACTAAGGTGGCATATTCAGCGATCTGTGAGCTGCTGGCATGCCCCATCTCCCTCTATTGAATAGAAAGTGTTTGCATATGCACAGCGTCTATTCAAAGCAGTGATTGACAGGAGCCTTCCAACTGCCTACCCCCCCCCTCCCCCCCACCCTCCCCAATGCGGGACACTGCGGCCCGCAGGTGGGACAGTCTCAGAAAAATGTGACTGTCCCGCGAAAATTGGGACACTTGGGAGGTAGGCCTTGTGTATTATGGGGTAGGGGTATGGCTGTGTGTAATGTGGTATTAGGTGTAATATGGGGAGGGGGCTGTGTGTGCTGTGCACAATGTAATGTAATATGGTAGTGGGTGTAATATGGTGGAGGGGGGCTGTGTGAAATGTAATGTGTTACTGTGTGTAATATTGAGGGGGCTGTGTATAATATAATGCAGGCTTGCCTACCCTCCTGTTTTTTACGTGAGCCTCCTGCTGCCCTGCAAACCTTGCTAGTCCCCACCGGTTTTCAGTGTCCCACCGCAAAAAAATCTGGACTGTGCATGCTCTAGTCCGGAAATGCCGCAGGCTGGGCCTGTATAGGAAACTTCATGATGGATGCGCTATTTCGCCCGGGATGTGTGCACTCCGGGAGAGAGGGTCAATCTGGCTCCTGCAACTGTGCTGTATCCCAGATTCCATCCTCAGTCCTGGGAGCTGCTGGTGAGGGAAGGGCTGGTGCATTCGTCATTTATCCCAGGCACTCGTGGAGTCAGCCCTCCGTGCAGCCAGTGACTGAGCAGATCACTAACACTGGCTGCTGGCACTGCTGCTGGGCAGCTCTTTCCTGCGTCAGTGTGTTCCCTGGTCCAGCTGTCGATGTGTTACCCACTTTTACACCCACAGTGTTACCCACTCACACCAATCACACCCAGCCAGCCTGAGGCATTACTGCTGGCATCATTACAGCGAGCTACTGTATGTATATCCCAAATGATGTGTCACTCTGACCTTATACAGCAGCAGGTATTCTACAATCCACCAAATACCGAAAAATGATCCCCATTTTCATATATTCAAATCTTCCTGCACCCCCCTTATGGTGAATCACTGCGACTCACTATTAGTTGGAGCACGTTCTAAATATTTATTTGAGCTCTTTTGGGGATATTCAGAAAACATGACACGCTGGTAGTGATAAAACGTATGAGATATTACACAGAAAGGGTAGGGGCTGCTGAGTGAGAGAATACCCATACTCCATTCTTATATCAATGTTACTAATACAGCATAGGGAGCATGAAAGTGTTAATCTTGTAGGCGTCATATCTAATAGCCATCAATGTTAAGCCATGTTTTCTAAGATTGCAAATCTTTTCCGATCTTTATAGTCCCACATGCATCAAATACGCATTCCTGAGCGTAATTACCTGTACTTAGCAATAAACAGAAGTATCATGTAATAGTTAGTTTAGCTCATTGTAAACATTAAGGGGTCTATTTATCACATACTGCATTTTAATGAGGATTTGGTATTATTGACTAAGAGTTGCAGTTTTGCGAAAATGCGCAAAACTACAACTCCTTGCACTAGCATGTGGGGGGGCACCCAGCACAGGGTAAGGCCGCCCCATGTGCCAGGTCCTTCCCCCTCCTGCTACAATGTGAGCGCATCACTAAACAGCGAAGCACTCGCATCTTTACGGCAGCACCCTGCCCAGTCGCCGGGCCGCCATGTTTTGGGTTGCAGCAGCTGCGTGTGACGGCCCACCCCACTAATGGTCTGGATGCGCCTCACGTGCTTAGCCTAGGGCAGGAGCCCATGAACTGGCCACACGGGACCTTGATTCTACTCTTGTTGTTTTTGGAAATACCATACAGTACATGCTTTTTTGTTTGCTGACATTCATTGTTTTGTTAATGAGTAGTGTCTACACAATATCTAGCCCTGTCACAACGGTTATTGCATTCTGACATCTACTGACGTGACGTCTGCTGCTTAAGCCAGACTTCCCTTTTCTACATTGATCTCTGGTACATTTATATATTCTGTCTTCTAGAATAATAATCTTTGCGTTATCTCTATATTGTCTCTTGAGCAACTTGGATCTCTGCCTACACTACAGCACTCCACCGCACCTCCACCTCAGACTGGCATTCACTGTCTCCTGTGTCTCTGCCTGTACTATATGCAGCATCCTTCTGCACCTCAGGCTTACCTATCCTTCCGCTGCTCACATTTTTTTTTAATTGAGCCTCCCGCTGCCTTGCAAACCTTGCCAGCCCTCCTGGTTTTCAGTGTCCCTCCATGAAAATCTAGACTGCGCATGCGCAAGTCAGGAAATGCCAGGGCCTGCATGGGTTGTGGGTAGCAGTGGCCGCCTCGCAATGCATACTCAGAGAGGCAGTCTGAGTGGAGGCTATTGTGCTCAGTGGTGGCAGCAGCAGAGGCGGCAGTGTCAGCGGCGGTGGTGGCATCTTCTCCCCCCACAGTGGCCTGTTAAAACCTAAGGGAATTGATTAAACTAGACTGCGTCAAGGTGACCATGGTGGCTGGGTTGGGCAGGAGAAAGGGAAGAAACTGGGTGCTGAGTGTGACAGGCATTAACTGCACTCTGAAAGTGCACTCACTGACAGTGATCCATGGCTATCAGTGAGTGCTCTATCTGGTGGCCGGAAATGCCTGTGACACTCAGCACCCAGTTTATTCCCTTTCATCTGTCAGCATTTAGGTATTGGGTTAGTGTAAAAGGAGCCAATCTCACAGTGGCCTCACTTATAAGGAATAAATGCAGTGCCGGTGCAAGGCTTCTCGGCACCCTAGGCAAAACCTCTGCCTGCTGCCCCCCTTCCCCCACACCCACCCACCCCTCAGGAAAAAGTGTGGCAGTGGCTTCTTAGAAGTTCCACAGCTGTCAAAAAGAGACCATTCCCTAAAAAAAAAAAAATATATATATATATATATATATATATATGTAAAAAATAAATAAGTTAAAAAAAAGCACACTCACTGACACAAATTCCGCTGACACAAACACACTGACACAGATACACTACCACCACTTACTGACACAGACATCACTTGTTGGCACATACATACTTACTGACAGACACCCCCTAACTGACATAGACACTAGTTACTGGCAGATACCTCTTACTGACACAGATGCCCCTTACTGACAAATACCCCTGACAGACACCAGTTATTGGCATATGCATACCAAGACATACCTTACTGACACAAATTTACTGACATATACCCTTTACTGACACACACACTACTTACATATATACAGTACACCCCTTACTGACACCACTTACTGGCATGTACATAGACACCCCTTGCTGACAAAGATACAACTTACTGATACACACACACACACACTAAACAGACACCACTTACCGACACAAACGCTTACTGACACACACCACTTACTGACACAAATGCACATACTACACAGACACCACTTATTGACAAACACAAAAACACTACTTACTGACACAAATGCACATAGACACCACTTAGTGACACACACACACACACACACACACACACACACACACACACACACACACACACACACACCCTACATAGACACCACTTACTGACAAGAATGCAGACACCAACTACTGACACACAAACACCACTTACTTACACAAACACTAAACAGACACCACTTACTAACACAAGGTGAGAGGGTAACCCCCCAGCTGTGCGCCGCTTCATGCAGATGTCAGCTCTCTTTGCCATCCACGGACCCGGCTGTCATCTTCTCAGTGCAGCCTCCTCTTCCATGCCCAGGTGTTGGTCCTACTGGCAGGCGGGGGCCGGGTTCTCTGGGACACCCAGTGCCAGATTAAGGTCCTCATGGGCCTGGAGCTGAAATCTATGAAGGGCCTATTGTGTGCCGCCGCAAGGGGTGTGACCAGCATGGTGGGGGTGTGGCCACTGGTATGGGGGGGGTGAACAGTGCTGTATATATATATTTTTTTGTATGTGTGTGTGTGTGTGTGTGTGTGTGTGTATGTATGTATGTATGTATGTATGTATGTTTGAAATGCTTTACTTATTATATTACAGTAGTTATTTTATTAAAAGAGAAGGAAAAAGGGGGAAGAACAGTGGAAGATGGGAGGAAGACAGGAGGAAGAACAGGGTCTAAATGGGAGGAAGACGGGAGAGAGACAGGGAAAAGCATAGGGGCTAGATGGGAGGAAGATGGGAGGGGTACAGGGGGAAGAACAGTAGGAGATCGGAGAGAGAAGGTAAGATGACAGGAAGAAGGGAGGGAGACAGGTGGGAGAACAGGGAAAGATGGGAGGCAGAAGGGAGATGGAAGGAAGAACAGGTGCTAGATGGGAGGATAACAGTAGGATATATGGGGAAGAACAATGGAAGATGGGAGAAAGATAGGGGGAAAAACAGTCTGGTGTTCTGGTGAGGAAGTGGGGGAATCAGCCTGGTGACAGGGGAGGAGGGGTATTAGCCTGTTGACAAGGGGAAGAGGGGGGATTAGCCGGGTGAGGGAGGGAGGGGGGGGGGATTAGCCGGGTGAGGGAGGGAGGGGGGGAGATTAGCCGGGTGAGGGAGGGAGGGGGGGGGGGGGTTGTTAACCTGGTGACAGGAGGAGGAAGAGTGATATGTCTGTAGGGGGGTTAGCCTGAACAGTTGGAGGAGGGGGGTTATGCTGGTGAGAGGGGGGGGGGTTAGCCTAGTGACAGGGGGAGGAGGGGGAATTAGCCTGGTGAGAGGGAGAGGACGGGGATTAGCCTGGTGACAGGGAGAGGAGGGGAATTAGCCTAGTGACAGGGGGAGGGGAGGGGGAATTAGCCTAGTGAGAGGGAGAGGAGTGGGGATTCATTTGGTGAGGGGGTGGGTTAGCCTGCTGACAGGAGGAGGGGGATTAGGCTGGTGAGGGGGCGAGGAGGGGGGATTAACCTGGTGACAGGGGGAGGAGGGGTTAGCCCATTCACTTGCGCTACTGCTACATAATATATTCCGTATATTACCTGTCACTGCCAGATGGTGGCTCCGGTAAAGCAGGAATATGGGGCTCCAGGTTATCTTGCTTACCAGGGCCAGACACAGTTTTAGTAACACGCAAGACCCAGCCAATCGCCGCACAGCCGCGGGCCTCCCGGCGTCTAGAGGGAGCCGCTGCTGAGACAGGAACCCTGCGGGAGCCGACATAGCCGAGGATGCAGCTTGGCCTTCCAGATAGGCTGGGGGCATGGCCCAGGCTGCCCGGCGCCCCTCTCACTGTCGCATACGCTAATAATAGGGCCGGCCCTGGTCCCCTCCCACTCATCCCCTCAAGGCTCATCTCTACCCTACGATAGTGCCAACAGCAGCAGAGCAGTGCAGCTGGTTCCTAGTGCCGCAGGATCCTTTCTAGTGTCCAGCAGTAGATAGAGCTCAGGCGGGGTGGATCTGCAGCTGTGCCCACAAGACTGCAGCATCACTGGCAGAGCTGGAGTCCAATTGAGGGGGGAGGAAGGGGGAGCTGGTGACAACATACAGGAACCAATCGCGGAGGGGGGGGAGCGGAGAACAAGATGCAGGAGGGGGGGGAGGGTAACATTCGTGAACACAATTACGGGGGGGGGGAGCGGGTAACATATCGGGGAGCCCAATCGCAGAGAGGGGGGGGGGACGGGCAACATGACGTGGGAGCCAATCGCAGGGGGAGCTGCCAGCTGTTAATTTATTCAGTGTGTGGTGCCGCCCTCCAGTGGTCCAGCTGCCTAAAGCTGCCTAGTGGTAGCGCCGGCCCTGAATAAATGTTATTTGTACAGTAGTATATGCAAGTTCTCATTTGTTGTGTATAAGTTACCAGGGTAGATACAGGTGAGAGCTAAGGGTCCAGGGTGATTTTGAAATTAAATTAAGTGATCTCACATTGCCCACAAACCTTCCTTACAGTGGTACTCTTCATACTGTGATCCACACAGATACTGTATCCAGCAGCTCAGCTGAGGCTACACCACGCAGCTGAGCAATATATATGCCCATAGGTGAAGCTAGACATGCCCTTTGGGTGGAATATGACTTGCCCCTTCAGCATTGCACGGCACATTCTGCTACCTCCTGCAATCTCCCTGAAACTAGTTTTCATAAGTAGGCAAGTATGCAGTATGTACAGAAGGAGAGAGAATTGACAGCATAGGAAAGGAATGAGTTAAACATCTTGTGAGGGGTGGACCTAGCTGGAAGGAAAGTACAGCCCTTGGGAAAAGGGGAGGGTTAGTATATATAGGGAAGGATAGGCCATTTTGTCTCTCTCTGGTTGGTGAAATTGCCTTCCCGCCCTCCCGCCCTGTTGGTAGAGGTTCTGGCACGGAGTGCCTTGACATTGAATTGTTGGCTGGTTTTATTGTTGGCTATTTATTGGCGGAAAAGAACGGCAGGTTGTAGTTGTATGGTAAGCTGTAGTGATTTACAGTTTGATTTGGTTTAGGTGCACTCACCTCCATCGACTTATTGGCCGCTCGACCACCCGACCGGGAGGCAGCGGAATGGGCACCCATCAGGGTGGGAAGTCACTGTGGGGGTTGAGCTAGCACCTATTACCGTTTTGATAGTTTGTAGTTAAATTAGGATGGTTTTGATTTTAGCATTTTAAGGTTAGCGTCAGTTTAATAGAGCCGTTCTTTTTTCTGCCACCATATGCCGGCTGAATCGGCATCTTAACAAAGTTTTCATTTACAGGTTTGCTATGGTTAGGGTCAAATAAATAGCTAGCAATTTTTCTGCCAAATTCAAGTCTCCGTGTCTTTATTTCTTGGTATTAGAGGTAACGAATGCTTTATGTAGAATGAAGGGGTCCACCAAATGTCACTAGGATGTTTAAGAGGAAGGAGGTTTTTGTACGGCTCTGTATCACTGTGTGAGAGGGAACTCATAATGCTGCTGACAGATATACTCTGCCTCATCCTCTGCTGTCACTCCACTGATTGTTAGTGTGTATGCAGTTCCAGATCCAGATCCAGTAAAACGTTCTGGGATCCCAGACTGACGATCACTTGCCCAGCTGATAAGAAGCTTTGGAGATTGTCCTGATTTCTGTTGGTACCAGGCTAATTCAGCATCTATATCAGCACTGGCTGTACATGAGATGGTGACTGATCCTCCTGGTGACACAGAGATATAACCTGGGGTCTGAGTCATCACGATGTCTCCATATGAAGCTAATAATAACACAGAGATAATAGATAATGATCATGATAGGTAATGTAAATATTGTTATCTTTTTAATATATATATATATATATATATATATATTCCAACATTGTATTAGTATTTTTATTTAGTCCAATTAATATAAAATATTCCTTTACCTTGGATGTAAAGATAAAAGACGCAGAGTAGATATGTCAGACAAATCATCTTTATATCTCCTGACTGTCACAGACGCAGATCAGGGACTTTCCGTCAGACTATTTATATCACATGAAGTCTCTATGGAAATAACATTACATGCTGTGTATGTAAAACAGGAAATATGCAAATGAGTCACATTATATCACATCGGATGTTGATGAGGAGGTCAGATGACATATAATAAGCTATTGGGAGACTAACTAATGGTTTGAACGTCATTTGAAGGGTTATGAGCCTGCAAAATGCATACAATATTGGAATTGCTGCCTTAGGTAACTGTAGCTGTTGTGTCTGGCATTATAGGGCTTTATTTCTCTAACATCCATAAGGGATACTGGGGTTCACTTAATACGATGGGCTATAGAAGGGGTCCAAAGGAGCTGGTGCACTTTAAATTTCTTCAACTGGGTGTGCTGACTCCTCCTCTTTATGCCTCCTCCTACAGCCAGTTTAGAAAATCATGCCCTCAGGAGAGGATGCACACTCTGGAGCTCCCAGAAGATTTTTTTCTTTAGTTTATTTTAACTTTATTACTTTCAGTATACTGTTTGAGCAACAGTATACCTGCACCGTGGGAGTTAGGTGCAGAGCCGGCCCTAACCAATATGATGCCCTAGGCAAGAATTTGGCTGGTGCCCCCTAGCATCACCACTGGCTCTGCCTCTGACCTTGCACCTCTTTCCCAGCACCATCACCCCTCACCCATAGCAGTCTTTATTTTGGTGTTTGTACTAGAGATGTGCACCGGAAATTTTTCGGGTTTTGTGTTTTGGTTTTGGGTTCGGTTCCGTGGCCGTGTTTTGGGTTCGAACGCGTTTTGGCAAAACCTCACAGTTTTTTTTTTGTCGGATTCAGGTGTGTTTTGGATTCGGGTGTTTTTTTCAAAAAACCCTAAAAAACAGCTTAAATCATAGAATTTGGGGGTCATTTTGATCCCAAAGTATTATTAACCTCAATAACCATAATTTCCACTCATTTTCAGTCTATTCTGAACACTTCACACCTCACAATATTATTTTTAGTCCTAAAATTTGCACCGAGGTCGCTGGATGACTAAGCTCAGCGACCCAAGTGGCCGACACAAACACCTGGCCCATCTAGGAGTGGCACTGCAGTGTCACGCAGGATGGCCCTTCCAAAAAACACCCCCCAAACAGCACATGAAGCAAAGAAACAAAGAGGCGCAATGAGGTAGCTGTGTAAGTAAGCTAAGCGACCCTAGTGGCCGACACAAACACCTGGCCCATCTAGGAGTGGCACTGCAGTGTCAGGCAGGATGGCCCTTCCAAAAAATACTCCCCAAACAGCACATGACGCAAAGAAGAAAAAAAGGCGCAATGAGGTAGCTGTGTGAGTAAGCTAAGCGACCCTAGTGGCCGACACAAACACCTGGCCAATCTAGGAGTGGCACTGCAGTGTCACGCAGGATGGCCCTTCCAAAAAACACCCCCCAAACAGCACATGATGCAAAGAAAAAAAGAGGCGCAATGAGGTAGCTGTGTGAGTAAGCTAAGCGACCCTAGTGGCCGACACAAACACCTGGCCCATCTAGGAGTGGCACTGCAGTGTCAGGCAGGATGGCCCTTCCAAAAAATACTCCCCAAACAGCACATGACGCAAAGAAGAAAAAAAGGCGCAATGAGGTAGCTGTGTGACTAAGATAAGCGACCCTAGTGGCCGACACAAACACCTGGCCCATCTAGGAGTGGCACTGCAGTGTCACGCAGGATGGCCCTTCCAAAAAACACCCCCCAAACAGCACATGATGCAAAGAAAAAAAGAGGCGCAATGAGGTAGCTGTGTGAGTAAGCTAAGCGACCCTAGTGGCCGACACAAACACCTGGCCCATCTAGGAGTGGCACAGCAGTATCACGCAGGATGGCCCTTCCAAAAAACACCCCCAAACAGCACATGACGCAAAGAAAAAAAGAGGCGCAATGAGGTAGCTGTGTGAGTAAGCTAAGCGACCCTAGTGGCCGACACAAACACCTGGCACATCTAGGAGTGGCACTGCAGTGTCAGGCAGGATGGCCCTTCCAAAAAATACTACCCAAACAGCACATGACGCAAAGAAGAAAAAAAAGAGGTGCAATGAGGTAGCTGTGTGACTAAGATAAGCGACCCTAGTGGCCGGCACAAACACCTGGCCCATCTAGGAGTGGCACTGCAGTGTCACGCAGGATGGCCCTTCCAAAAAACACCCCCCAAACAGCACATGACGCAAAGAAAAAAAGAGGCGCATTGAGGTAGCTGTGTGAGTAAGCTAAGCGACCCTAGTGGCCGACACAAACACCTGGCCCATCTAGGAGTGGCACTGCAGTGTCAGCCAGGATGGCCCTTCCAAAAAATACTCCCCAAACAGCACATGACGCAAAGAAGAAAAAAAAGAGGCGCAATGATGTAGCTGTGTGACTAAGATAAGCGACCCTAGTGGCCGACACAAACACCTGGCCCATCTAGGAGTGGCACTGCAGTGTCACGCAGGATGGCCCTTCCAAAAAACACCCCCCAAACAGCACATGACGCAAAGAAAAAAAGAGGCACAATGAGGTAGCTGTGTGACTAAGATAAGCGACCCTAGTGGCCGACACAAACACCTGGCCCATCTAGGAGTGGCACTGCAGTGTCACGCAGGATGGCCCTTCCAAAAAACACCCCCCAAACAGCACATGACGCAAAGAAAAAAAGAGGCGCAATGAGGTAGCTGTGTGAGTAAGCTAAGCGACCCTAGTGGCCGACACAAACACCTGGCCCATCTAGGAGTGGCACTGCAGTGTCACGCAGGATGGCCCTTCCAAAAAACACCCCCCAAACAGCACATGACGCAAAGAAAAAAAGAGGCGCAATGAGGTAGCTGTGTGAGTAAGCTAAGCGACCCTAGTGGCCGACACAAACAGCTGACCCATCTAGGAGTGGCACTGCAGTGTCACGCAGGATGGCCCTTCCAAAAAACACCCCCCAAACAGCACATGACGCAAAGAAAAAAAGAGGCGCAATGAGGTAGCTGTGTGACTAAGATAAGCGACCCTAGTGGCCGACACAAACACCGGGCCCATCTAGGAGTGGCACTGCAGTGTCAGGCAGGATGGACCTTCCAAAAAATACTCCCCAAACAGCACATGACGCAAAGAAAAATTAAAGAATAAAGAGGTGCAAGATGGAATTGTCCTTGGGCCCTCCCACCCACCCATATGTTGTATAAACAGGACATGCACACTTTAACCAACCCATCATTTCAGTGACAGGGTCTGCCACACGACTGTGACTGAAATGATGGGTTGGTTTTGACCCCCACCAAAAAAGAAGCAATTAATCTCTCCTTGCACAAACTGGCTCTACAGAGGCAAGATGTCCACCTCATCATCATCCTCCGATATTGTTAGGGTCTCCGGCCCTGTGCTGCCACGTCGTCATGGCAACCGGGAGACAAGTGCTACCGGAGTAACCTGAGCGCAGCTGATACTCCGGTTCGGGTCTTTTGCTGTGCAGTGGTTACAGGCAGGGGATCCGGTGCTGGTTTTTGTGCTCACAGTCTGTGAGGTCTGAGGGGGGCGTGGACAGCACCTGCTTTATAAGGCCTCTTCTCAGGTTAGGCAGATGCTGCTGAATCTTTGTTGGTTAGTCAGTTCCTGAAAGTTAGCCAGTACTGTGTAGCTTTGTATTTGTTGTTGCTTACTGCAAATAGGCCTGGGAATTTGGTACTACACTCTGCCAATCCAGACCTAGCAGTAAGACTGGAGTCAGTCGTTTAGCCTGCTGAGGTTCTTTTGCTATTCTGTGAACCCAGCAGGTTTGTGGCTGTACTTTCAGACCTGCCTGCTTAATCCTCTCTCACTGTGCAGGGTGTCCATGTGTCAGTTTAGTGGCAGTAAGCTGAACCTGGCCCTGCAAGTGAGAATAAGGATTGTGGAGACTCTCCTTGTGTCTATTATTCCATCTCTGACCAAGGAGTTTACTGCCACACCCGTTGGTAACCCTTTAGGGTTTTGCTGTTGCCCTTAGCAACAGCATTTCGGGTTCTCTACGTATTAAAACACAACATCTTGCTTTTTCCATCTGAGCATTTCTAATACTAGGGAGACACCCAGTTTCTTAGCCTCTGGGCTTCTCTGTTCACTCTGTGTTGGTTTTGTTACCCTATCACCTTCTGTGTACGTTATGTCATATTTCCCAGTCTGTCTGTGATTTCATTTGTTTTGCATCCCTCTCTGTTCAGACACCAGTACATTCCTGCAGGCACTGGTGTGCATAACAGTTCAAACACCAGTACATTCCTGCAGGCACTGGTGTGCATAACAGATATATCACCGTGTACATCCCCCTCCTCACAGATTTTCAATTCGTCCCCACTGGAATCCACCATCTCAGCTCCCTGTGTACTTTGTGGAGGCAATTGCTGCTGGTGAATGTCTCCACGGAGGAATTGATTATAATTCATTTTAATGAACATAATCTTCTCCACATTTTCTGGAAGTAACCTCGTACGCCGATTGCTGACAAGGTGAGCGGCGGCACTAAACACTCTTTCGGAGTACACACTTGTGGGAGGGCAACTTAGGTAGAATAAAGCCAGTTTCTGCAAGGGCCTCCAAATTGCCTCTTTTTCCTGCTAGTATACGTACGGACTGTCTGACGTGCCTACTTGGATGCGGTCACTCATATAATCCTCCACCATTCTTTCAATGGTGAGAGAATCATATGCAGTGACAGTAGACGACATGTCCGTAATCGTTGGCAGGTCCTTCAGTCCGGACCAGATGTCAGCATCAGCAGTCGTTCCAGACTGCCCTGCATCACCGCCAGCAGGCGGGCTCGGAATTCTGAGCCTTTTCCTCGCACCCCCAGTTGCGGGAGAATGTGAAGGAGGAGATGTTGACAGGTCGCGTTCCGCTTGACTTGACAATTTTCTCACCAGCAGTTCTTTGAACCCCTGCAGACTTGTGTCTGCCGGAAAGAGAGATACAACGTAGGTTTTAAATCTAGGATCGAGCACGGTGGCCAAAATATAGTGCTCTGATTTCAACAGATTGACCACCCGTGAATCCTTGTTAAGCGAATTAAGGGCTCCATCCACAAGTCCCACATGCCTAGCGGAATCGCTCTGTGTTAGCTCCTCCTTCAATGTCTCCAGCTTCTTCTGCAAAAGCCTGATGAGGGGAATGACCTGACTCAGGCTGGCAGTGTCTGAACTGACTTCACGTGTGGCAAGTTCAAAAGGTTGCATAACCTTGCACAACGTTGAAATCATTCTCCACTGCGCTTGAGACAGGTGCATTCCACCTCCTATATCGTGCTCAGTTGTATAGGCTTGAATGGCCTTTTGCTGCTCCTCCAACCTCTGAAGCATATAGAGGGTTGAATTCCACCTCGTTACCACTTCTTGCTTCAGATGATGGCAGGGCAGGTTCAGGCGTTTTTGGTGTTGCTCCAGTCTTCTGTACGTGGTGCCTGTACGCCGAAAGTGTCCCGCAATTCTTCTGGCCACCGACAGCATCTCTTGCACGCCCCTATCGTTTTTAAATAATTCTGCACCACCAAATTCAAGGTATGTGCAAAACATGGGACGTGCTGGAATTTGCCCAGATTTAATGCACACACAATATTGCTGGCGTTGTCCGATGCCACAAATCCACAGGAGAGTCCTATTGGGGTAAGCCATTCTGCGATGATCTTCCTCAGTTGCCGTAAGAGGTTTTCAGCTGTGTGCGTATTCTGGAAAGCGGTGATACAAAGCGTAGCCTGCCTAGGAAAGAGTTGGTGTTTGCGAGATGCTGCTACTGGTGCCGCTGCTGCTGTTCTTGCGGCGGGAGTCAATACATCTACCCAGTGGGCTGTCACAGTCATATAGTCCTGAGTCTGCCCTGCTCCACTGTGGTTAAGTGGACATTGGGTACAACTGCAATTTTTAGGACACTGGTGAGTCTTTTTCTGAGGTCTGTGTACATTTTCGGTATCGCCTGCCTAGAGAAATGGAACCTAGATGGTATTTGGTACCGGGGACACAGTACCTCAAACAAGTCTATAGTTGGCTCTGCAGTAATGATGGATACCGGATCCACATTTCTCACCGCCCAGGATGCCAAGGCCTCAGTTATCCACTTTGCAGCAGGATGACTGCTGTGATATTTCATCTTCCTCGCAAAGGACTGTTGGACAGTCAATTGCTTGGTGGAAGTAGTAAAAGTCGTCTTACGACTTCCCTTCTGGGATGACCATCGACTCCCAGCAGCAACAACAGCAGCGCCAGCAGCAGTAGGCATTACACGCAAGGATGCATCGGAGGAATCCCAGGCAGGAGAGGACTCGTCAGAATTGCCAGTGACATGGCCTGCAGGACTATTGGCATTCCTGGGGAAAGAGGAAATTGACACTGAGGGAGTTGGTGGGGTGGTTTGCGTGAGCTTGGTTACAAAAGGAAGGGATTTACTGGTCAGTGGACTGCTTCCGCTGTCGCCCAAAGTTTTTGAACTTGTAACTGACTTATGATGAATGCGCTGCAGGTGACGTATAAAGGAGGATGTTCCGAGGTGGTTAACGTCCTTACCCCTACTTATTACAGCTTGACAAAGGCAACACACGGCTTGACACCAGTTGTCCGCATTTCTGTTGAAATACTTCCACACCGAAGAGCTGATTTTTTTGGTATTTTCACCAGGCATGTCAATGGCCATATTCCTCCCACGGACAACAGGTGTCTCCCCGGGTGCCTGACTTAAACAAACCACCTCACCATCAGAATCCTCCTTGTCAATTTCCTCCCCAGTGCCAGCAACACCCATATCCTCCTCATCCTGGTGTACTTCAACACTGACATCTTCAATCTGACTATCAGGAACTGGACTGCGGGTGCTCCTTCCAGCACTTGCAGGGGGCGTACAAATGGTGGAAGGCGCATGCTCTTCACGTCCAGTGTTTGGAAGGTCAGGCATCGCAAACGACACAATTGGACTCTCCTTGTGGATTTGTGATTTCGAAGAACGCACAGTTCTTTGCTGTGCTTTTGCCAGCTTAAGTCTTTTCATTTTTCTAGCGAGAGGCTGAGTGCTTCCATCCTCATGTGAAGCTGAACCACTAGCCATGAACATAGGCCAGGGCCTCAGCCGTTCCTTGCCACTCCGTGTCGTAAATGGCATATTGGCAAGTTTACGCTTCTCCTCCGATGATTTTATTTTAGATTTTTGAGTCCTTTTTTTACTGATCTTTTGTGTTTTGGATTTTACATGCTCTGTACTATGACATTGGGCATCGCCCTTGGCAGACGACGTTGATGGAATTTCATCATCTCGGCCATGACTAGTGGCAGCAGCTTCAGTACGAGGTGGAAGTGGATCTTGATCTTTCCCTATTTTTGGAACCTCAACATTTTTGTTCTCCATATTTTAATAGGCACAACTAAAAGGCACCTCAGGTAAACAATGGAGATGGATGGATACTAGTATACTTATGGATGATGAGTGACTGACGACACAGAGGTAGCTACAGCCGTGGACTACAGTACTGCGTCTGCTAGTATAGAGATGATAATGATATAAAAAATATATATATATCACTACTGCAGGTATATATAATATAATGACGGACCTGCTGGACACTGTCAGCAGACTCCTAAACTACTAGTATGAAGAAGATAGAAAAAAAAACCCACCACAGGTAGGTATACAATTATGGACGAGCACTGACGACACAGAGGCAGCTACAGCCGTGGACTACCGTACTGCGTCTGCTAGTATAGAGATGATAATGATATAAAAAATATATATATATATCACTACTGCAGGTATATATTATATAATGACGGACCTGCTGGACACTGTCAGCAGACTCCTAAACTACTAGTATGAAGAAGATAGAAAAAAAAAACCACCACAGGTAGGTATACAATTATGGACGAGCACTGACGACACAGAGGTAGCTACAGCCGTGGACTACCGTACTGCGTCTGCTAGTATAGAGATGATAATGATATAAAAAATATATATATATCACTACTGCAGGTATATATAATATAATGACGGACCTGCTGGACACTGTCAGCAGACTCCTAAACTACTAGTATGAAGAAGATAGAAAAAAAACCCCCACCACAGGTAGGTATACAATTATGGACGAGCACTGACGACACAGAGGTAGCTACAGCCGTGGACTACCGTACTGCGTCTGCTAGTATAGAGATGATAATGATATAAAAAATATATATATATCACTACTGCAGGTATATATAATATAATGACGGACCTGCTGGACACTGTCAGCAGACTCCTAAACTACTAGTATGAAGAAGATAGAAAAAAAAAACCACCACAGGTAGGTATACAATTATGGACGAGCACTGACGACACAGAGGTAGCTACAGCCGTGGACTACCGTACTGCGTCTGCTAGTATAGAGATGATAATGATATAAAAAATATATATATATCACTACTGCAGGTATATATTATATAATGATGGACCTGCTGGACACTGTCAGCAGACTCCTAAACATCTAGTATGAAGAAGATAGAAAAAAAAAAACCACCACAGGTAGGTATACAATTATGGACGAGCACTGACGACACAGAGGTAGCTACAGCCGTGGACTACCGTACTGCGTCTGCTAGTATAGAGATGATAATGATATAAAAATATATATATATCACTACTGCAGGTATATATAATATAATGAATGACGGACCTGCTGGACACTGTCAGCAGAATGCGTTTATAGAATAAAAAAAAAAAACACCACACGAGTGTTTAACTTTTTCAGGCAGACAATATACTGGTGGTCACTGGTCAGTCACACTGGCAGCAAAAGTGTGCACTGTTATGTACTCCTGCTATAACTGCTCCCCAGTCTCCCCCACAATTAAGCTGTGTGAGCAGTGCGCACTCAGCATAGTCAGATATACATAGATGATATTATCATGCAGCACACTGAGGCTGAGCACAGATATGGTATGTGACTGTGTATCGTTTTTTTTCAGGCAGAGAACGGATTATATTAAATAATAAATAAAACTGGTGGTGGTCACTAGTAACTAGCAGCAAAACTCTGCACTCTGAGTACTCCTAATGCTCCCCAAAATTACTAAGTTAGTACTGTAGTAAATCAACTCAAGTGTCTCAGTCTCTATCTATTCTAACGGAGAGGACGCCAGCCACGTCCTCTCCCTATCAATCTCAATGCACGTGTGAAAATGGCGGCGACGCGCGGCTCCTTATATAAAATCCGAGTCTCGCGATAGAATCCGAGCCTCGCGAGAATCCGACAGCGGGATGATGACGTTCGGGCGCGCTCGGGTTAACCGAGCAAGGCGGGAAGATCCGAGCCTGCCTCGGACCCGTGTAAAAAGGCTGAAGTTCGGGGGGGTTCGGATCCCGAGGAACCGAACCCGCTCATCTCTAGTTTGTACCCCCTATATCTTAAATTAGAACAGTTCGCACATTAGGTGATCAGCCCAAAAAGGGGTGTGTTTTTGCTGGCAAGGGGCATGGCCACACAATAGTAACCCCAATTCCAATTATGCCACACAGTACTGCAACTTTATTCTCATTTGATCATGCGATAGTGTCCATAATTCATATTACATCCCACAGTAGTATCACTTTACCTTATAAACGTTACTCCTCACAGTAGAGCCCCTTATTCACATTACATCACACTGAATTGCTCCTTATTTACATTACACCACACCCTATTGCTCTTTATTCACATTAGACGACACAGTTGTGCCCTTTCTATACGCAACACCACATAGTAGAGCACCATATATATATATAATGCCACACATTAGAAATGCCTTTGTACACATAATACAACACAGTAATGTCCCTTACACATATGAGACACATTACTAATGTCCTTATAAACATAATGCACCTTACACATTATGACAACCTTTATTAATGCCCTTTTACATGTAATGTCCCTTACACATATGCCGCACATTATTAATGCCCTTATACACATAATGACACACATAGTGCCCCCTACACATTTGCTGCACATTATTAGTTCCCCTATACACATAATGACACACATACAGTAGTACCCTGTTACACATATGCCGCACATTAATAATGCCCTTATACACATAATGACACACATAGTGCCCCTTACACATATGTTGCACATTATTAATGCATTTTTAAATGACACACATAATGCTCCTTACACACAGTGCCGGCGCAAGCCGCTCAGCAAAGGGATGCAGTGCAGGGAGGCGCCAAACTGAAGAGTCGCTCAGCCTCTCCCGGCTCTGCATCCCTGCTGCTGCCAGCTGCCGCTGCGCCTGTCACACTGCATGACAGGTAGCGGCGCTGGCCGCATGCCGAGCGGCTCCCTCCCCGTCCTCCTCCGCAGAGAGTGTATACAGTGTGCGGCCTCAGTCCTCACACAGCGCCGCTAACATTCCCGATCTGCTTAGAATGTTGTGGGCGTGGCCTAATCGCGGGAGCCGTGACCACGCCCCTTTAGAGTTTTTTTTATGTCTTTGTTTGCAGCACAGAGCAGGGTGGGTGCAGTGCCTGATCCCTGAGCCCCCAGCCCTTCATCACCTCAGCCAGGGTCAATTCGAGGGGGGAGTGTGATCACACTCCCCCCACCCACCCATACATGAACACACAGTGGATTAGCAGTAGCAGCAGCCTTTGCCCCACTGCAGCACAGCACACTGCAGCATGTGCTGTGCTGCCAAGATGAGAGCTGCTGCTGCCCAGTAAGGTGGTAGTGTAGCGCAGTGGCGTGCGGTGAGGTCAGTGGCTGGTGAGGCACTGCAGCCACAATGTCTGCCGAGTCCTGCCAACGACACCTACCACCACGGAACCAATGTCCACTACTGCCCCTGAGCCAATGCCCGCTACTGCCGCCATCCCTGAACCCCGCTACCCCCGCCACTAATGGCCACCACCCTGGCCAATGGCTTACAAAATCGCCCACCATCAACTGCCCAGGCCCCCCGCCACTAATTTGCATCTCAGTCCAATACCGTCACTGCCAATGCCCGCAGCCAGCCTGCTCATAAAACTTGTGATGAGCAGGCTGCTAATATTTTGTAAATTTTTATTAAATAAATATTAGTGTTTGGGACTGGGGAGGGAGTGGGAGGAGGACATGAATGCAATTTTGTTGTCCAGGGCTTCCATAACTTTAATAGCGCCGTTGGTGCGGCGCTATTAAGTTAATGGAAGTCCTGGACAACAAAATAGGGAGAGGGTGACGCCAGGTAGAAGATGACAGCAGTGGGTGAGAGGTGAGAGGGTGACAGCAGTGGGTGATAGAGAGATGGTGATGCCAGGGAGAAGGTGACTGGGAGAGGGTGACGACAGGGAGAGGGTGACAGCAGTCTGTGACAGGCAGAGGGTGACACCAGTGAGAAGGTGACAGGAAGCGTGTGACGCCAGGGAGAGGGTGATAGCAGCGGGTGACAGGGAGTGACGCCAGGGAGAGTGTGACAGCAGCGGGTGACAGGGAGTGAGGCCAGGGAGCGGATGACAGGGAGTGACGCCAGGGAGAGGGTAACAGGGAGTGACGCCAGTGAGAGGGTGACAGCAGCAGGTGACAGGGAGTGATGCCAGGGTGTGACGCCAGGGAGATGGTGACAGCAGCGGGTGAGAGGGAGTGACGCCAGGGAGAGGGTGACAGCAGCTGGTGACAGGGAGTGACGCCAGGGAAAGGGTGACAGCAGCGCGTGAATGGGAGTGATGCCAGGGAGAGGGTGACAGCAACAGGTGACAGGGAGTAATGCCTGGGAGAGGGTGACAGAAGCCGGTGACAGGGAGTGACGCCAGGGAGAGGGTGACAGCAACAGGTGACAGGGAGTAATGCCTGGGAGAGGGTGACAGAAGCCGGTGACAGGGAGTGACGCCAGGGAGAGGGTGACAGCAACAGGTGACAGGGAGTAATGCCTGGGAGAGGGTGACAGAAGCCGGTGACAGGGAGTGACGCCAGGTAAAGGGTAACAGCAGCAGGTGACAGGGAGTGACGCCAGGGAGAGGGTGAAAGCAGCGGGTGACAGGGAGTGATGCCAGTGAGAGGGTGACAGCAGAGGGTGACAGGGAGTGATGCCAGTGAGAGGGTGACAGCAGAGGGTGACAGGGAGTGACGCCAGGGAGGGAGTGACAGCAGCGAGTGACAGGGAGTAATGCCTGGGAGAGGGTGACAGAAGCCGGTGAGAGGGAGTGACGCCAGGGAGAGGGTGACAGCAGCGGGTGACAGGGAGTGATGCCAGGGAGAGGGTGAAAGCAGCGGGTGACAGGGAGTGATGCCAGTGAGAGGGTGACAGCAGAGGGTGACAGGGAGTGATGCCAGTGAGAGGGTGACAGCAGAGGGTGACAGGGAGTGACGCCAGGGAGGGAGTGACAGCAGCGAGTGACAGGGAGTAATGCCTGGGAGAGGGTGACAGAAGCCGGTGAGAGGGAGTGACGCCAGGGAGAGGGTGACAGCAGAGGGTGACAGGGAGTGACGCCAGGGAGGGAGTGACAGCAGCGAGTGACAGGGAGTAATGCCTGGGAGAGGGTGACAGAAGCCGGTGACAGGGAGTGACGCCAGGGAGAGGGTGACAGCAACAGGTGACAGGGAGTAATGCCTGGGAGAGGGTGACAGAAGCCGGTGACAGGGAGTGAGGCCAGGTAAAGGGTAACAGCAGCAGGTGACAGGGAGTGACGCCAGGGAGAGGGTGAAAGCAGCGGGTGACAGGGAGTGACGCCAGTGAGAGGGTGACAGGGAGTGACGCCAGGGAGGGAGTGACAGCAGCGAGTGACAGGGAGTGACGGCAGGGAAAGGGTGACAGCAGCGGGTGACAGGGAGTGACGGCAGGGAAAGGGTGACAGCAGCGGGTGACAGGGAGTGATGCCAGTGAGAAGGTGACAGCAGCGGGTGACAGGGAGTGACGCCAGTGAGAGGGTGACAGCAGAGGGTAACAGGGCGTGACGCCAGGGAGGGAGTGACAGCAGCGAGTGACAGGGAGTGACGCCAGAGAGAGGGTGACATGGAGTGACGCCAGTGAGAGGGTGACAGCAACAGGTGACAGGGAGTAATGCCTGGGAGAGGGTGACAGAAGCCGGTGACAGGGAGTGACGCCAGGGAGAGGGTGACAGCAACAGGTGACAGGGAGTAACGCCTGGGAGAGGGTGACAGAAGCCGGTGACAGCGATTGACGCCAGGTAAAGGGTAACAGCAGCAGGTGACAGGGAGTGACGCCAGGGAGAGGGTGAAAGCAGCGGGTGACAGGGAGTGACGCCAGTGAGAGGGTGACAGGGAGTGACGCCAGGGAGGGAGTGACAGCAGCGAGTGACAGCAGCGAGTGACAGGGAGTGACGGCAGGGAAAGGGTGACAGCAGCGGGTGACAGGGAGTGACGGCAGGGAAAGGGTGACAGCAGCGGGTGACAGGGAGTGATGCCAGTGAGAAGGTGACAGCAGCGGGTGACAGGGAGTGACGCCAGTGAGAGGGTGACAGCAGAGGGTAACAGGGCGTGACGCCAGGGAGGGAGTGACAGCAGCGAGTGACAGGGAGTGACGCCAGAGAGAGGGTGACATGGAGTGACGCCAGTGAGAGGGTGACAGCAACAGGTGACAGGGAGTAATGCCTGGGAGAGGGTGACAGAAGCCGGTGAGAGGGAGTGACGCCAGGGAGAGGGTGACAGCAACAGGTGACAGGGAGTAATGCCTGGGAGAGGGTGACAGAAGCCGGTGACAGGGAGTGACGCCAGGTAAAGGGTAACAGCAGCAGGTGACAGGGAGTGACGCCAGGGAGAGGGTGAAAGCAGCGGGTGACAGGGAGTGACGCCAGTGAGAGGGTGACAGGGAGTGACGCCAGCGAGGGAGTGACTACAGCGAGTGACAGGGAGTGACGGCAGGGAAAGGGTGACAGCAGCGGGTGACAGGGAGTGACGGCAGGGAAAGGGTGACAGCAGCGGGTGACAGGGAGTGATGCCAGTGAGAAGGTGACAGCAGCGGGTGACAGGGAGTGACGCCAGTGAGAGGGTGACAGCAGAGGGTAACAGGGCGTGACGCCAGGGAGGGAGTGACAGCAGCGAGTGACAGGGAGTGACGCTAGAGAGAGGGTGACATGGAGTGATGCCAGTGAAAGGGTGACAGCAGCGGGTGACAGGGAGTGACGCCAGGGAGAGGGTGACAGGGAGTGACGCCAGGGAGAGGGTGAAAGCAGCGGGTGACAGGGAGTGACGCCAGTGAGAGGGTGACAGCAGGGAGTGACAGCAGCGGGTGACAGGGACTGACAACAGTGAGAGGGTGACAGCAGCAGGTGACTGAGAGGGTGACAGCAGAGGGTGACAGGGAGTGACGTCAGGGAGGGAGTGACAGCAGCGAGTGACAGGGAGTGACGCCAGGGAGAGGGTGACAGGGAGTGACGCCAGGGAGAGGGTGACATGGAGTGACGCCAGGGAGAGGGTGACAGCAACAGGTGACAGGGAGTAATGCCTGGGAGAGGGTGACAGAAGCCGGTGAGAGGGAGTGACGCCAGGGAGAGGGTGACAGCAACAGGTGACAGGGAGTAATGCCTGGGAGAGGGTGACAGAAGTCGGTGACAGGGAGTGACGCCAGGTAAAGGGTAACAGCAGCAGGTGACAGGGAGTGACACCAGGGAGAGGGTGAAAGCAGCGGGTGACAGGGAGTGATGCCAGTGAGAGGGTGACAGGGAGTGACGCCAGGGAGGGAGTGACAGCAGCGAGTGACAGGGAGTGACGGCAGCGAATGGGTGACAGCAGCGGGTGACAGGGAGTGATGGCAGGGAAAGGGTGACAGCAGCGGGTGACAGGGAGTGATGCCAGTGAGAAGGTGACAGCAGCGGGTGACAGGGAGTGACGCCAGTGAGAGGGTGACAGCAGAGGGTAACAGGACGTGACGTCAGGGAGGGAGTGACAGCAGCGAGTGACAGGGAGTGACGCCAGAGAGAGGGTGACATGGAGTGACGCCAGGGAGAGGGTGACAGCAACAGGTGACAGGGAGTAATGCCTGGGAGAGGGTGACAGAAGCCGGTGACAGCGAGTGACGCCAGGTAAAGGGTAACAGCAGCAGGTGACAGGGAGTGACGCCAGGGAGAGGGTGAAAGCAGCGGGTGACAGGGAGTGACGCCAGTGAGAGGGTGACAGGGAGTGACGCCAGGGAGGGAGTGACAGCAGCGAGTGACAGGGAGTGACGGCAGGGAAAGGGTGACAGCAGCGGGTGACAGGGAGTGACGGCAGGGAAAGGGTGACAGCAGCGGGTGACAGGGAGTGATGCCAGTGAGAAGGTGACAGCAGCGGGTGACAGGGAGTGACGCCAGTGAGAGGGTGACAGCAGAGGGTAACAGGGCGTGACGCCAGGGAGGGAGTGACAGCAGCGAGTGACAGGGAGTGACGCCAGAGAGAGGGTGACATGGAGTGACGCCAGGGAGAGGGTGACAGCAACAGGTGACAGGGAGTAATGCCTGGGAGAGGGTGACAGAAGCCGGTGAGAGGGAGTGACGCCAGGGAGAGGGTGACAGCAACAGGTGACAGGGAGTAATGCCTGGGAGAGGGTGACAGAAGCCGGTGACAGGGAGTGAGGCCAGGTAAAGGGTAACAGCAGCAGGTGACAGGGAGTGACGCCAGGGAGAGGGTGAAAGCAGCGGGTGACAGGGAGTGACGCCAGTGAGAGGGTGACAGGGAGTGACGCCAGGGAGGGAGTGACAACAGCGAGTGACAGGGAGTGACGGCAGGGAAAGGGTGACAGCAGCGGGTGACAGGGAGTGACGGCAGGGAAAGGGTGACAGCAGCGGGTGACAGGGAGTGATGCCAGTGAGAAGGTGACAGCAGCGGGTGACAGGGAGTGACGCCAGTGAGAGGGTGACAGCAGAGGGTAACAGGGCGTGACGCCAGGGAGGGAGTGACAGCAGCGAGTGACAGGGAGTGACGCCAGAGAGAGGGTGACATGGAGTGACGCCAGTGAGAGGGTGACAGCAGCGGGTGACAGGGAGTGACGCCAGGGAGAGGGTGACAGGGAGTGACGCCAGGGAGAGGGTGAAAGCAGCGGGTGACAGGGAGTGACGCCAGTGAGAGGGTGACAGCAGGGAGTGACGGCAGCGGGTGACAGGGACTGACAACAGTGAGAGGGTGACAGCAGCGGGTGACTGAGAGGGTGACAGCAGAGGGTGACAGGGAGTGACATCAGGGAGGGAGTGACAGCAGTGAGTGACAGGGAGTGACGCCAGGGAGAGGGTGACAGGGAGTGACGCCAGGGAGAGGGTGACAGGGAGTGACGCCAGTGAGAGGGTGACAGGGAGTGACGCCAGTGAGAGGGTGACAGGGAGTGACGCCAGGGAGATGTTGACAGCAGCGGGTGAGAGGGAGTGACACCAGGGAAAGGGTGACAGCAGCGGGTGAGAGGGAGTGACGCCAGGGAAAGGGTGACAACAGCGGGTGACTGGGAGTGACGCCAGTGAGAGGGTGACAGCAGCGGGTGACAGGGAGTGACGTCTTGGGGACCTGCCTTGGGGACTTATGCGGCATCCCCCCTCCTAACCCCTCCGATCTAAGCAACGGAATGCGACTCCCATTACCTCTACCCCTGTAGCTGCACAGCACCCACCTGTGACACCTGTGGGTACCCGGGTCCAGGTTCTCCACCGGGCTGTGATCCGACAGTCTCCCGTGGACTCCAATGATGGCTCACAGGGCTTCTCCAGTACTTTGCAGCTGGGGGGGCACACCAGGTAATAAGCAAAAGCTTCACCGCCACCCGGAACTGGCCGCATGATCACGGTGCACTCCCCGTCCGTGGAACACTGGCAGCACTCAGAATCATGCAGCTGCTGCTGGAGAGTATGAAGGAGAGGAAGAGTTTCACTGCCCAGCGCCGCGCAACCTGACCGCACATGTTTCATGTGAGACCGGCCTATTTCTACTGCTCTCCTATGTGTGCCGGGGCTTTCGGCCTGATCTGCTGGATGTGAGCGGCGGAGTTGCAGTGGCGGAGTGGGAACGTGGTGTGATGGGGCGGGAGCCGAATAAATCATTTTAAAAAAAAGTAATCGGTTGCAGCGGCGTGATGGGTGCAGGGGAGCGGCGGGACCCACAGGCATCTTGGGCCCCGTAGCAGCCGCTTCCCCTGCACCTATGGTATTTACTCTGGAACTGTCACTGAATACTCGTCCTTGGTTCGGCAGCGCATCTGCCATTGTGCAGGGGGACAGGCTGCAGGATGGGCTAGGTACAGGTGGGCGGGGACGGCCACATAGTCACTAAATGACAGGGGGTATGTTCCTTGGTGCCCCCCTCCCCAAATTAACCACTGACCAATCAGCAACCTGACTAAGTGACAGGGGCGTGCTTTCATATGGGATGAAAGCACGCCCCTGTCAAAGCGGCACTTGTACTATGTGCCGCTTACAGTGATTTTTTCAATGGGTTTTCTCTGCTTGATGCTCGGCCCCGCCCCCCGCTTCTCGGCCCTTTAACACAAACAGCGGGAGGCAGGGCCACCTCCGGGCCCTCCATCAGTCACAGGCCTAAGTAATTAGTACCGCTCCCTCCCCCTCATCACTGACATCATAAAGAGCCACTGGAGTAACAGAGCCTGCAAGAAACCGGAGGAGAAGGGAGAGGAGGAGGAGCGCCCGAGCCGGCACCTCCTGCAGGTAACGGGGCCACACTGTGGAGGGAATGAAGGCTGTACCCGGCATAGGGGGTCATTCAGTGATGAACGCAGATCGCTGTATACGCAGCCGGATCTGCGTTTGTCTCTGCACATGCTCAGGGCCGCCCAGCACAAAGCAAGGCTATCCAGCATGTGTAGCGCTGCCTCCCGATGCATCTGCAATTACATTGCCAACGCATCTGATGTAAGGTTGACCCCTGGATGCGCTAACAGCAGCCTTTTTTTTTTCAGACACTACTCTGCAGTGTAATGTGACTGACGGACACTACTGTGCGGTGTAATGTGACTAACGGACACTACTGTGCGGTGTAATGTGACTAACGGACACTACTGTGCGGTGTAATGTGACTGACGGACACTACTCTGCAGTGTAATGTGACTGACGGACACTACTGTGCGGTGTAATGTGACTAACGGACACTACTGTGCGGTGTAATGTGACTGACGGACACTACTGTGCGGTGTAATGTGACTGACGGACACTACTGTGCTGTGTAATGTGACTAACGGACACTACCGTGCGGTGTAATGTGACTAACGGACACTACTGTGCGGTGTAATGTGACTGACGGACACTACTATGCAGTGTAAGGTGACTGACGGACACTACTCTGCTGTGTAATGTGACTAACGGACACTACTGTGCGGTGTAATGTGACTGACGGACACTACTATGCAGTGTAATGTGACTAACGGGCACTACTGTGCGGTGTAATGTGACTGACGGACACTACTCTGCAGTGTAATGTGACTGACGGACACTACTGTGCGGTGTAATGTGACTAACGGACACTACTGTGCGGTGTAATGTGACTGACGGACACTACTGTGCGGTGTAATGTGACTGACGGACACTACTGTGCTGTGTAATGTGACTAACGGACACTACCGTGCGGTGTAATGTGACTAACGGACACTACTGTGCGGTGTAATGTGACTGACGGACACTACTATGCAGTGTAAGGTGACTGACGGACACTACTCTGCTGTGTAATGTGACTAACGGACACTACTGTGCGGTGTAATGTGACTGATGGACACTACTGTGCAGTGTAAGGTGACTGACGGACACTACTGTGCAGTGTAATGTGACTGACGGACACTACTGTGCAGTGTAATGTGACTGACGGACACTACTGTGCGGTGTAATGTGACTAATTGACACTATTGTGCAGTGTAATGTGACTGACGGACACTACTCTGCTGTGTAATGTCACTAACGGACACTACTGTGCGGTGTAATGTGACTGACGGACACTACTGTGCAGTGTAAGGTGACTAACGGACACTACTGTGCGGTGTAATGTGACTGACGACACTACTGAGCAGTGTAATGTGACTAACGGACACTACTGTGCGGTGCAATGTGACTGACGGACACTACTGTGCAGTGTAATGTGACTGACGGACACTACTGTGCAGTGTAAGGTGACAGACGGACACTACTCTGCTGTGAAATGTGACTAACAGACACTACTGTGCGGTGTAAGGTGACTGACGGACACTACTGTGCGGTGTAATGTGACTAACGGACACTACTGTGCAGTGTAATGTGACTAACGGACACTACTGTGCAGTGTAAGGTGACTGACGGACACTACTGTGTGGTGTAATGTGACTAACGGACACTACTGTGCAGTGTAAGGTGACTGATGGACACTACTATGAGGTGTAATGTGACTAACGGACACTACAGTGCAGTGTAATGTGACTAATTGACACTATTGTGCAGTGTAATGTGACTGACGGACAATACTGTGCAGTGTAATGTGACTAACGAACAAATGTGACTGACGGACACTACTGTGTGGTGTAATGTGACTAGTGAACACTACTGTGCAGTGTAATGTGTCTAAAAGACATACTATGTGGCGTAATGTGACTAGCGAACACTACTGTGCGGTGTAATGTGACTAGCGAACACTACTGTGCGGTGTAATGTGACTAGCGAACACTACTGTGCGGTGTAATGTGATTAGCGAACACTACTGTGCACTGTAATGTGACTAATGTACACTACTATGAGGTGTAATGTGACTAGCGGACACCGCTGTGAGGTGTAATGTGACTAATGGACACTACTATAAGGTGTAATGTGACTAGCGGACACCGCTGTGAGGTGTAATGTGACTAATGGACACTACTATGAGGTGTAATGTGACTAGCGAACACTACAGTGCGGTGTAATGTGACTAGCGAACACTACTGAGCAGTGTAATGTGAATTGGTACTATTCTGTGGCCCCTATATTTTTGGCGCTTCCCCCTGCTGGGGGAAGTGGCATGTGTAAAAGGGTGCTCTACCTGGTGCAAAGTGTATAAGGGTGCTCTACCTGGAATAATGTGTGACTGGATCTACCTGGTGCAATATGTAAAAGAAGGCTGTATCTGGCGTAATGTATATAAGGGGCACTACCTGGCGTAATGTATATAAGTGGTGGTACTGGGTGGCATAAATTTTAATAATGTTGACTACTGTGCGTAATAATTATTTTACGCCCCTATATTTTATGTAATTTTTTTATGACCCAATATTTATGGATCTTGAGTGGGGGCACCAAAATGTCTAGTTACAGCTCTGAGGATGAGATCGGTCACATTTGTATTTGTAGAAAGGCGCAAAATTGATAGTTTGCAGGAGGGCGCTGAACACCCTAGCACCGGCCCTGCTTACACATATTCCAAACACTACTGCACAACCAACCCACTCACATGCACACAGCACTCAGACTGCCACTAACACTGTGACCTCTGCCTCTGCTTGGATACATCTTGGATATATCTTGCCTCAATGCTAATGTCGGGCACCTTTTTTTAATGAAAATTCAGATTATTTGCATTGCTATGTGGCTAGGATGCACAAGCAGATTCTGCTGATTAAAATGATATGCAGCATGCCTATATACTGTGCGAGACTGTGGCTGTATCTGCATACGAAATGCTACACACAGAGTATAGGCATGCTGCATATCATTTTAATCAGCAGAAGCTGCTGATGCCCCTAGGCATATTAAATGCCGTAGGCAATTGCCCAGTTTGCCTATGCATATGGATGGCTCTGGTTAGGGGGGGACGGTCACCGGCCTTGCAAAGTATCAGAGCCGCTTCCCCACTGCAGTACCACTGTCCTGAGAGGTTGTTTGTTCAGCAGGGCACTGCACCTTAGCTGTCAAAATCGCAGCACGTCGCACACCCCTAACATTGCCTGTAGGTGGAAGAGTGGCGAGTACAAACCGAGGGCCCCGCTATAGGGGTCCCTCGGTTATCTGTGCGGCGCAGTCACAGGGGCGGCATATGGGACCCTCCCAGGGGGGACCTGCTATAGCCCCCCTGTGCACACTGGCAGCAGTGTGTGAAACTAGCAGGCTGCTGTTTAGTTTGCACAATACAGGAGACTTTGCCAGTATAGATATCCTATTAGTTCCAGTGCCATTGCGGGGGGCGGAGCTTCCTCAGAATGGGACCAGTGGCATTTTGGCTCCTTCCTCTGCCCAGCAGCTGCAGCAGCAAGGACACACAGCTCCTCCAGTGATCCGGATATGCAGGGAAACTGGTACAGGGGTGTAAAATAGCGGGAGAGCCGCTATTGTACACTGAAATCCAGTTGTTACTGTAATACATCTATATTTATAGATAAAATTAATTAGCCTGCAGTCTTACTGAGTCTGTCAGGCTGGATGTGCTGTCCCTCTTTGCTTAGGTCTCCTCCTCACATACAGTCAGAGGTGGGCTTGCTATTATACAGTGTGTGTTTGTGTGTGTGTGTGTGTGTGTGTGTGTGTGTGTGTGTGTGTGTGTGTGTGTGTGTGTGTGTGTGTGTGTGAATGTTGTGCTGTAAACATGGTCAAACACCAATTATGCAGTGGCTGTCACACCAGATTCTCCCCATTAACCACTGGTTCCCTATCTTGTGAACAATGCAGTCAATCCTCCCAAATCAGTGAGGAAACCAGGGGGGAGAGTCAAGAGCCACCCTGGCTGGGTGCCATGAAAACAATGATGGCAGACATGTCTTCGCAGCTCTCTACCACTACACAGACAACACAACAAGTGCAACAATCTCTTGCAGATTTAACTGCTAAAGTTAATGATACGCCTCCCCCCCCCCCCCCCCCCCCCCCCCTCCCGGTGTCAGGGCCACTAAAACGTGGGCTAGCTGATTTACTCTCAGAATCTGAAGGGGAAGTTCAGGAGGAAGGAATTAGAGCCTACTGCGGAGGATTCCACTCCTGCACAGGGTATAGAGCCTCTCATCCTTGCTATCTGGGATGTACTAAAAATAACTCTGGAAGATGCGAATGCACCGCAATCATTCTTCCTAGCACAGAAGAAGCTCATTGTCACTTTCCCAGAATTAGATGACGTATTTAAGCAAGCTTGGAAAACTGATAACAAATATCAGGTTACTAAAAAGTTCCTGCACACTTTCCCATTTCCACCTGAATGCAGGAAATATTGGGAGGAGCCTCCGGCCATGGACGTTTCAGTCTCCCTCCTTTCAAAAAAGTCGGTGATGCCAGCTCCTTTCAGTTAAAGGACCCTGGGGATAGGAAGATTGAAACTACACTGAAGTCTATTTACACAGCGGCTGACGTATCACAGAGACCCGTGATTGCGGGTTGCTGGATGTCACATGCCATCCATACCTGGGCTACTCAAATTCAAACAGGCTTCACGGGGGGATATGCCCCTGGTCACTACGGTAGCCCTCATTAGACACATTCAAGACTTTGCACGCATCTCAGGGGAGTGGCTATTTGGGGTTGAGTTAGATGCATGGATTTCTAAAGTCACTGCAGGTAAATCCACATTCCTCCCTTATGGGGCCCCGCTGGCTAGGCTTTTCTACCCGGGGCCGTCTACCCAGTCCTTTCGGACTAACAGCTTCAGATTTAGAGCCAGAGGTGCCTCCAATGCGGCATGAGGCACAAGAGGTAAGACAAGAAAACCAGCCTCTGCCGGTTCTCAGGAACCAAGCACCAGTTCAGTTTCCACAAAGGCCTCAGCATGATGGTGCCCACCCACCCTGAGGGGACCTCGAGGTGGGAGCTGGACTGCGTCACTTCAGCTGCATCTGGGAATGCACCTGCCAGGATACCTGGGTAAAGGATCTAATTTCTTAGGGCTACAAGCTGGCGTTCGACAGTGCTCCTCCCCAACAGGAACAGGAGTTCATGATCTCTCTGGATGTAAAGGATGCTTATCTTCATATCCCAATTTGGCCGCCTCATCAGGCTTACCTGAAGTTTGCTCTGCTGGACGATCACTGCCAGTTACAAGCGCTGCCCTTTGGCCTTTCCACAGTTCCGAGGGTCTTCACGAAGGTGATGGCAGAGATGATGTTCCAGCTCAGAGTCCAGGGGGCGTCAATGTTGTCTTTTACCAGGGTGATCTCTTGATAAAGGTGAGATCCAGGGAACTACTCCTGCTGAATATAGACTGCACGGTTCAACTGCTGTCACAACATGGGTGGATCCTCAATTTACAGAAGTCCCATCTGGAGCCTAGTCAGCGTCTCTTATTTCTGGGTATGTTTCTGGATACTGTGGCTTAGAAAGTGTTCCTCCCAGAGGAAAAAGCAAGGACTCTCCAGGAAATGGTCCAACAGATCCTAAGGCCTGCTAAGATATCGATACATCTTTGCATAAGAATGTAGGGAAAGATGGTTGCCTCATACAAGGCCATTCAGTATGGAAAGTTCCATTCCAGAACATTTCAATTGGATCTCCTGAGCAAGTGGTCCAGATCACATCTGCAGATGCACCGGATAATACGTCTGTCACTGTCATATACCTCCTGTCGTGGCAAGAGTCCTCAAACCTACTGGAAGGTCACAGTTTCTGGATTCAGGATTGGATCCTCCTCACAAAAGATGCGAGTCTAAGCAGAATTAGAGATGAGCGGGTTCGGTTTCTCTGAATCCGAACCCGCCCGAACTTCAGGTTTTTTTACACGGGTCCGAGCGACTCGGATCTTCCCGCCTTGCTCGGTTAACCCGAGCGCGCCCGAACGTCATCATCACGCTGTCGGATTCTCGCGAGGCTCGGATTCTATCGCGAGACTCGGATTCTATATAAGGAGCCGCGCGTCGCTGCCATTTTCACACGTGCATTGAGATTGATAGGGAGAGGACGTGGCTGGCGTCCTCTCCGTTTAGAAATTAAAATAGATAGGAGAGTGAGAGTGAGACACTTCATTTACTTACTGGAGCTTAGGAGGAGTTATACTAGTGACTGATGACCAGTGACCTGACCACCAGTGCAGTTTTATAATTTATTATTATTTAATAATCCGTTCTGTTCTTGTTCTCTGCCTGAAAAAAACGATACACAGTGACTCAGTCACACTCACATACCATATCTGTGCTCAGCCCAGTGTGCTGCATCATCTATGTATAATATCTGACTGTGCTCACACAGCTTAATTGTGGGGGAGACTGGGGAGCAGTTATAGGTTATAGCAGGAGCCAGGAGTACATATTAAACAGTGCACACTTTTGCTGCCAGAGTGCCACTGCCAGTGTGACTGACCACTGACCACTGTGACCAGTGACCTGACCACACTGACCACCAGTATAGTATATTGTGATTGTCTGCCTGAAAAAGTACACTCGTCGTGTGACTTGTGTGGTGTTTTTTTATTCTATAAAAAACTCATTCTGCTGACAGACAGTGTCCAGCAGGTCCGTCATTATATAATATATACCTGTCCGGCTGCAGTAGTGATATATATATTTTTTTTATATCATTATTTATCATCCAGTCTATACTAGCAGCAGACACAGTACGGTAGTTCACGGCTGTAGCTACCTCTGTGTCGGCACTCGGCAGTCCATCCATAATTGTATACCACCTACCCGTGGTTTTTTTTCTTTCTTCTTTATACATACTACATCTCATTATCATCCAGTCTATATTAGCAGCAGACACAGTACAGTACGGTAGTCCACGGCTGTAGCTACCTCTGTGTCGGCACTCGGCATTCCATCCATAATTGTATACCACCTACCCGTGTTTTTTTTTTTCTTTCTTCTTTATACATACTACATCTCATTATCATCCAGTCTATATTAGCAGCAGACACAGTACGGTAGTCCACGGCTGTAGCTACCTCTGTGTCGGCACTCGGCAGTCCATCCATAATTGTATACCACCTACCCGTGGTTTTTTTTTTCTTTCTTCTTTATACATACTACATCTCATTATCATCCAGTCTATATTAGCAGCAGACACAGTACGGTAGTCCACGGCTGTAGCTACCTCTGTGTCGGCACTCGGCAGTCCATCCATAATTGTATACCACCTACCCGTGGTTTTTTTTTTCTTTCTTCTTTATACATACTACATCTCATTATCATCCAGTCTATATTAGCAGCAGACACAGTACGGTAGTCCACGGCTGTAGCTACCTCTGTGTCGGCACTCGGCAGTCCATCCATAATTGTATACCACCTACCCGTGGTTTTTTTTTTCTTTCTTCTTTATACATACTACATCTCATTATCATCCAGTCTATATTAGCAGCAGACACAGTACAGTACGGTAGTCCACGGCTGTAGCTACCTCTGTGTCGGCACTCGGCAGTCCATCCATAATTGTATACCACATACCCGTGTTTTTTTTTTCTTTCTTCTTTATACATACTACATCTCATTATCATCCAGTCTATATTAGCAGCAGACACAGCACGGTAGTCCACGGCTGTAGCTACCTCTGTGTCGGCACTCGGCAGTCCATCCATAATTGTATACCACCTACCCGGGTTTTTTTTTTCTTTCTTCTTTATACATACTACATCTCATTATCAACCAGTCTATATTAGCAGCAGACACAGTACGGTAGTCCACGGCTGTAGCTACCTCTGTGTCGGCACTCGGCAGTCCATCCATAATTGTATACTAGTATCCATCCATCTCCATTGTTTACCTGAGGTGCCTTTTAGTTGTGCCTATTAAAATATGGAGAACAAAAATGTTGAGGTTCCAAAATTAGGGAAAGATCAAGATCCACTTCCACCTCGTGCTGAAGCTGCTGCCACTAGTCATGGCCGAGACGATGAAATGCCAGCAACGTCGTCTGCCAAGGCCGATGCCCAATGGCATAGTACAGAGCATGTCAAATCCAAAACACCAAATATCAGTAAAAAAAGGACTCCAAAACCTAAAATAAAATTGTCGGAGGAGAAGCGTAAACTTGCCAATATGCCATTTACCACACGGAGTGGCAAGGAACGGCTGAGGCCCTGGCCTATGTTCATGGCTAGTGGTTCAGCTTCACATGAGGATGGAAGCACTCAGCCTCTCGCTAGAAAAATAAAAAGACTCAAGCTGGCAAAAGCAGTAACACCGCAAAGAACTGTGCGTTCTTCGAAATCCCAAATCCACAAGGAGAGTCCAATTGTGTCGGTTGCGATGCCTGACCTTCCCAAAACTGGACGTGAAGAGCATGCGCCTTCCACCATTTGCACGCCCCCTGCAAGTGCTGGAAGGAGCACCCGCAGTCCAGTTCCTGATAGTCAGATTGAAGATGTCAGTGTTGAAGTACACCAGGATGAGGAGGATATGGGTGTTGCTGGCGCTGGGGAGGAAATTGACAAGGAGGATTCTGATGGTGAGGTGGTTTGTTTAAGTCAGGCACCCGGGGAGACACCTGTTGTCCGTGGGAGGAATATGGCCACTGACATGCCTGGTGAAAATACCAAAAAAATCAGCTCTTCGGTGTGGAAGTATTTCAACAGAAATGCGGACAACAGGTGTCAAGCAGTGTGTTGCCTTTGTCAAGCTGTAATAAGTAGGGGTAAGGACGTTAACCACCTCGGAACATCCTCCCTTATACGTCACCTGCAGCGCATTCATAATAAGTCAGTGACAAGTTCAAAAACTTTGGGCGACAGCGGAAGCAGTCCATTGACCAGTAAATCCCTTCCTCTTGTAACCAAGCTCACGCAAACCACCCCACCAACTCCCTCAGTGTCAATTTCCTCCTTCCCCAGGAATGCCAATAGTCCTGCAGGCCATGTCACTGGCAATTCTGATGATTCCTCTCCTGCCTGGGATTCCTCCGATGCATCCTTGCGTGTAACGCCTACTGCTGCTGGCGCTGCTGTTGTTGCTGCTGGGAGTCGATGGTCATCCCAGAGGGGAAGTCGTAAGCCCACTTGTACTACTTCCAGTAAGCAATTGACTGTTCAACAGTCCTTTGCGAGGAAGATGAAATATCACAGCAGTCATCCTGCTGCAAAGCGGATAACTGAGGCCTTGACAACTATGTTGGTGTTAGACGTGCGTCCGGTATCCGCCGTTAGTTCACAGGGAACTAGACAATTTATTGAGGCAGTGTGCCGCCGTTACCAAATACCATCTAGGTTCCACTTCTCTAGGCAGGCGATACCGAGAATGTACACGGACGTCAGAAAAAGACTCACCAGTGTCCTAAAAAATGCAGTTGTACCCAATGTCCACTTAACCACGGACATGTGGACAAGTGGAGCAGGGCAGGGTCAGGACTATATGACTGTGACAGCCCACTGGGTAGATGTATGGACTCCCGCCGCAAGAACAGCAGCGGCGGCACCAGTAGCAGCATCTCGCAAACGCCAACTCTTTCCTAGGCAGGCTACGCTTTGTATCACCGGTTTCCAGAATACGCACACAGCTGAAAGCCTCTTACGGCAACTGAGGAAGATCATCGCGGAATGGCTTACCCCAATTGGACTCTCCTGTGGATTTGTGGCATCGGACAACGCCAGCAATAATGTGTGTGCATTAAATATGGGCAAATTCCAGCACGTCCCATGTTTTGCACATACCTTGAATTTGGTAGTGCAGAATTTTTAAAAAAATGACAGGGGCGTGCAAGAGATGCTGTCGGTGGCCAGAAGAATTGCGGGACACTTTCGGCGTACAGGCACCACGTACAGAAGACTGGAGCACCACCAAAAACTACTGAACCTGCCCTGCCATCATCTGAAGCAAGAAGTGGTAACGAGGTGGAATTCAACCCTCTATATGCTTCAGAGGTTGGAGGAGCAGCAAAAGGCCATTCAAGCCTATACAATTGAGCACGATATAGGAGGTGGAATGCACCTGTCTCAAGCGCAGTGGAGAATGATTTCAACGTTGTGCAAGGTTCTGATGCCCTTTGAACTTGCCACACGTGAAGTCAGTTCAGACACTGCCAGCCTGAGTCAGGTCATTCCCCTCATCAGGCTTTTGCAGAAGAAGCTGGAGACATTGAAGGAGGAGCTAACACGGAGCGATTCCGCTAGGCATGTGGGACTTGTGGATGGAGCCCTTAATTCGCTTAACAAGGATTCACGGGTGGTCAATCTGTTGAAATCAGAGCACTACATTTTGGCCACCGTGCTCGATCCTAGATTTAAAGCCTACCTTGGATCTCTCTTTCCGGCAGACACAAGTCTGCTGGGGTTGAAAGACCTGCTGGTGAGAAAATTGTCAAGTCAAGCGGAACGCGACCTGTCAACATCTCCTCCTTCACATTCTCCCGTAACTGGGGGTGCGAGGAAAAGGCTCAGAATTCCGAGCCCACCCGCTGGCGGTGATGCAGGGCAGTCTGGAGCGACTGCTGATGCTGACATCTGGTCCGGACTGAAGGACCTGACAACGATTACGGACATGTCGTCTACTGTCACTGCATATGATTCTCTCAACATTGAAAGAATGGTGGAGGATTATATGAGTGACCGCATCCAAGTAGGCACGTCACACAGTCCGTACTTATACTGGCAGGAAAAAGAGGCAATTTGGAGGCCCTTGCACAAACTGGCTTTATTCTACCTAAGTTGCCCTCCCACAAGTGTGTACTCCGAAAGAGTGTTTAGTGCCGCCGCTCACCTTGTCAGCAATCGGCGTACGAGGTTACATCCAGAAAATGTGGAGAAGATGATGTTCATTAAAATGAATTATAATCAATTCCTCCGCGGAGACATTGACCAGCAGCAATTGCCTCCACAAAGTACACAGGGAGCTGAGATGGTGGATTCCAGTGGGGACGAATTGATAATCTGTGAGGAGGGGGATGTACACGGTGATATATCGGAGGATGATGATGAGGTGGACATCTTGCCTCTGTAGAGCCAGTTTGTGCAAGGAGAGATTAATTGCTTCTTTTTTGGTGGGGGTCCAAACCAACCCGTCATATCAGTCACAGTCGTGTGGCAGACCCTGTCACTGAAATGATGGGTTGGTTAAAGTGTGCATGTCCTGTTTATACAACATAAGGGTGGGTGGGAGGGCCCAAGGACAATTCCATCTTGCACCTCTTTTTTCTTTAATTATTCTTTGCATCATGTGCTGTTTGGGGAGTAGTTTTTTGAAGGGTCATCCTGCGTGACACTGCAGTGCCACTCCTAGATGGGCCAGGTGTTTGTGTCGGCCACTTGGGTCGCTTATCTTAGTCACAGAGCTACCTCATTGCGCCTCTTTTTTTCTTTGCGTCATGTGCTGTTTGGGGAGTAGTTTTTTGAAGGGCCAGCCTGCGTGACACTGCAGTGACACTCCTAGATGGGCCAGGTGTTTGTGTCGGCCACTTGGGTCGCTTATCTTAGTCACAGAGCTACCTCATTGCGCCTCTTTTTTTCTTTGCGTCATGTGCTGTTTGGGGAGTAGTTTTTTGAAGGGCCAGCCTGCGTGACACTGCAGTGCCACTCCTAGATGGGCCAGGTGTTTGTGTCGGCTACTTGGGTCGCTTAGCTTACTCACACAGCTACCTCATTGCGCCTCTTTTTTTCTTTGCGTCATGTGCTGTTTGGGGAGTAGTTTTTTGAAGGGCCATCCTGCGTGACACTGCAGTGCCACTCCTAGATGGGCCAGGTGTTTGTGTCGGCCACTTGGGTCGCTTATCTTAGTCACAGAGCTACCTCATTGCGCCTCTTTTTTTCTTTGCGTCATGTGCTGTTTGGGGAGTAGTTTTTTGAAGGGCCAGCCTGCGTGACACTGCAGTGCCACTCCTAGATGGGCCAGGTGTTTGTGTCGGCCACTTGGGTCGCTTAGCTTACTCACACAGCTCCCTCATTGCGCCTCTTTTTTTCTTTGCATCATGTGCTGTTTGGGGAGTAGTTTTTTGAAGGGCCAGCCTGCGTGACACTGCAGTGCCACTCCTAGATGGGCCAGGTGTTTGTGTCGGCCACTTGGGTCGCTTAGCTTACTCACACAGCTACCTCATTGCGCCTCTTTTTTCTTTGCGTCATGTGCTGTTTGTGGACTGGGGAGTAGTTTTTTGAAGGGCCAGCCTGCGTGACACTGCAGTGCCACTCCTAGATGGGCCAGGTGTTTGTGTCGGCCACTAGGGTCGCTTAGCTTACTCACACAGCTACCTCATTGCGCCTCTTTTTTTCTTTGCGTCATGTGCTGTTTGGGGGGTGTTTTTTGGAAGGGCCATCCTGCGTGACACTGCAGTGCCACTCCTAGATGGGCCAGGTGTTTGTGTCGGCCACTTGGGTCGCTTAGCTTAGCCATCCAGCGACCTCGGTGCAAATTTTAGGACTAAAAATAATATTGTGAGGTGTGAGGTGTTCAGAATAGACTGAAAAAGAGTGGAAATTATGGTTTTTGAGGTTAATAATACTATGGGATCAAAATGACCCCCAAATTCTATGATTTAAGCTGTTTTTTAGGGTTTTTTGAAAAAAACACTGAATCCAAAACACACCCGAATCCGACAAAAAATATTCAGTGAGGTTTTGCCAAAACGCGTTCGAACCCAAAACACGGCCGCGGAACCGAACCCAAAACCAAAACACAAAACCCGAAAAATTTCCGGCGCTCATCACTACTATTTAGGTGAGTTGTCAGTACACACACTGTTTGTCTGTTTTATATGTTGTGCTTGCAAACGGTGCTGTAGGGACACCGAAATGTTGCACCTATGCAAGATGATTTTGCTTCACTAAAAACCTTTTAAAAAGCAAGTCTGGGAATGCCGCAGTTTTTTCGTCGTCAGCATCTGTACCCACACTGAAGGCACCCGAACACAAACATTATCCAGCACAGAATGGCAGATCCATTTTTGTTTTTAATATATATATATATATATATATATGTGTGTGTATATATATATATATATATATATATACACACACACAGTATATTATAATTACACACATACACACCCATGGAAACTCCCCTGAATAAATCCTGCGTTTGCCCCTGATACCACATACCACAATGCCCGTGATATAGTATACCACACACACCATAATGCCTGTGACACATTATGGCACACACCGCAATGTCTGTGACACATTATGACACACACCGCAATGCTTTTTATACATTATACCAAACACCGCAATGGTGCTGAGACATTATACCACATACTGCAATTCCTGTGATATAGTATACCACACATACCGCAATGCCCGTTATACCCTTTGCCGCACACCGCAATGCCCATTATACATTATGCCACACACTGCAATGCCCCTGAGACATTATACCACATACCACAATGCCCGTGATATAGTATGACACACACCATAATGCCTGTGTCACATTATGACACACACCGCAATGTCCGTGATACATTGTGCCACACACCGCAATGCCCATACACATTAACTCCTACAGTAAGACTTATAATTACTTTTAAATTACCTGTTTGTTGCCAGGGGTTTCATGCTCTTTGTTCCATGCTCGTTGCCAGGGGTTTCATGCAGTAGGTGTTATGCTTGTTGCCAGAGGTATCATGTGCTGGGTTTCAAGCTTTTTGCCAGGGGGTAATATTCGTTGCCAGGGTTTCATGCACTTGGTGTCATGCTCGTTGCTAGGGGGTAATGTTTGTTGCCAGGGATTTCATGAGCTTGGTGTTGTACTTGTAACCAGGGGGTAATGGTTGTTGCTAGGGCTCTGCTCCCAGTGAAACATATGCCTCCAGTGCCAGATATGCTCCCCCAGTGCCACATATGCCCCCAGTGCCAGATATTCCCCCCCAGTGCCAGGTACACATATGCCCCCAGTGCCAATATGCCCCCCCAAGTGCCAATTATGCTCCCCCCAGTGCCAAATATGCTCCCCCAGTGCCAAGTACAACCCCCCCATCCCCTGCTCCCCCGCTGTTTTGTGAAGGAGGGACACTGAGGGCACAGCGCGCACCTCTCCTGTGTCCCTCCTGCGTCTCTGGCGGCAGCGGCGTGTGTGTTTAATGAAGTACCGGTTCATGAGCCAATGAGAGCTCACGAATGGGCACTTCATTTAATAGACATGCCACTGCCGCCGGAGACGCAGGAGGGACACAGGAGTGGCACGCGCTGTGCCCTCCGTGTCCCTCCTTCCCAGGCAGCAGAGATCAGTGGCGGCTATGGCGCCCAGCAGCCCTGCGCTCCACCAAGCGATCGCAGTGGCTGCGGACCCCTAGTTACGCCACTGTCAGGGTAGTACACATTCTCAGGCGAGTGGATCCGAACCAGCATGGTTGGGTTCTCTAAAAGGGATGATCTCAGAAATTTCTACCAAATTGTCCCATAATGAGACAGAGACGCAACAATTAAGACAGTCTGTGGATGACCTGATGAATAGAGATTCAGGTCCCATGCCAGCGTCTCAGACCCCTGCCGTTTGTCCACGAAAGCATACACCTGCCCAGATATTGCTGGCTGACACTGATGATGATGTGACAGACCCAGAGGATGGTGAGGTGGACTTAGGTGGGGGGATGCAGCCCTGTCACAAGGCATACAGGCCCTGATAGAAGCTATTGGGAGGTCTTGGCTGTCAAAGATGACACAGTGACAGGTGAGGAGGAGGAATCTTATTTTAATGTGAAAAAGATATCCTCTGTTACTTTTCCAGCATCTCAGGAATTAAGGCCCTCTTTCCGAGTCGTTCGCTCGGTATTTTTCATCGCATCGCAGTGAAAATCCGCTTAGTACGCATGCGCAATATTCGCACTGCGACTGCGCCAAGTAATTTTACAATGAAGATAGTATTTTTACTCATGGCTTTTTCATCGCTCCGGCGATCGTAGTGTGATTGACAGGAAATGGGTGTTACTGGGCGGAAACACGGCGTTTTAGGGGCGTGTGGATGAAAACGCTACCTTTTCCGGAAAAAACGCAGGAGTGGCCGGAGAAATGGGGGAGTGTCTGGGCGAACGCTGGGTGTGTTTGTGACGTCAAACCAGGAACGACAAGCACTGAACTGATCGCAGATGCCGAGTAAGTCTGAAGCTACTCTGAAACTGCTAAGTAGTTTGTTATCGCAATATTGCGAATACATCGTTCGCAATTTTAAGAAGCTAAGATTCACTCCCAGTAGGCGGCGGCTTAGCGTGTGTAACTCTGCTAAAATCGCCTTGCGACCGATCAACTCGGAATGAGGGCCTAAACTCCCTTTTTTAGGAAACTTGGGTTAATCGTGACAAGAAGTTTCAGATCCCTAAAAGGTTAATTACATCCTTCCCTTTCCCTCAGGATGATAGGAAAAGAAGGGAAAATCCACCTTTTGTTGATGCTTTGGTATCTAGATTGTTACGCAAGATAGTCTTGCCTGTCCCTGAAGCAGCTTCCTTAAAGGACGCAGCTGACCGCAAGATTGCGACCACTCTCAAATCTCTGTACACAGCGACGGGAGTGGCCCAGAGTCCTTCTATAGCTTGTGCTTGGATCACAAAAGGTATTGCAAAATGGTCCCGTAACCTACTTGAGGGATTAGATTCCTTATTGTTTTACTCTTGCACTACATACATGACTCTGCAAGTTTTATGGTTGAGGCCATAAAAGAGATAGGCTTGCTGAATGCACACACCATGGCTATGGCAGTGTCAGCACGCAGGTGTTTATGGCTGCGTCAGTGGACTGCGTATCCGGATTCCAGAAAAGGTGTGAAAAGCCTACCATTCACAGGTGTGGCTCTGTTTGAGGACGAACTGGTTACGTGGATATCCAAGGCTACAGCGGGTAAGTCTACATACCTTCCTTCCACAGCTCATCCACCTAGGAAGACCTACTGGGCTCCTACTCTGCAGTCCTTTCAGACAGCAAAATTTCAATATAAGGCCAAAGTTTCTTCTACAGCATTCAAAGGCAATAGAGGTAAACCCAAGAGTCCAGCAACTGCCGGTTCACAGGAACATCACCCAGGTTCTGCTTCCTCTAAGTCTTCAGCATGACGGTGGACAGCACTGCCTGGAGGACAGGCAGGTGGGAGCCTGATTAAGAGATATCAGTCACATATGGGCAACATCATGCCAGGATCCCTGGGTCATAGACCTTATTGCCCAGGGATACAGCCTGGAGTTTCAGTAACTCCTACCTCACAGATTCTTCAAGTCAGGCTTACCAGATTCTCCTGAAGCAAGTATGACATTACAGGAAGCAATTCTAAAACTGGTACAGTCTCAGGTCATTATCCTGGTTCCACTTCAACTGCAAACCAAGGGTTATTATTCCAACCTGTTTGTTAGACCCATTTTAAACCTCAAGTCACTGACCCTGTACTTACGGGTATTCAAATTCAAGATGGAGTCTCAGAGCAGTGATCTCAGGTCTATAGGAGGGGGAATTCCTGGTGTCATGGATATCAACGATGCGTACCTTCATATTCCAAGGCTTATCTCAGGTTGCATTACAGGACAGTCACTACCATTTGGCCTCTCCACGGCACCGACGGTGTTCACCAAGGTAATGGCAGAGATGATATTTCTCCTCTGCAAACAGGGAGTGAACATAATACTGTACCTGGATGATCTGCTGATAAAAGCACCATCCAGGGAGAGGTTATTAGACAACATTGCCCTCTCACCACGACTACTCCAGGATCACGGGTGGATTCTGAACCTGCCAAAATCTCACCTGGAACCAAAACAGAGGCTTCCGTTCCTGGGAATGATACTGGATACGGAGGCACAGAAGGTATTCCTTCCATTGGAAAAGGCATTGGTAATTAATTCGATGGTGCGGGACGTTCTGAAACCGACCTGGATATCGGTGCATTTATGCATTCGCCTTCTTGGAAAGATGGTAGTCTCTTAAGTGGCACTGCAGTACGAAAGGTTTAACGCAAGGCCCTTCCAGCTGGATCTGTTGGACAAATGGTCCGGATCACATCTTCACATGCACCAAAGAATACATCTTTCGCCAAAAGCCAGGATTTCTCTTCTGTGGTGGCTTCAGACTTTTCACCTGACTGAGGGCTGAAGGTTTGGGATTCCAAATTGTATTCTGCTAACCACAGAGGCAAGCCTCAGGGGTTGGGGAGCAGTCACCTGAGGGGAACAGTACCAAGGATTATGGTCAAGTCAGGAAACCATTCTTCCTATCAACATTCTGGAACTAAGGGCCGTATACAACGCCCATCTACAGGCATCACAAATTCTTCAAAATCGCGCCATTCAGGTTCAGTAAGACAATGTGATGGCGGTAATCAGGGACGGATTGGGAAATGAAAGTGGCCCTGGAAAAATTTCTAGAAGTGGCCTCATGTGGGCGGCACCAAACCAACTGTAGGCGAAGCCAATACCAAAGTAGGCGGGATTACTTAAAAATGTAATATAGGCGTTGTTACACCAACAAAAGGCAGGGTAGGTCATATTAGCTGGACCTAACTCATTAAACCTATTAGATAGTATTGTGTTGTAGCGGAAGTATTTAAGCAATTGAAACTGGTTTGACATTTAATCCTCTTTACACTCACTAAATACATTTTAAAGCAATTACAGCTATACTCTATTACAGTGGTTCTCAAGCTCGGTCCTCAGGACCCCAAACAGCTCACGTTATCCAGGTCACCCGACATGTGCACAGGTATATTCATTACTCACTAAGGCTAGAGCCACACATTGCGTTTTAGAGGGTCCCGTTCAGTTGAACCCGTTTGGCAGCAAGGAGCCTGTACATTCAAATTATACCACACGGTATGAGCCGAAATTCACATTATAGCACTCCGAATGAGCCGAAATTCACATTATAGCACACGGTATGAGCCAAAATTCACATTATAGCACACAGTATGAGCCAAAATTCACAATATACCACACAGAATGAGACGAAATTCACAGTATACCACATGGTATGAGCCAAAATTCACATTATAGCACACAGTATGAGCCAAAATTCACATTATAGCACACGGTATGAGCCGAAATTCACATTATAGCACACAGTATGAGCCGAAATTCACATTATAGCACACAGTATGAGCCAAAATTCACATTATAGCACAGGGTATGAGCTGCAATTCACATTACAGCACAAGGTATGAGCTGAAATTCACATTATAGCACAGGGTATGAGACGAAATTCACATTATACCACACAGTATGAGCCAAAATTCACATTATACCACACAGTATGAGCCGAAATTCACATTATAGCACACAGAATGAGCCGAAATTCACATTATAGCACACAGAATGAGCCGAAATTCACATTATAGCACACAGTATGAACCGAAATTCACATTATGAAACATGGTATGAGACAAAATTCAAGGAGAGTGACAGCAGGGACATAGGGACAGGGAGAGTGACAGAGGGACAGCGGTAGTGACAGCAGAGACATTGAGAGTGACAGCAGGGACAGGGAAAGTGACAGCAGAGACATAGGGATAGGGAGAGTGACAGAGGGACAGGGAAAGTGATAGCAGGGACATAGGGATAGGGAGAGTGACAGAGGGACAGGGAGAGTGACAGCAGGGACATAGGGACAGGGAGAGTGACAGAGAGGGACAGCAGGGCATACAGTAGGGACTAGGAAGAGAAAAAGGCAGCAGGGTAAGATTACCTATTTAGCAGCGGTGGTGTTGAGGAGGCTGTGGTCTGCGGTGCGGTAGATGAGGAGGCTGTGGTCGGCGCAAGGTGGAGGAGGCTGTGGGCCTCGTAGATGGTGCGGAAGAGGAGACTGTGGGAGTTGGCAGAGAAGGACTGAGGGTGGCGGCGAGGAGGCTGAGGGCGGCAGCCTTTGGTGCGGCGCTGTGCTCCTATGACCACGGCGCTACTATTTCAAATCTGCCGCAGACCGGCAGCCAATCAGGAGCAGCCGCGTGGCTGCTCCTGATTGGCTTTCGGTCAGCAGCAGATTTGAAATAGTAGCGCTGCAGTCACAGGAGGGAGAGCGCAATGCTGCGGCGGGGTTCTTCAAACTCAGTGCTCAAAGAAGTGCTTGTATACCAGCCCACTTCGAGCACTGACCACTTCGAGCACTGACCTTTGGCAATAGCCCCCTCAGAGAGATCATCTCTCCCTAGCACAGAATAGCAAACCCACCCCCAAACTCCCTGCAGATCATCTCTCCCTAGAACAGAATATCCCCATTAGATCATCTCCCCCAGCACTAAATAACCTTCCTCCCCGTCCTATGTAATATCTCCTTCCTTCCCCCCCCCATGCAGATCTCCATGTCCCCCTATCAGTCTTTAAAAAAAAAAAATGTCCTGTAAGCTGCAGGACATTTTTTTTTATTTTAAAGACTGACTGCAGCAGATGTCAATAACAGTGCAAGCAGACTTTTTCTCCTGACCAGCCCCGATGTCCCCTCCTCTCACCACAGGCTGCCAGCGGCCCAGGGAGCGGAGAGCAGGCTGCTGGACGCACCCGTTCTTCCTTTGAGGTGCGTGACATCACTGGCGCTTGCGGCGCGCGCACCTCCACCTTTTTACCTCCCCTCCCGGGTAGCGCAACCTTCTTCTAGAGCAGGGGTGGGGAACCTTTTTTCTACCGAGGGCCATTTGGATATTTATAAAATCCTTCGGGGGCCATACAAAAATTCTCAAATTAAAAAATTACCCTGCCCCCCAGTAGGTCTGCCCCTTAGAGGTACTGTGTGTGCGCGCCGGAGGCGCGCACGCGCCAAAAAAATGGGTGTGGCCAGTTAAAATGGGACGTGATACACATATGCCCCCCATAGTGCGGTGCCAGATCCACAATTGCCCCCACAGTGCCAGGTATACAAATGCCCCCCACAGTGCCAGGTATACAGATGCCCCCACAGTGCCATGTGTACAAATGCCCCCCACAGTGCCAGGTATACAAATGCCCCCACAGTGCCAGGTATACAAATGCCCCCACAGTGCCAGGTATGCAGATGCCCCCACAGTGCCAGGTATGCAGATGCCCCCACAGTGCCAGGTATGCAGATGCCCCCACAGTGCCAGGTATACAGATGCCCCCACAGTGCCAGGTGTACAAATGCCCCCCACAGTGCCAGGTATACAGATGCCCCCCACAGTGCCAGGTATACAGATGCCCCCACAGTGCCAGGTATGCAAATGCCCTCACAATGCCAGGTATACAGATGCCCCCACAGTGCCAGGTGTACAGATGCCCCCCACAGTGCCAGGTATGCAAATGCCCCCACAGTGCCAGGTATACAGATGCCCCCCACAGTGCCAGGTATGCAGATGCCCCCACAGTGCCAGCCAGGTATGCAGATGCCCCCACAGTGCCAGGTATGCAGATGCCCCCACAGTGCAAGGTATGCAGATGCCCCCACAGTGCCAGGTATACAGATGCCCCCCCCCCACGGTGCCAGGTATGCAGTTGCCCTCCCCCCTCCCCTCCGTGCTGCTTACCTGAGAGACGGGAGGAGAGCGCGGCTGTCGGGTGGGAGCGGAGGCGCCGTGTAGTACTTCAAACCAGCCGCCGGTTCGAGAGCCAATCAGAGCTCGCGGACCGGCAGCCGCGGCTCCTGATTGGCTGCCGGTCCGCGAGCTCTGATTGGCTCACGGACCGGCGGCTGGTTTGAAGTTCTACACGCCGCTGGTCCCACTCCACACAGCCGCGCTCTCCTCCGTCTCCCTGTGCTGACAGCTGAGACACGCTGCCGCCCGACTGAGCGGCAGCGTGTCTCACTGACAAGCTGGTGGGCCGGACCAAACGGCTTCGCGGGCCGTATACGGCCCGCGGGCCGGAGGTTCCCCACCCCTAGAGGCTGCGATATGCTGTGGGGGCGGAGCCACCGATGGCAGGCGGCCCCTCACACCGCCTGGCCCACCGGGGATCTCCCCGGTAAATGTAATGGCCAATCCGGCCCTGGCGGTAATGTACATAAACCGACAGGGTGGAACGAAGAGCAGAGCAGCAATGTCAGAGGTAACAAGAATTCTCCTCTGGGCAGAAAGACATGCTGTGGTGTTGTCGGCAATCTTCATTCCAGGAGTAGACAACTGGGAAGCAGACTTCCTCAGCAGACACGACCTCCACCCAGGAGAGTAGGGCCTTCACCCATAGGTGTTTGAGTGCTTGACACGTCGGCCTCTCGTCTCAACAGGAAGCTCAAGCGGTATTGTTCCAGGTCGAGAGACCCACAGGCAGTAGTGGTGGATGCTCTGGTGACTCCATGGTTCTACCAGATGGTGTGGGATAGGTATGAAATACTCACAATCAAAATCCCAACGGTCTAAATCCCGACAGCAATTGACCGGTGGTCAAAATCCCGACAAGGTCAAAATCCTGACATGGACAAAATACTAACATTTAAAATACCGACATGTAAAATGTTGACAGGTCAAAATGCCGACATGAGTTTTTCATAATTTTGTGTGTGTATGTCGACATAGGTCAACATGGACACCATATTAGTGTACCGCATCCCCTCGCATGGCTCGCTGCACTTGCAATGCTTCGGCACGGTGCATCGCTGTGTTCGGCACACTATTATATGCCATCTCCAGGTCCACTGGGATGGCAAAGTATGAACAAGTCGGTTTCAATGAGATAATCATGAAAAACTCATGTCGGCATTTTGCCCTGTCGACATTTTACATGTCGATATTTTGACCTTGTCGGTATTTTAAATGTCGGCATTTTGGCCATGTCGGCATTTTGACCGTCGGTCAATTGCTGTCGGTATTTTGTCCGTCAGGATTTTGATTGACGGTAAATTGACTGTATCCCGATGGTGAAACATACAATCGGAGGATAGATCAAAGGCGATAACAAGAATGTAAGTATACGTCACTTATACGGTATGGAGTCCTTCTCAAAATTGCCACTCTTTTGATCGTCTCACAAATTCCAGATATTGAATATGTAAAAAAGAGAAAATACACAAACATAGGTGGTATTTGTCACGAACCTCGGGCAGCGGCGACCGCGCTTGTCCCTGCGGGTGGCCTGGTCTGCCCGGCGCCTCTCTTCCCCTGTCAGTCTCCGGCTTCAGCGGCGGGTCGGCGCTGCTCTCCGGCGGCTTCCCGGAAGCAAGGGCGCCGCCATCACAAGCAAGGGCAAGGAGGCGGAGCAGGTCTGACGTCACCTGCCTGCTCCGCCAATCAGGCTAGGGCGGGGAATTTAAAATCAGATACCAGGCAGAGATCCGATGCCTGAGTATCTTCGTTTCTCCTGTGGAAGCTATGATCCAGAGCTCCCTCGTCCCTGCAAGCATCCTGTGCTTCCAAGCATCCTGTCCCTGCAAGCATCCTGTGCTTCCAAGCATCCTGTCCCTGCAAGCATCCTGTGCTTCCAAGCATCCTGTCCCTGCAAGCATCCTGTCCCTCCAAGCACCTCCGTGCCTCCAGTTACCTCCGTGCCTCCAGTTACCTCCGTGCCTCCAAGCACCTCCGTGCCTCCAAGCACCTCGTGCCTCCAAGCACCCCGTGCCTCCAAGCACCTCCGCGCCTCAAAGCACCTCCGTGCCTCCAGTTACCTCCGTGTCTCCAAGCACCTCGTGCCTCCAAGCACCTCGTCCCTCCAAACACCTCGGTGTCTCCAAACACCTCCGTGCCTCCAAGCACCTCCGTGCCTCCAAACACCTCGTGCCTCCAAGCACCTCCGTGCCTCCAGTTACCTCCGTGCCTCCAGTTACCTCCGTGCCTCCAAGCACCTCCGTGCCTCCAAGCACCTCGTGCCTCCAAGCACCCCGTGCCTCCAAGCACCTCCGCGCCTCAAAGCACCTCCGTGCCTCCAGTTACCTCCGTGTCTCCAAGCACCTCGTGCCTCCAAGCACCTCGTCCCTCCAAACACCTCGGTGTCTCCAAACACCTCCGTGCCTCCAAGCACCTCCGTGCCTCCAAACACCTCCGTGCCTCCAAGGGTCTCCCAGCACTCCCTGTACTCCCAGTACCTCAGTGCCTTCAATACCACAGTGTCTCCAATATCTCAGTACCCCAGCCTTCATTATTTCTACAAGTCTTGTCTTACAGGAGACCTACAAGAATTCCTCTGGGCCTCCCGCCTGCCGTCTTAGTTCTGCATGAGGAAGACCTACATCCGGCCATCTCTACTACGACCCAGTGGCGGTTCCTCTTCCCGGTCATCGGAAGAAGCCCCGAGTCCACAACACTCCCAAACCAGGTCAGTGATAGTATACTCAGGCCTCATGGACTCGGGGGATCGGAACACGGACTCTAGTGCCATCCAGAACCTGGCTTCTCGAGTGCAAAGTCAGGAAGCAGCACAAGGTCAGGTGATGCAGTACCTCCAGCAGTTGTCCGGGCGTCTGGATCAGATTCAGGCGTCTCTGGCCTCAGTAATTCCGGCTCCTGTTCCAGCAGTCGCACCAGTTGCCGTTGCCAGCAATGTTCAACCATCGGCCGGTGTCACTCCACGCCTTCAGTTGCCTACTCCGTCCCGCTATAATGGGAATCCCAAAAATTGTCGTGGTTTCTTGAACCAGTGCGAGGTACATTTCGAGCTACTTGCACACAACTTTCCTACAGACCGGTCCAAGGTAGCATATATTATTTCTCTGTTGGAAGGTTCTGCTTTGGATTGGGTGTCTCCATTATGGGAACGATCTGATCCCATGGTTTCCAACTACACCAACTTCATCTCGTCCTTTCGAAGGATTTTCGACGAGCCCGGCAGAATGACCACTGCTTCTTCCGATTTGCTCCGTGTTCGGCAGGGCGCCCGTTCCGTGGGCCAGTACGTGGTTCATTTCCAGACCATTGCTTCCGAACTACGCTGGAATAATGATGCCCTGAGAGCTGCCTTCTGGAACGGTCTTTCCGACCGGCTGAAAGACGAGCTGGTTACTAGAGATCTGCCGGATCCATTAGAAGATTTGATTTCCCTTTGCGTCAAGGTGGATCTTCGGATGCAGGAGCGTGGAAGAGAACGTAACCGTTCGGATCGTTCCAGGTTCCGGAATCCTACTCCTAGGCCGGTGGCCTCACCTAGCTCAGATGAGCCCATGCAAATTAACCGCTCCCGACTGTCTCCGGAAGAACGACAGCGTCGTCGTGAGGGTAAACTCTGCCTTTACTGTGGAGCCGCAGATCATTTTCTTAAATCTTGTAAAGTCCGTCCGGGAAACGGGCAGACCTAGCTTGTTCCGGAGGAGTCAAGCTGGGAGTTACGACAAAAGCTTCTCCAACTTCGGACTGCTTGCTTCCAGTAACTCTAGTCTCCAATTCAGTCTCCAGGTCTTGTGAAGCCCTATTGGATTCCGGAGCTGCAGGGAACTTCGTTTCTTCCTTCTGTGCCCAAAGTTTGGGTTTAAAGTTACGGCCTATCGAGCGGCCAATTTCACTGACGGCTATCAACGGGACTAGAATTTCCAAAGGTCTCATAATGTGGCGCACGGGGCCAGTTAAGCTGCGGGTCGGGGCTCTACATCAGGAAGATTTGGAACTCTTGGTAATCCCAGAAATGCCCCATGATCTGGTTCTTGGAATGCCTTGGCTGAAAAGTCATAACCCCCACATCGATTGGAAGTCGTCACAAATTCTGTCCTGGAGTTCCTTTTGTCACACTAATTGTCTTACTCCTGTTTGTCCGCTCCGTGTTACCTCCAAAACGGATGAAGAGCACATTCCGGAGGCATATCAAGGGTACAAGGACGTATTTTCGGAACAAGCTGCTGACCTGTTACCACCTCACAGGCCTTGGGACTGCCCTATTGACCTTGTCCCAGGGAAGACGCCACCTCGTGGTCGCACATATCCTCTGTCTCTTCCCGAGACTCAAGCCATGTCGGAGTATATTAAGTCCAATATGCTCAAGGGATTCATTCGCCCCTCTTCCTCCCCTGCTGGTGCAGGCTTCTTTTTCGTGAAGAAAAAGGACGGGGGGTTGAGACCATGCATCGACTACCGCGGCCTAAACGACATTACTATTAAGAATAAATACCCCTTGCCACTAATCACAGAGTTATTTGATAGGGTTCGTGGTGCCCGCATTTTTTCAAAACTCGACTTGAGAGGAGCTTATAATCTTATACGCATCCGAGAGGGGGATGAATGGAAGACTGCCTTTAATACCCGAGATGGGCATTACGAATACTTGGTGATGCCGTTTGGTCTTAGTAATGCTCCCGCGGTTTTCCAGGGATTCGTCAACGAAATCTTTCGTGATATGCTGTATCAGAGCGTTGTGGTATATCTGGACGACATACTGATTTTTTCCAAGAATCTTGTCGAACACAGGACTCAAGTCAAAGAGGTGCTACACCGTTTACAAGAGAATCATCTCTACGCCAAGCTTTCCAAATGTACCTTTGAAGTAACATCTATTCCGTTCCTCGGTTATGTCATCTCGGGGACGGAGCTTCGCATGGATCCGGAAAAGTTGTCGGCCATTCGTGATTGGACTCAGCCTCTTTCCCTGAAAGCAATACAAAGGTTCCTGGGCTTTGCGAACTACTACAGGAAATTCATTAAAGGTTTCTCCACCATTGTTGCACCCATTACTGCCCTGACGAGAAAGGGTTCTAATCCTAGTTTGTGGCCTCCGGAAGCCATTGTAGCTTTTTCTCGCTTAAAGTTAGCTTTCACGACGGCTCCAGTTCTCCAACAACCAAATTTCGAGGAACCCTTCTTCTTAGAAGTTGATGCATCTTCAGTCGGGGTGGGGGCTGTCCTCTCCCAGCATTCCTCTGATAAGAAATTACATCCGTGTGGCTTCCACTCTCGTAAATTCTCTCCAGCCGAACGAAATTACTCTATTGGAGACCAGGAACTCTTGGCAATCAAATCTGCCTTGGAAGAATGGAGATATCTTCTAGAAGGGGCTAAACATGTGTTTACCATCTACACGGATCACAAGAATTTACTGTACATCAAATCCGCACAATGTTTGAATCCTCGCCAGGCGAGATGGGCACTTTTCTTTTCCCGATTCTCGTTCATTATCAAGTACCGTGCCGGGACTCTCAATATTAAAGCAGATGCGCTTTCCCGTTCACAGGTTCCCACAGACGAGGATGAACCTCCGGAGCGGGGTTTAATTCTGAATCCAGTTTCTGTCTCTGCTGCTTTAACTACTCCAGCTCCTCCTCCTGGAAGAATGTCCGTACCAGCTAGATTCCGCCCAGGAATACTACGGTGGGTCCATAACTCCAAGTTTTCCGGTCATCCCGGCGCTCAGAAGATGTACAAGTTTCTGCAAAGGTCTTACTGGTGGAACACCATGAGGAAGGATGTACAAGATTGCGTTAATTCATGTCCCCAATGTACACAACATAAATCTCCTCGTCTGCCTCCTGCAGGGTTACTTCGTCCTCTGCCTATCCCTGTGAGACCCTGGACTCACATTTCCATGGACTTCATCACTGACTTGCCCTGTTCCAAGGGTTGCAACACCGTTTGGGTTATCGTTGACCGTTTTTCGAAGATGGCACACTTTGTGCCCTTGACTGGTCTTCCGACAGCACCGAAACTGGCTCTATTGTTTATCCGAGAACATTTTCGTTTGCATGGGTTGCCACAAGAGATTGTTTCTGACCGTGGAGTACAGTTCACCGCCAGGTTTTGGAAAGCCCTTTGTTCAACTCTACACATTAAACTTAAGTTTTCGTCGGCTTATCATCCCCAAACAAATGGACAAACGGAACGAGTCAATCAAGATCTAGAGACTTTTCTTCGGTTGTATCTCTCTCCTTCACAGGACAACTGGGTGGAGTTGTTGCCTTGGGCGGAGTTTGCCCATAACCATTTGTTTCATTCTTCCACTGGGGAATCACCATTTTTCGTCAACTACGGGTTCCATCCCCGTGTTCCGGAATTTCCAAGCCTTCCGATAATAGAGGTTCCTGCTGTAGCGTCCACTCTACGACACTTTGGACAAATTTGGAGAAAGGTTCATGCTAATCTTAAGCAGGTTTCTGTTCGGTACAAGTTCTTTGCAGATAAGAAACGGCAAGCCGCACCTCAATATAAAGTTGGGGACAGGGTATGGCTGTCCACACGGAATCTCCGGTTGAAGGTGCCCACCATGAAATTCGCTCCAAGGTTCATCGGTCCTTACCCTGTGCTACAAGTCTTAAATCCTGTGGTCTGTAAATTGGGTTTGCCTGCCCATCTTCGCATACCTAACGCCTTCCATGTTTCTCTACTCCGTCCCCTCATACTGAATCGATTCCACTCAGCACTCCCAAGGCCAACGTCCGTAGTGGCAGAAGCTGGAGCGGAGTTTGAAATCAAAGCTATTCTGGACTCTCGTTATCTTCATAAAAAATTACAGTACTTGGTGGACTGGAAGGGTTATGGACCTGAGGAGAGAAGTTGGATTGGGGCTACTGAAGTAACGGCTCCTCGTCTGATTCGGATCTTCCACTCCAGACATCCGACTAAGCCCGGGAAGTGTCCAGGGGCCACTCCTGGAGGAGGGGGTACTGTCACGAACCTCGGGCAGCGGCGACCGCGCTTGTCCCTGCGGGTGGCCTGGTCTGCCCGGCGCCTCTCTTCCCCTGTCAGTCTCCGGCTTCAGCGGCGGGTCGGCGCTGCTCTCCGGCGGCTTCCCGGAAGCAAGGGCGCCGCCATCACAAGCAAGGGCAAGGAGGCGGAGCAGGTCTGACGTCACCTGCCTGCTCCGCCAATCAGGCTAGGGCGGGGAATTTAAAATCAGATACCAGGCAGAGATCCGATGCCTGAGTATCTTCGTTTCTCCTGTGGAAGCTATGATCCAGAGCTCCCTCGTCCCTGCAAGCATCCTGTGCTTCCAAGCATCCTGTCCCTGCAAGCATCCTGTGCTTCCAAGCATCCTGTCCCTGCAAGCATCCTGTGCTTCCAAGCATCCTGTCCCTGCAAGCATCCTGTCCCTCCAAGCACCTCCGTGCCTCCAGTTACCTCCGTGCCTCCAGTTACCTCCGTGCCTCCAAGCACCTCCGTGCCTCCAAGCACCTCGTGCCTCCAAGCACCCCGTGCCTCCAAGCACCTCCGCGCCTCAAAGCACCTCCGTGCCTCCAGTTACCTCCGTGTCTCCAAGCACCTCGTGCCTCCAAGCACCTCGTCCCTCCAAACACCTCGGTGTCTCCAAACACCTCCGTGCCTCCAAGCACCTCCGTGCCTCCAAACACCTCGTGCCTCCAAGCACCTCCGTGCCTCCAGTTACCTCCGTGCCTCCAGTTACCTCCGTGCCTCCAAGCACCTCCGTGCCTCCAAGCACCTCGTGCCTCCAAGCACCCCGTGCCTCCAAGCACCTCCGCGCCTCAAAGCACCTCCGTGCCTCCAGTTACCTCCGTGTCTCCAAGCACCTCGTGCCTCCAAGCACCTCGTCCCTCCAAACACCTCGGTGTCTCCAAACACCTCCGTGCCTCCAAGCACCTCCGTGCCTCCAAACACCTCCGTGCCTCCAAGGGTCTCCCAGCACTCCCTGTACTCCCAGTACCTCAGTGCCTTCAATACCACAGTGTCTCCAATATCTCAGTACCCCAGCCTTCATTATTTCTACAAGTCTTGTCTTACAGGAGACCTACAAGAATTCCTCTGGGCCTCCCGCCTGCCGTCTTAGTTCTGCATGAGGAAGACCTACATCCGGCCATCTCTACTACGACCCAGTGGCGGTTCCTCTTCCCGGTCATCGGAAGAAGCCCCGAGTCCACAACACTCCCAAACCAGGTCAGTGATAGTATTGCTTAATGCAAAATGTTTTAAACAGCCTGTGAGTGTCCAGAAAGGGAAGCCCTAAGGTGCTGGACCAATTTTGATAGAAGATGAGGATAGTATCTCGCCACCACTTCAATATGGGGGTAATTCCAAGTTGATCGCAGCAGCAAATTTTTTAGCAGTTGGGCAAAACCATGTGCACTGCAGGGGGGGCAGATATAACATGTGCAGAGAGAGTTAGGTTTGGGTGGGGTGTGTTCAATCTGCAATCTAATTTCAGTGTAAAAATAAAGCAGCCAGTATTTACCCTGCACAGAAATAAAATAATCCACCCAAATCTAACTCTTTCTGCACATGTTATATCTGCCTCCCCTGCAGTGCACATGGTTTTGCCCAACTGCTAAAAAATTTGCTGCTGCGATCAACTTGGAATTACCCTCTATATTTGTGGACGTACCAAAACTCACATAGAAATTGGCAGGAACAGGTGTGTAAAGTAGTGATGAGCGGGTTCGGTTTCTCGGAAACCAACCCCCCCCCGAACTTCACCCTTTTTACACGGGTCCGAGCCATAATCGGATTCTCCCGTATGGCTCGGTTAACCCAAGCGCGCCCGAACGTCATCATCCCGCTGTTGGATTCTCACGAGATTCGGATTCTATATAAGTATCCGCGCGTCGCCGCCATTTTCACTCGTGCATTGGAAATGTTAGGGAGAGGACGTGGCTGGCGTCCTCTCCGTTATTGTTGAACTTGATTGTGCTTTATTGCTCAATTGTGGGGAGGACTGGGGAGCAGCTGTATAATATAGGAGGAGTACAGTGCAGAGTTTTGCTGATCAGTGACCACCAGTTTTATCCGTTCTCTGCCTGGAAAAAACGCTCCTTATCTGTGCTCAGTGTGCTGCATATATCTGTGCTCACACTGCTTAATTGTGGGGACTGGGAAACAGCTGTATTATATAGCTGGAGTATAGTGCAGAGTTTTGCAGACAGTGACCACCAGTATATGTTGTCTGCCTGAAAAACACTCCATATCTGTGCTCAGTGTGCTGCTTTATTGTGGGGACTGTGGACCACCAGTATAATATTATATAGGAGGAGTACAGTGCAGAGTTTTGCTGACCAGTGACCACCAGTATATAATATATAGCATTACGGTACAGTAGGCCACTGCTGTACCTACCTCTGTGTTGTCAAGTATGCTATCCATCTAGATTCTATAAATGTGGTGCATTTCAGTTGTGCAGTTTGCTGACACAGTGACCACCAGTATATATAGCAGTACAGTACGGAAGGCCACTGCTGTACCTACCTCTGTGTCGTCATTAAGTATACTATCCATCTACATTCTATACCTGTGGTGCATTTTAGTTTTGCAGTTTGCTGACACAGTGATCACCAGTATATATAGCAGTACGGTACGGAAGGCCACTGCTGTACCTACCTCTGTGTCGTCATTAAGTATACTATCCATCTACATTCTACACCTGTGGTGCATTTTAGTTTGCAGTTTGCTGACACAGTGACCACCAGTATACTATATATAGCAGTACGGTACGGAAGGCCACTGCTGTACCTACCTCTGTGTCGTCATTAAGTATACTATCCATCTACATTCTATACCTGTGGTGCATTTTAGTTTTGCAGTTTGCTGACACAGTGACCACCAGTATATATAGCAGTACGGTACGGAAGGCCACTGCTGTACCTACCTCTGTGTCGTCAAGTATACTATCCATCTACATTCTATACCTGTGGTGCAGTATATATAGCAATAGGCCATTGCTATTGATACTGGCATATAATTCCACACATTAAAAAATGGAGAACAAAAATGTGGAGGTTAAAATAGGTAAAGATCAAGATCCACTTCCACCTCGTGCTGAAGCTGCTGCCACTAGTCATGGCCGAGACGATGAAATGCCATCAACGTCGTCTGCCAAGGCCGATGCCCAATGTCATAGTAGAGAGCATGTAAAATCCAAAAAACTAAAGTTCAGTAAAATGACCCAAAAATCAAAATTGAAAGCGTCTGATGAGAAGCGTAAACTTGCCAATATGCCATTTACGGCATGGAGTGACAAGGAACAGCTGAGGCCCTGGCCTATGTTCATGGCCAGTGGTTCAGATTCACATGAGGATGGAAGCACTCATCCTCTCGCTAGAAAACTGCAGTGCCACTCCTAGATGGGCCCGGTGTTTGTGTCGGCCACTTGTGTCGCTTAGCTTAGTCACACAGCGACCTTGGTGCACCTCTTTTTTTCTTTGCATCATGTGCTGTTTGGGGACTATTTTTTTGAAGTGCCATCCTGCCTGACACTGCAGTGCCACTCCTAGATGGGCCAGGTGTTTGTGTCGGCCACTTGTGTCGCTTAGCTCAGTCACACAGCGACCTTGGTGCGCCTCTTTTTTTCTTTGCATCATGTGCTGATTGGGGACTATTTTTTGAAGTACCATCCTGTCTGACACTGCAGTGCCACTCCTAGATGGGCCAGGTGTTTGTGTCGGCCACTTGTGTTGCTTAGCTTAGTCACACAGCGGCCTTGGTGCGCCTCTTTTTTTCTTTGCATCATGTGCTGTTTGGGGACAATTTTTTTGAAGTGCCATCCTGCCTGACACTGCAGTGCCACTCCTAGATGGGCCAGGTGTTTGTGTCGGCCACTTGTGTCGCTTAGCTTAGCCATCCAGCGACCTCGGTGGACTAAAAATAATATTGTGAGGTGTGAGGTGTTCAGAATAGACTGGAAATGAGTGGAAATTATGGTTATTGAGGTTAATAATACTATGGGATCAAAATGACCCCCAAATTCTATGATTTAAGCTGTTTTTTAGGGTTTTTTGAAAAAAAACACCCAAATCCAAACACACCCGATTCGGTGAGTTTTTGCCAAAACACGTCCGAATCCAAAACACGGCCGCGGAACCAAATCCAAAACCAAAACACAAAACCCGAAAAATGTCCGGTGCACATCACTAGTGTAAAGGTATCTTTAACACTATATCTCACGTGATATAAAGCAGAAAAGAGACTGCTGCAGATAGTGTACCCCACTCACTTGTAAAGGGGGGTTAGTCCCACGTATCAAGGTATCTTTGAACCAGGATCAGAAATGATGTCAAAAATAATTCAACAGGTTTATTCATATAAAGTCCATAAAATGACAATCTGATACTTTTCTATGACACTTCCACTCTCCAGTTTGCACATTAACATGCAGGTCAGATGAAATAGACAAAAACTGATGCAATCTGGTTTTACACCAGTACTGTCATGCGGGGCACACTTCTAAAGTGGTATCCCATGAAAAGAACAGAATGTCAAAAATAAAACGCTGTTGGTGCTACCAGGCAGTGAGTTTTTTACTTTTATTTTTGACATTCTGTTCTTTTCATGGGATACCACTTTTATGGACTTTTTATGAATAAACCTGTTGAATTATTTTTGACGTCATTTCTGATCCTGGTTCAAAGATACCTTGATATGTGGGACTATATTCCCTCTACAAGTAAGTGGGGTACGCTATCCCCAGCAGTCTCTTTTCTGCTTTATATCACGTGAGATATAGTGTTAAGGATACCTTTACACACCTATTCCTGCCCATTTCTCTGCAAGTTTTGGTACGTCCACAAATATAGTGAAGTGGTGGCGAGATACTATCCTCATCTTCTATCAAAATTGGTCCGGCACCTTAGGGCTCCCCTTTCTTGACACTCACGAGCTGTTTAAAACATTTTGCATTAAGCAATACCACCTATGTTTGTGTATTTTCTCTTTTTTACATGTTCAATATCTGGAATTTGTGAGACGATCAAAAGAGTGGCAATTTTGAGAAGGACTCCATACCATATAAGTGACGTATACTTACATTCTTGTTATCGCCTTTGATCTATCCTCCGATTGTATGTTTCATGATATTGGCCCTCATTCCGAGTTGTTCGTTCGCAAGGCGAATGTAGCAGAGTTACACACGCTAAGCCGCCGCCTACTGGGAGTGTATCTTAGCTTCTTAAATGTGCGACCGATGTATTCGCAATATTGCGATCACAAACGACTTAGCAGTTTTTGAGTAGCTTCAGACTTACTTTGCCTGTACGATCATTTCTGTGCTTTTCGTTCCTAGCTGACGTCACAAACACACCCAGCGTTCGCCCAGGCACTCCCACCGTTTCTCCGGCCACTCCTGCGTTTTTTCCGGAAACGGTAGCGTTTTCAGTCACACGCCCCTAAAACGCCGTGCTTCCGCCCAGTAACACCCATTTCCTGTCAATCACAATGCGATCGTCAGAGCGATGAAAAAGCCGTGAGTAAACTTACTTTCTTCATAGTAAAGTTACTTGGCGCAGTCGCAGTGCGAACATTGCGCATGCGCGCTAAGCGGATTCTCACTGCGATGCGATGAAAAACTCCGAGCGAACAACTCGGAATGAGGGCCCTTGTTTTGATCTGTTATTTGGGCAGATTTGTTGAGGATTTAGATTGGGCTGACAACTTTTGCGCCAGAATTTACACTACTGTTTCTCTTTCGTATTGTATCCTGATCGTGTACGTGTTTCCACCACTTCCATTGATCTCAAGAATTCTCAAAAGAATAAAAAGGGAAAAAGTTTAAGCAATTCTCATTGCTCTGGACTGGCCAGGAAGGGCCTGGTACGCGGATCTACTGGAGATGCTCCTAGAGGACCCGTGGCCTCTTCCTCTTCGCAAGGATCTTCTACAACAGGGGCCGTTCGTCTATCAAGACTTACCATGGCTTCGTTTGACGGAATCGAGGTTGAATGTCTGGAAAGGGATCCCGGACAGCGTTATTCCAACCTTGATCTAAGCCAGAAAGGGGGTAACGTCTAAACATTACCACCATATTAGGAAAGAAATATGTCTCTTTGTGTGAGAACAGGAAATTTCTTGCAGTGAAATTTCATATGGGACGTTTTCTGCTTTTTCTGCAGTCAGGTGTGGATGTGGGCCTACGTTTGGGCTCCATAAAAGTCCAGATTTCGTCCTTATCCATTTTCTTCCAGAAACAATTGACTTCTCACCCTGAGGTTCAGACATTTTTGAAGGGTGTTCTGCACATCCAACCTCCCTTTGTGCCTCCTACGGCACTTTGGGATCTCAACGTGGTTTTGCAGTTCCTACAATTGGAATGGTTTGAGCCTTTACAAGAGGTTGATGTAAAGTTTCTTACATGGAAGGCTGTCTCACTGTTGACTTTGGCTTTAGCAACACGTGTGTCAGAGCTGGGGGCATTGTCTCACAAAAGCCCCTATTAGCTTTTTCATGAAGATAGAGCTGAACTCAGAACTCGTCAGCAATTTCTTCCTAAGGTGGTGTCTGAGTTTCATATCAACCAACCTATTGTGGTTCCAGTGGTTACTGACACCTCTGCTACTTCAAAGTCCTTGGATGTTGTGCGGGCTTTGAAGATCTATGTGAAGCGGACAGCTCGTCACAGAAAATCGGACTCGCTGTTTGTTCTCTATGATCCCAATAAACTTGAGTGTCCTGCTTCAAAGCAGTCTATTGCTCACTGGATCAGGCTTACTATCCAGCATGCTTATTCTATGGCAGGTTTGCCGGTTCCAAGATCTGTACAGGCCCACTCTACTAGGTCGGTGGGTTCTTCCTGGGCTGCCCGGGGTGTCTCGGCTTTATAACTCTGCCGAGCAGCTACTTTGTCAGGTTTAAACACATTTACTAAGTTCTTCAAGTTTGATACTTTGGCCTCTGAGGACCTTCAGTTTGGTAAATCAGTTCTGCAGGAACCTCAGCACTCTCCCACCTAGGAATGATTATTTACTTAGGAAAGTTTATTTATCAACTCTCTGAATGAACAGCCTCTCTTAGATGGTTGTTGGACAAAGATAACGAGTGGATGTGGTCACATGTACAAGAAGAAAGTTGGCAAAACTTGAAACAGATCATTACAGAGCAACCAGTGCTAAAATTCTTTGATCCTGCGAAAAGAGTAAGATTTTCAGCAGATGCTTCGCAATTTGGCCTAGGCTCAGTGCTGTTAAAAGAACATGAGGAAACATGGCAACCAGTAATCTATGCATCAAGAGCACTGACAAGTGCTGAAACAAGGTATGCTCAGATAGAAAAAGAACTTCTAGTGATCACATATGCATGTGAGTGATTTCATCAGTTTGTGTATGGTCAAACATTTACAGTGGAAACTGACCACAAGCCGTTGGTAGCTATCATGACTAAATCATTACATGACTGTCCCATGAGAATTCAATGAATGCTTATCAGACTACAGAAACATGATGTACACTTGCTGTACTGTCCCGTGAAACACATGTACATTGCTGATACACTTTCTCGTGCTGTGGACAAAAGTGAAGGTTCCAAAAGTCTGATGGATGAAGAGATAGCAGCCTATGTTAATTTGATCGTAGCTTCTCTACCAGTGTCTCTTGCAAGACAAAAATAGATTAGGAAAGAAACTGAGACAGATGACACAAAGAAAGTGTTGAAAGATATCATTCTGAAAGGTGGGCAAGCAGAAAAACATGCGTGCCCGCTATCTATCCATGATTATTGGATGTACCGCAGTGACCTTACAGTTGTCGATGGTATTATTTACAAAGGCAATATGTTTGTAATACCTGCACGACTAAGAAAAACTATGCTGTGCAAGATACATGAAGGCCACTTAGGAGAAGAAAAATGTAAGCGGAGAGCGTGTGAAGTTATGTATTGGCCAAGAATGAACCAAGACATAGCACAGACTAAAGCTACATGTGAATTATGTCTTACGTATAGACCGAAACAACATGTCGAGCCACTGAGTCCTCACGCAGTGCCAGAGAGACCTACCAGAAAGTTGGCGCAGATTTGTTTGATTGTAATGGGAAAATGTAAATTGTCATGACTGATTATTACTCTAACTAACCTGAGGTGAAGACACTACATACAACTACTAGTATAGCCATAATCAATTGCATGAAGTCAATCTTTGCAAGGCATGGTGTTCCTATGGAAGTTTTCACTGACAATGGTTCTCAGTTTTCCAGTGCTGAATTTAGACAATTTGCTGCTGAGTGGGAATTTGTCCATATTACGTCAAGTCCCCACTATCCACGTGTTATGCACACCAGTGCCAGCAGGAAAGTACTGGTGTCAGAACTGTTATGCACTCCAGTGTCTGCAGGAATGTACTGGTGTTTGAACTGTTATGCAAAACAGATGGACTCACAGACAAACTGGGGGATATGACATAACGTACACAGAAGGTGATAGGGTAACAAAATACACACAAAGTGAACAGAGAAGCCCAGAGGCTAAGGAACTGGGTATCTCCCTTGTATTAGAACTGCTAAGATGGAAAAAGCAAGATGTTGTGTTTTAATACGTAGAGTACCCGAAATGCTGTTGCTAAGGGCAACAGCAAAACCCTAAAGGGTTACCAACGGGTGTGGCAGTAAACTCCTTGGTCAGAGATGGAATGATAGACACAAGGAGAATCTCCACAATCCTAATTCTCACTTGCAGTGCACAGGTTTTAGCTTACTGCCACTAAACTGACCCCTGACACCTAGCACAGTGAGACAGGATTAGTCAGGCAAGTCTTAGAATACAGCCGCAAACTTGCTAAGTTCACAGAGTAGTAACAGAACCCCAGCAAGCTAAACGACTGACTCCAGTCTTACTGCTAGGTCTGGATTGGCAGAGTGTAATACCAAATTCCCAGGCCTATTTGCAGTAAGCAACAAACAAATACAAAGCTACACAGTACTGGCTAACGTTCATGAACTGACTAACCAACAAAGATTCAGCAGCATCTGCTTACCCTGAAAAGAGGATTTATAAAGCAGGTGCTGTCCACACCCCACTCAGACCTCACAGACTGTGAGCACAAAAACCAGCACCGGATCCCCTGCCGTGCACAGAGCCTATAACCACTGCACAGCAAAAGACCCGAACCGGAGTATCAGCTGCGCTCAGGTTACTCCACTAGCACTTGTCTCCCGGTTGCCATGACGACGTGGCAGCACAGGGCAGGAGACCCTAACAGTACCCCCCCTCTGACGAGGGGTCAAAGAACCCCTACCACCGGGTTTATCGGGGAACTGCGAGAAGAAAGAGCGTATCAGTCTGGGGGCATGAAGATCACAACTGCGCACCCACGACCGCTCCTCCGGGCCATACCCCTTCCAGTGCACCAAAAATGACAGCCGACCCCGAACCACCTTGGAGTCAAGAATCCTTTCAACAACAAACTCCCTCTGGCCACGTATCAGAAGAGGGGAAGGTCTTCCACTGGTAGAAGGATTACTAATCGCCCGTTTTAAAAGGGAACAATGAAATGTTTTATTGATACCCAAAGAACGGGGCAGATCTAACTGAAATGCCACCGGATTGATAACCCTGGTGATCTTATAAGGGCCGATGAACCGGGGGCCTAACTTATGAGATGGCTGTCTCAACTTCAAATTCTTGGTAGACAACCAGACGAAGTCTCCTAATTTGAAGCTGCAGGGTCTTTTCCGCTTATCAAAAACCCTTTTGGTCACTAATGACACAGACACAAGGGCTTTCTTCACTTTCCGCCAAATACCTCTAAGGACCAAAACCACAGAGGAACCACCAGGCGTGGAGTCCACGGGGTCAAAAGAATTGGCCTTAGGATGATGCCCATACACACAAAGGAAGGGAGAGATCCCTGTAGCAGAGTGAGCCGCGTTGTTATAGGCAAACTCCGCCATGGACAGATGAGCAACCCAGTCAGTCTGACACTTGGAGACATAACACCTGAGGAACTGCTCCAAGGACTGGTTCACCCTTTCAGTCTGCCCATTAGACTGCGGATGGTAGCCTGACGACAAGCTGACAGAAATCTGGAGATCGGAACAAAATGCCCTCCAAAATTTGGCCACAAACTGGGATCCGCGGTCAGAGACCACATCAAGTGGCAACCCGTGGAGACGCACAACATGCAGCATAAATAATTCAGACAGGCGTCTGGCTGATGGCAGCCCAACCAGTGGAACGAAGTGCGCCATCTTCGAAAACCTGTCAACGACAACCCAGATGGCTGTCATCCCCGAGGATTTGGGCAAGTCCACCACAAAATCCATTGAAATGTGGGTCCATGGCTTAGATGGGATAGAGAGTGGATGTAATGGGCCAACAGGAACCCCTCTAGGAGTCTTATTTCGGGCACAGATGTCACATGCCCGAACCCACTGATCCACATCCTTAGCCACCGAGGGCCACCACACCGCCCTAGATAGCAACTCCCGAGTTCTGGCAATACCCGGGTGACCTGCCGACTTCTTGGCATGGAATTCCAGGAACACTCGCTGTCTTAACCTAGGAGGCACAAACAAAAGACCTACCGGAAGGTCTGGAGGAGCCTGCTCCTGTGCTCTAAGGACTAATGATAAGAGGTCCTGGGTAATGCCCACTTTAATACATGATGGGGAAACAATGGGCAACGGCTCCTCGGTGGTCTCCTGGATTGGAGCAAAACACTGCGAGAGCGCATCAGCCTTGATGTTTTTTGACCCAGGGCGATATGTTATCAAAGAATTAAAGCGAGCAAAAAACAAAGCCCATCGTGCCTGCCTGGCATTGAGACGCTTCGCTGACTCTAAATATGCCAGATTCTTATGGTCAGTGAGAATTGAGACCACAAACTTAGCCCCCTCAAGCCAGTGTCTCCACTCCTCGAGTGCATCCTTAATAGCCAACAATTCCCGGTTACCCACGTCATAATTCATCTCGGCAGGCGAAAATTTACGGGAAAAGTAAGCACAGGGATGAAGGCGATTATCAGACACTCCCATCTGAGAAAGCACTGCCCCAATACCCATCTCAGAGGCATCCACCTCCACCACAAAAGGACGCTCTGGATCTGGGTGTCGCAGCACCTTGGCCGAAACAAATGCCCTTTTGAGACGGGCAAAAGCCGCTTTAGCCTCACAAGACCAGTGAGCAACATCCGCCCCTTTCTTAGTGAGTGCCACCAAGGGCGCCACTATAGACGAAAATCCAGCGATAAATCGTCTATAAAAATTCGCAAAGCCCAGGAAACGCTGAAGCGCCTTCAAACTAGTGGGCTGCACCCAATCCAGGACTGCCTGTACCTTGGAACCCTCCATTTGGAAACCTTCTGGGGAGATAATATATCCTAGAAATGCGATTTGCTGAACTTCAAATTCGCACTTCTCCAGCTTCGCCCCAAGCCGGTGGTCTCTGAGTTTCTGGAGGACTAAGCGTACATGCTTCCGATGTTCCTCCAGGGAATGGGAGAAGATTAGGATGTCATCTAAGTATACAACTAAGAATCTATCCAAATATTCCCTGAGCACATCATTCATGAAATCCTGGAAGACTGCCGGGGCATTACAGAGCCCAAAAGGCATCACCAAATATTCATAATGCCCTGAGTGGGTATTAAAGGCAGTCTTCCATTCATCCCCCTCTCTTATTCGGATTAGATTGTACGCACCGCGTAGGTCAATCTTAGAAAAAATGGTGGCAGTACGAAGCTGGTCAAACAAGACCGAAATGAGAGGCAGTGGGTATGAGTTTTTAATCGTGATACGGTTCAATTCCCTGAAGTCGATGCAGGGTCGCAACGAACCGTCCTTTTTACCCACGAAGAAGAACCCCGACCCAACTGGAGACTGTGAAGGTCTGATAAATCCCATAGCCAAGTTCTCCTGAATGTACTCTGCCATAGCCTGAGTCTCAGGACGTGACAGGGAGTACAACCTGCTCTTGGGAAGCTTAGCATTTGGCAACAAATCAATGGCACAGTCATAGGGGTGATGGGGAGGTAGTACCTCTGCAACTATTTTGGAGAACACGTCCGCAAAATCTGCATAACACCCTGGCAATCCTGGCAAACTTAGCTGCGAGAGCCTGACTGGAAGGCTCAAGCAACTCCTGAAACAATCAGTACCCCAACTAAGAATCTCCCCAGAGACCCAGTCAAATTGAGGATTGTGGGCCCTTAACCAGGGTAACCCCAACACCAATGGGGCAAAAGTACAGACAGTCACATAAAAGGACAATTTTTCAGAGTGTGTGGCTCCAATAAACAAAGAAATCTGGCTAGTGCAAGAGGTAATTTTACCTTGGGATAATGGTTCCCCGTTTAACCCACAAATCTCAATTTCCGATGCCAAGGGTACTAAGGGAACAGAGTGTTTCAGGGCGAATTGGCGGTCCATAAAAACCCCGTCGGCCCCACTGTCCACAAAGGCCTCAGTCTTGACAGTTTGACCGAGGATCTTCAAGGTCACCGGAATGATAAAAGTCTTCTTGGGAAATTCTGACTACTGGCCTGACAGGATATTTCCCATCACCCTCAGGCCCTGAAGTTTTCCGGCTTTTCTGGGCATGATACTACCACATGACCTTTATTCCCACAGTACAAACACAACCCCTGCTGTCTCCTCCGTGTCTTCTCACGCGAGGAGAGGCGGGTAGCCCCAATCTGCATAGGCTCCTCAGAAAATTCCTCAGAGTCTGAGGTTCCCTTGGGAAGGAAGGAAATCTCAGTCTCCCTTTCAAGCCTACGCTCTCTCAGCCGTCTATCCACCCGGATGGATAACTGCATGAGCTGATCCAAGCTATCAGGCAAGGGATATTGTACCAGTTGGTCCTTTATCTGGTTAGAAAGACCTCTTCGGTACTGGTGTCTCAGGGCTGGGTCATTCCACTGGGTATCATGGGCCAACCTCCGAAACTCCGTACAGTAAACCTCAACTGGCCTTCGCCCTTGCTTAAGGATCGAAATCGGAGCCTCGGCTGAGGCCGTCTTGTCAGGGTCATCATACAACATGCCCAGTGCCGTAAAAAAAGCATCAACACTTTTAAGTGACGGACAGTCAGGCTGCAACCCATATGCCCAGACCTGTGGGTCTCCTTGTAGCAAGGAAATCACTATGCCCACCCGCTGAATCTCCGACCCAGAAGACTGAGGCCTAAGCCGGAAGTATAGCTTGCAGCTCTCCTTGAAACAAAAGAACTGCGAGCGATCTCCAGAAAAACGATCCGGGAGATTTACTTTCGGCTCCTTAACCCCTGCAGGGAGCTCCGCCAGCGGCCTGGGAGGTGTGCATTTTAATGGACAAATCATTAAATTGTCGAGTCAGGACCTGCACCTGATCGACCACCTGTTGCAACGTATTTTGAGGGGTATGCTCCATATTCCCACAAAATTTCAACAGGAGTATTAGGCTGCTGAATATGTTATGCACACCAGTGCCAGCAGGAAAGTACTGGTGTCAGAACTGTTATGCACTCCAGTGTCTGCAGGAATGTACTGGTGTTTGAACTGTTATGCAAAACAGATGGACTCACAGACAAACTGGGGGATATGACATAACGTACACAGAAGGTGATAGGGTAACAAAATACACACAAAGTGAACAGAGAAGCCCAGAGGCTAAGGAACTGGGTATCTCCCTTGTATTAGAACTGCTAAGATGGAAAAAGCAAGATGTTGTGTTTTAATACGTAGAGTACCCGAAATGCTGTTGCTAAGGGCAACAGCAAAACCCTAAAGGGTTACCAACGGGTGTGGCAGTAAACTCCTTGGTCAGAGATGGAATGATAGACACAAGGAGAATCTCCACAATCCTAATTCTCACTTGCAGTGCACAGGTTTTAGCTTACTGCCACTAAACTGACCCCTGACACCTAGCACAGTGAGACAGGATTAGACAGGCAAGTCTTAGAATACAGCCGCAAACTTGCTAAGTTCACAGAGTAGTAACAGAACCCCAGCAAGCTAAACGACTGACTCCAGTCTTACTGCTAGGTCTGGATTGGCAGAGTGTAATACCAAATTCCCAGGCCTATTTGCAGTAAGCAACAAACAAATACAAAGCTACACAGTACTGGCTAACGTTCATGAACTGACTAACCAACAAAGATTCAGCAGCATCTGCTTACCCTGAAAAGAGGCCTTATAAAGCAGGTGCTGTCCACACCCCACTCAGACCTCACAGACTGTGAGCACAAAAACCAGCACCGGATCCCCTGCCGTGCACAGAGCCTATAACCACTGCACAGCAAAAGACCCGAACCGGAGTATCAGCTGCGCTCAGGTTACTCCACTAGCACTTGTCTCCCGGTTGCCATGACGACGTGGCAGCACAGGGCAGGAGACCCTAACACCACGCTGAAATGGGTTGGTGGAAAGTTCAGTAAAAACTGTAAAGAGTCTCATGAAAAAAGCTCAAGAAGGTAAAGAAGATTTCTACAAAAGTCTTTTAATCTACCGCAGTACACCTTTACAGAATGGACTTTCTCCTGCACAAATGCTGATGGGAAGGATTAGAGCAAATCTCCCGATACATGATGAACTGCTTAATACACATAACTCAGCGTTGGTCAGACTGAGTAAGGAACATCAACAGGTGAAACAGAAACTGTTCCATGACAGACGAACAAAAAGCTTATCTGATCTAAAATCGGGTGACCAAGTCCATCTCAGAGATCACGAGAAAGGTTTTTGGGTGCAGAAAGGTATTGTGCAAGCACAAGTAGCACCAAGATCTTATACTAAACGTACAGAGCGTGGAATGGAAGTAAGAAGAAATCGGGTGGATTTAAGATCTCAACCTAACCATAATGAAGACAACATGACTGATGAATACCCTTCATCTGACATGTATGTTGATCCTGATAATTGTGAACCAACCACGATTCTAGAAAGGTCCAACATGGTCGATGGAACACAGACTGTGTATGAAAGACCCAAAAGGGAAATACGCAGACCTGAGAGACTCATTGAAACGTGTTAGATGATGTTCTTAATATGACATTGTTAATTGTTGCATTAAGAAAAGGTATAGGGAATATATACTCCTGTACATCGGGCGCTAGAGTTGTTAAGAATTTAAAAAGCACACCTGATTGACAATTAATTAATAATATAATAGCAGCTCCTAGAGGGCACCTGGATGCCTAATACAAGAGTATACTAATTAATGTTCTATACAAAACATTAAAGGAGCGCTGTTTACAGATAAAAAGTCATTTATTAATAGATATGGTGGAAAGACCACCTGAATAATAAAAATAAATTTAGAGAAAACACACAGTGCAAGTATAGTTGCATATACAATAATCACATAAACAGTTGGCGATGTATTAGCTGTAATCGGCCTAAGCGCCAATTATAGTTGATGTTACAGTCCACAGTGATATGTTAAGCTAGTGTCATCCGTACTGATAAGAGGCATATGAAAAAAATGTCTCAACAAGTTAAAAAACTGCTGCTAGTAATTGTAGGCAATGGGGTTTATTTGTGTTTGCTATATCTCACCCCTCACATTCAGGACCGTTCTCACCCGTAGTAGTGAATGCTGATTCCCGTCTGTAGCAATTAGCGGAGGTGACTCACGGCAGCCGACAGCGGCTATATCAGATTGTCCAGCAGAGAGAGTCGTGGTTGCTGCATAACACCTCAGCAGAACGGGGCTTTTCAAGCACAGCAGGAAGAGTGTAATTGCGGTGTGTCCGGTAAATGGAGGTGGTGAGAAAGCATCTCAATCGCTCAATACCAGTAGCGGAAGGTCCATAAGAGTCTCCAGCAGTGGACAAGTTTGTATAGTGACCCTATACGCGTTTCTCCACCCACAACACCGGTGGTTTCTTCAGGAAGTGTGAATACCCATTTTGGCAGGTGTGGGTGTATTTGAATGGACAACAGCCAATCAGCTTTAAAGTCTCTTTATTCACACCTGAGAGTTGTAATTGGGTTTCACACTATGATGGGTCCTTTGCACATGTTTCCTTCACTTGTTTTTAATTTTAATCAGGTGTACAGGCTACATAGATTCCAAATAGCAATACAAATACAAAATATAAAAAATAAAAAATAAAAACAAACACATTATATTGCCGCTGTCGGTGAAAAGAATGCCGAATAAGTAGATATAGGTGGTCTTGTAATTTACAGAAGTATATATATATATATATAATGCATAATGAAATCTGATTCGGGCAAATTAATTTAAATCACCTGCAGTATAACTTATGATGAATTTAGCATCAAACATAGTATATCCTTGTTACTTGACCACCTTAGGTGTATCATAATTAAAATTATTTAAATATTTTTATTTTTATTTTCATTTTATAGTGATCAGCATTGTTTCACCATCCTTATACTGAGAGCGTCAATTAGCATAGATATGGGTATGGCATCCCAGAGGATTTAGTATACATAAGGAACCAGCACTAGTTCTCCCGGCCGTGATGGCCCAGTGGACAGGGACATGGACTGCGACCAAAAGGTCCCCGGTTCAAAACCAAAACCGAAGGAACACATTTTCATAATCTATCTTTTACATTTTTAGTTTATATAATTTAATTTTTTATATTATTATTAGCACTATCATTTTTATAGATGGATAGGAAGAAGAAATATAATATTCTATAAAAAGATTAAATACATATATTTAATTAATATAGTTATACAAAGCCCAGATTATGACCAAAGCTACTTCCTCTAGAGAGGAAAAAGAGGAGAAGACAAATTATGAGGACAGACAGAAGATTATTACTTATAAACGTATTCTCGATCTCAACTTCAGTGTTGAGCTTAGCTAGGGTATGGTTCATAGTTAAACCTGTAATACCAGAGATGTATAACCAGTCCATCTGTATCTAATATATGTGTGGATGCCATGATCAACAAACACACATATATATACATATATATCTATTTCACGTTACAGCACACAGGTATATACATATTTGTCCCCACATGCATGCTAAAGCCTATAGGGAAAGAGGAGTTAGATGCCATTAAGTTCAATATTCTCATTGAGGCCCATGGGGTGAAAAGTTTCCCGGTTACAAATCTAAAAGGCTTCTCTATTGCAGAGATAGTTATATCTATCCCCACCCCGTGGGGTCGTATTGATATGTTCTATTCCCTGCAGAGATAAAACCCTGCAATCCCCATCATGTAGGGAATTGACATGTCGGGGTACACTGTGTTTCATAGATTTATTTAGGACTAATCTTCTGTGTTCTGAAAACCTGGTACTAAGTTGTCTAATGGTCCTGCCTACGTATTGTATCCCGCAATTGCAGGTAATTAAGTATATTACAAAAGTTGTTTGACAGGTGATTTGACCCGAAATATCGAAGATCTTCCCAGTTTTGGATGAAGAGAATTGATCACTCTCAGTGATGAACTTACACGTCATACATCTAGGTCTATTGCATCTTTGACATCCTGTTCTGGATTTCCCATGTCTAGAAATGGGAGTGGATATCAGTGCATTAGCTTCTAGTTTCGAAGAGTTATGACTGGATCCCAAAGGATCATTTGATTTAACAAAGTGACTAGGGGACAGAAGGTTTTGAAGATTTCTTGTTTTCTTAAAAATAATCTTTATTTCCTTTTCTAAAGAATCTGCAAGAATTCTGTCCATTTTAAGTATGGGAAGATTTTTATTTAGAATTTTCCTTACCGAGTGCGAAGCACTATTAAATTTTGAAATAAAGATGGGTTTGTTATCTTTAAATTCTGAGGGGGGAGGGATAACTGGTGTTTTTATTTTTAGTAGATCATCCCTATTTCTTTGTTGTGTTTCAATAAGGGCTCTATACAGGACATCTTGGGGGTAACCTTGCTCTAAAAAAGACTGTGTTAGTTCATTACTCTGTATTAGAAAGTCAACCTCGTTCCAGCAATTTCTTTTGAGCCTCAAATAATGGCTCTTAGGTATATTCATGATCCATGGGCGATGATGGCAGCTTGAGTAGTTTAAGAAAGAACTACAGTCAACCTGATTCTTAAAGGTTTTAGTCAGGATTCTTCCCGAGAGTGAATCAATGTGTAGCGCAATATCCAGGAAAGTAATATCAGTCGGATGAATAGTGCTTGTAAAGGAAAGACCAAAGGTGTTAGTATTTAAGTAATCTATAAACAGAGTGACTGAGTGATAATCCCCATCCCAAATAATAAAAAGATCATCTATGTACCTGCCATAGAGCACCAGATTCGCCCCAAAGGGGCCCCCCCAAATCATTTGCTCTTCGAGGTGACCCATGTATAGATTGGCAAAGCTGGGGGCGAATCTGGTGCCCATGGCGGTACCGTGGGTCTGTTAATAATAATCACCATTAAACGTGAAGTAATTACGTGTAAGTATGAAGTGAATAGCCTTTAAAATAAAGTGGTTAAGATTGCTGGAAATAGATGAATCAAGATCTAGGTAGTGTTTAGTGGTTATCAAACCATTGTCATGGGGAATGTTAGTGTAAAGAGATTCAACATCACAAGTGACAAGGAAAAAGTTTTCCTGCCACTTGATGTCCTTAATAAGATGTAAAAAGTGAGTGGAATCTCTAATGTGTGATTTAAGATTTTTGACAGAGGGTTGAAGGTGCGTGTCCACAAATGCTGATAGGTTGGAGGTGAGTGAACCCACTCCCGAAATAATAGGGCGCCCAGGAGGTGAAGTGAGTGATTTATGTATTTTGGGAAGGTGGTAGTATGTAGGGGTGACCGGATGTGCATTAAACAGATATTGATACTCAGTCCTGGATATTGCGCCACACTCAACAGCCTCAAGAAGTATCCCCTTAAGCTCCCCCACAAATCTCAAGGTAGGGTCGCCGGGCAGCTTGGAATAGAATTTATTATTAGAGAGTTGACGATAGGCTTCTTGCAAGTAGTCTGAAACATCCTGAATAACTGTTCCACCCCCTTTATCCGCTGCCTTGATTATAATCGACTTATCTTTCTGGAGGGTCTTAAGAGCCTGTCTTTCATTAGGATGTAAATTGTCTCTGGACCGAACTTTTCTATACCTGTGTTTTTTCCTTTCATCTTTTCCCTCATCCCCACAGAGATTCCTCAAATCCTGAAGAGTGGTAGCATAGAATGATTCTATGAAACCACTTTTATAATATGTAGGATAAAATTCGCTTTTATTTCGAAAAACTTTATTAGTTTTTTGTGTATCATAAATTGGGATTGGCTGTCCCCAATTCCCCTCAGATTGTAGTTCTAGTAGAATATCTAAGGACGGTTGGTCACTAGAATCTAGAATAATGGGAGTTCCCATGATCCCCCTATTCTTTAGGGTTTTATTCAAAAAATATATTTTTCTACAAAGATCACGTGTAAATCTATTTAGCTCAATATAGAGGTAAAAAAACTGGGGGCCTTTAGTGGGGGCAAATTTTAACCCCTTAGCTAATATAGCTTTTTCACTCTCAGATAATGTTCTGGAGGAAAGATTAAAGATCCCCTTATTTCTCACTTTTGTTTTAGATTTTTTTGCGGGATTCCTTTCTTCCTCCTCTACTTCCTCTAGTGTGGAGTCCCTTCCTCTTTTTGGGGACCTTGAATCTAGGGGGCTGAATCTGTTCCTGTTCTTCCAGATAGGGTAAAGTTCCTGTTCTAAAAAAGGTTGAGAGTCAATGGTTTTCCTTGACTCCTCATGTCTCATAGACGTTTGATGTGTATATTTTGGTCTAGCTCCTTTTTGGGCATACTCTTTTTCATGTGTCGAGATTGCCTTAGGTGATGTTTGTCTAGGCTCTCTTCTTTGTTCTGTCTGTGTATTACCTCTAGAGGAGGCAGAGTTGTATTTATTATTTTTATTTTTATTATTATTATAATACTTAGAGGGATCCGACATATTGTTAGAGCTATATGGTTGTTTGAACATATCTGTAGTTCTTCTCCCCCCTCTATTATAAGAGTGTACCGTGTTGTTTGAATAGTCATATCTGTCTCTATCTAGCTTCTTATTTTTATTAAAAATAATCTCCTTTTCAAATTCCTCTACTCTCTGATTCAGTACATAATCGCTATTATTAAAGTCCTGCCTAATATTAAATGGTTCCAACATTTTTTGCACTTTCTCTATTTCAGTGCATATGTTAGTAACCTTAGTTTCACGATAAGATACAAGAAGCTCCATCAAAGAAAAGGAGCAGCTATCCAGAATCCCATTCCACTTTTGCAACAGATCTGCATCATCTTTAAAGGAACATGACTTATGTAGTCTAAGACCTCTGGGAATCATTTTTTCCTTAATATATTTTGACAAAGTCATTTTGTCAAGCCAGTGCCTAGTTTCTGCTTTAAGAAGGCTCTCTAGTCTGTTAAATAGGTGATGCATATCTAACGGGTTTGCTTCCGTGGAATGAGACTCTGCAGCCAGACGCTCCTGCAAAAGTACATTGCGTCTTTCATTCCTTTCCAAGAATCTCCTCTGGGATGCCATAACACCAATCAGAAATTTTATATATAAGACCACAAATTCAAAAAGATTGATATAAACAAGCTGCCCAAACAATTTGTCCAGATACAAATAAATTCAGCAAAAAGAAAAGGTATAGGGAATATATACTCCTGTACATCGGGCGCTAGAGTTAAGAATTTAAAAAGCACACCTGATTGACAATTAATTAATAATATAATAGCAGCTCCTAGAGGGCACCAGGATGCCTAATACAAGAGTATACTAATTAATGTTCTATACAAAACATTAAAGGAGCGCTGTTTACAGATAAAAAGTCATTTATTAATAGATATGGTGGAAAAATGGGTATTCACACTTCCTGAAGAAACCGCCGGTGTTGTGGGCGGAGAAACGCGTAGAGGGTCACTATACAAACTTGTCCACTGCTGGAGACTCTTATGGACCTTCCGCTACTGGTATTGAGCGATTGAGATGCTATCTCACCACCTCCATTAACCGGACACACCGCAATTACACTCTTCCTGCTGTGCTTGAAAAGCCCCGTTCTGCTGAGGTGTTATGCAGCAACCACGACTCTCTCTGCTGGACAATCTGATATAGCCGCTGTCGGCTGCCGTGAGTCACCTCCGCTAATTGCTACAGACGGGAATCAGCATTCACTACTACGGGTGAGAACGGTCCTGAATGTGAGGGGTGAGATATAGCAAACACAAATAAACCCCATTGCCTACAATTACTAGCAGCAGTTTTTTAACTTGTTGAGACATTTTTTTCATATGCCTCTTATCAGTACGGATGACCAGGGGTGTAACTACCCATTGGCCAGGATGGCACTCGCCAGGGGCGCCAGGCAAGGAGGGGGCGCCGCCTGGCTGTGCCACCCGCGGCCAAAGGGTAGAAAAGTAGTACTGTCAGACTGTACCTGGTGAGAGTCTGTTACTGCTGGAGCGGCACTGGTGTCCGGCAGCACCGCACTTGTAATCAGACTCAAAATAAACTACAGCTCACAGCAGCCCTTGTTGCTGGGGGCTACTGTAGTTTATTTTGAGTCTGATTACAAGTGCGATGCTGCCGGACACTAGTCAGATCACTAGTGCAGTGCAGTACGCGGTGCTGACGGACACCAGTGCCGCGCCGGCAGTAACAGACTCTCACCAGGTACACAACAATTGTTATATAGCACAGTGCTATAGATCTATTTGTTGTTGAAGATAATAAAAAAGTGTCAGTGTTTGGGAGAAGGGACTGTAGTACCTGGAAAACTACACGATTTTCATGCATGTGAGATGTAAGTAAGTATTAAGTAAGCGAAAACTTTAACTTGTTGAGTGTAATAAAGAAAATACAAATCTTACCTATTTCCAGGCCAGGTTCAAAGAAATGTATATCAGATAATTGTATAACTGATCATTTTATCTTGGAAGTGATGGCACCCTGATGTTTTTTCTAACAGGAAGTACTTCTACCATCCAACTAATGGTGTTTGGTTAATGGCTGGGTCCATTTGTGGCTCATCTCACAGCAGTTCATTAGCATTTCATTTGGGATGCAGTCAAGATGCCGGCGTTTGGCATCCAGGCGGTCGGAAAGCTGACACCAGCATCCCGAAACTGCTCGGAATGCTGATGCTGGCATCCCAACATAGATAGCGATGCAGAATGCCAAAATCCGGATCGAGTTGGTGCCAAAGTCTCCACTGGCAAGCCGCGTGGGAGGGTTAGTTTTAGGCTGCGAGGGTGGGAGGGATAGGGTTAGGCTGCAGGGAGGGAGATTAGGAAGGGTGGGTTAAGGTTAGGCACCACTGAAGAGGCTTTTGGGAGGGGGGGGGAGGGTTAAGGTCAGGCTGTGGGAAAGGTGGGTTAGGGGGTAGGGATGGTGTAATGTGAATATGAGACACTACTGTGTGGTGTAATGTGAATAAGGGACACTACTGTGTGGCATCATTTGAATTGGAAGTACTATTTTGTCCACGCCCTTCCCCTAAAAGACCATGCCCCATTTCCAATACTCACACCTTATTTCAAGTGTGCATAGGGAGGGCGCCAGACCCTTACTTTGCCAGGGGCACTCTGACCCCTAGATACAGCCCTGCGGATGACACCAGCTTAACATATCACTGTGGACTGTAACATCAACTATAATTGGTGCTTAGGCCGATTACAGCTAATACATCGCCAACTGTGTATGTGATTATTGTATATGCAACTATACTTGCACTGTGTGTTTTCTCTAAATTTATTTTTATTATTCAGGTGGTCTTTCCACCATATCTATTAATAAATGACTTTTTATCTGTAAACAGCGCTCCTTTAATGTTTTGTATAGAACATTAATTAGTATACTCTTAATTGTTGCATTGAAGCGTATAGGGCTTATCTTTAAAGAAAAGAGGATGTGATCTTAGTGTATTAGAATGCTTAATATTTGTAGACACTCCCTTACTAATCTGTGTAAGCCTGAATCTTCAGTGATGGTCCCTAGGACCAGGGGGATGCTGTGAAGTGGGTGGTCCAGTGTGCAGTGTGTCTGGAGTTGGTGATGGAATAAACAGCACAGCAGTGAACTCACATGTCTCTGTGTCCTGATGACTGGATTTACAAACATATGAACAAAACAGTGCCCAAGGCTCCTAGTGGACCCGTCTATACCCCATGGTACTAAATGGACCCCAGTATCTTCTTCGGACTACGAGAAAAGGATTTGCTGGTAGGTAATTAAAATCCTATTTTCACCCTTTTATACAGTAGCCCTTTCTAGACCTAAAACCACATATCAGGATGGGCTGCTGCTCATAGGCCAGTGCAGTGTGCTTGCCCTACAGGCTAAAATTTGCTATATAGTCTGGCACAGACCTAGAGTCTTGGCATTCACTGCATAGCACCATCTTCCCAAAGATGTCACTATGTAGAATGAACCACATAGCAGAAGGGACCTGCTAGTGGCACAAGGTAAGTATACTATATGTGAATGGTGGGGCTGTCTGGACACAGGGGCCCATGTTTACCGCAGACTTGGCCCCCATTATAAATGACACCTATGCTATATGCTGAATCTTATAAATGTATCACACTGCACTGGGTGGTAAACGACATAGAGCTGGCTACTCTTACTACAATAAAAAAGTATTAAGGATTTTAGGAATTAGATTATGGTAATGTGAGGAGGATGTGAACACAAAAAAATTGCAAAACTTGGGGTAACTTTAGTCTGACTTGGAACAAATATCTATTCTGGCACAGTAAGAAGTCCAATTTCATAAGACTTTATGTTGACCTGTATACGTTGCTGGATAATAATGCCCTGTGCATACAGTGGTTATTTTATGTTGCAGAGCGAATATGATTGAATGTAATAAAGTAGAAGACTAAACAGTAATTTCCAGTCCACAAAAAAAATACTTGAGATTTGGAAAAAAATTGAGTGAGAAGAATAACAAATTACTGCATCATACTGTGTGTGTGTGGGGGGGGGGGGGGGGGGGGTGGGGGGGTAGTAGAAATAAGAGCAGAATCACCTATATAAATCTCAATCTGCTAAAGTCAGGGAGATATTATCATTTTGATTTCACTCTGTGGTGATAATATGATTCCTTCAGTTTGTTACATCTATAGCTATTACTAAAGCGCAGCTGTTATACAGCATCTAAGAAAGACGGTATAAGTCATATCAAGACTTTCTACATGCTTCTCAATGATGAGTAAATGACTGACAAATCCAATAAATTAATTTACAGTGTATGCTATAAAATATCTATGATCCGGATACAAACCCTTCTTGAAAACTTGTGAACTACATTCCTAATTTCTCTAACGTCCTAGTGGATACTGGGGAATGTAGTTACCATTGGGTATAAACCGGGTCTAATGGAGCCTGGCTCTTTAAGAAACTAATAGTGTGTGCTGGCTCCTCCTCTCTATGCCCCTCCTGCAGACTCAATTTAGAAAAATGTGCCCATGGAGCCGGATGCATTTGGTTGCTCTCCAGAGAGTTTTCTTCAGAAATGTCATTTAGTTTGTTATTTTCTGCACACTGGTTGGCAACCAGTCTGCCTGCATCGTGGGACTTATGGGGGGTGGGGGGCGAACCAACTTCCTCAGAGTTAATGATTCGTATCCCCGCTGACAGGACACTGACCTCCTGAGGCGAAGTTTCTCATGCCCCAGGGTGTGAGCCCACGCCGGCAGCATGCCGCCACCCCTAACACATGCCGCAGACATGGTGCAGTGAGTACAGACACTGGGGTCCCAGTTATCGGGTCCCCAGTGAACATTACGGCATGAAGGGGCAGCGGTCACCCGGCTACAGCCTGCGGTGCCTGCTGTGGACCCACACTGGTGATAGAAAATAAAGGGTTTATATACTCTTTTTTTTACACAATATAGAGTAAAAGCCAATATAATTTGAGAGGGACCGCGCGCCATTGAGGGGGCGTGGCTTCGCGGAGAGCAGGACCAGAAGCTGAAAGGTGCCATTTCCTGCTGCTGCTGCTGAGTACAGGCTACATGCGGAGACTGCTCCTACACAGACCCCAATGAATCACCAATTGTACTGGTAACCGTGGGCCTTATAGAGAGGGGTGGGTGGGCATATTGACAGCGGTTAGACTACTATGAGGTAAAAATATATATATATACCCAGCGGAGCGCTGCTCTGATCTGAGGTATTGTGTGCTGGTCCAAATCCTCTCTGTGTCACTCCATTCAGGGTTGTCTGGGATAAGTGTGCTGTCTCACTAACGTGTTGGTCACTGCACTGTGTTTCTCATTTAACTCTGTGTTTTCTGCAAAAAGCATGTACTTCATGTAAGGCTAGGTTTACACCTTCCTCACGAGGGTCTCTAATGTGTGCCCAATGTTCTCTACTGTCACACGGTAGTAACTTGCAGGAACCTGAGTGGTTGGAATCATTTAAGTCAATGATTACGAATATAAATTCAGAGTTAGCCACTGCAAAGCAAGAAAGGCAGACCCTGAAACAGTCTACTTTCATGATTACTGTGGCTGACCACAGACAGGTTCCTCAGCCACTCATAAACGCACTCTCATAAACGCACTCTCCCACAGATATTACAGTCTGACTTTGATACTGAACTTCCAGAGTTAGATGAGGGTGACTTTGAAGTGGACAAGGATAATTCCCTGTCCCCGGGAGTTGAGGCTCTGATTTATGCTATTAGAGAGGTACTCAACATTCCAGATAAGGAAACAGATCCAGTAGAGGAATTGTTTTTTAATGTGAAACCAAAGTCCTCTGCAACCTTCCCTGTGTCAAAGGAATTAAATTCCCTTTCTAAAGAAGCGTGGGTAAATCCTGACAAAAAGTTTATTACTCCTAAATGGGTACTAAATTCTTTTCCCTTCCCTACTGAGGATAGGAAAGTTTGGGAAAACCCACCAACAGTGGATTGGAACTTCAGACCAGGCTTCCAGATCCTCTTCTATGAAGCCCTCCGCGTGATGGTTGGTCCCAGCAGCAAGGCGACTTTCAGGTAGGTGCTCACCTTCAACACTTCGCCCACATATGGGCAAAGTCCTGCCGGGATCCTTGGGTGAGGGATCTCATATCCCAAGGATACTGGCTGGAAATTCAGGAACTGTCTCCTCTCAGATACTTCAAGTCAGGCTTACAAGCTCCACTGGTAGCAAGAGTTACCTTGCAAAAATCCATTCAAAAACTGCTTTCATTAGGAGTTATTGTCCCAATTCCTCCTCCGCTACACACAGAGGGATTTTTCTCAAGTCTCTTTGCAGTCCAGAAGCCGGACGGCTCGGTAAGGCCGATCTTGAACCTCAAATCCCTGAACCCTTATCTTCGAGTGTTCAAATTCAAGATGGAATCACCAAGAGCAGTGATATCAGGTCTGGAGGAGTGGAAGTTTCTGGTATCCCTGGATATCAAGGATGCATACCTGCATATCCCAATATGGCCCGCTCATAAAGTGTACCTTCAGTTTGCTGTGCTAGACCACCATTTCCAGTTTCAGGCCTTACCCTTTGGTCTCTCCACAGCTCCAAGGGTATTCACAAAAGTCATGGCAGAGATGATGCTTCAATTGCACATGATGGGAGTCAACATAGTTCCATACCTGGACGACCTCCTGATTAAGGCGGTGTCCAGGGAACAGCTGCTACACAGCATCGAAATGACTACTCGTTTGCTTACGGACTACAGATGGATCATAAATTTCCAGAAGTCTCACCTGGAACTCCAAGAGAATTCAGTTCCTGGGAATGATCCTGTATACAGTATCTCAGAAGATATAACTTCCAATGGACAAGACCCTGACTATTCAGACTATGGTCCGCTCAGTGCTAAAACCATGCAAGATCACATCTTTGCATTCGCTTGCTGGACAAGATGGTAGCCTCCTACGAGGCAATTCTGTATGGCAGGTTCAATGCACGGCTGTTCCAGCTGGATCTGTTGGACAAGTGGTCAGGATCTCAACTGCACATGCACCAGAGTATAACCCTGTCACCAAAAGCAAGGATCTCCCTGTTATGGTGGCTACAAGTCTCTCATCTTGTGGCAGGTCAGAGTTTCAATACCCAGTCTTGGACTCAGCCAGCCTATGGGGTTGGGCTGCTGTGACCCAGGGGGCCCAGTTCCAGGGGAAGTGGTCGAGTCAGGAATCTGCACTTCCAATCAACATCCTGGAACTCAGGGCAATTTAAAATGCTCTTCTGCAGGCCTCATATCTCCTTTGTAATCAGGCCATCCAGGTGCAGTGGGACAATGCCACGGCAGTGGCGTACATCAACCGACAAGGAGGAACAAGAAGCAGGGCCACAATATGAGAGGTGTTAAGGATACTCCTCTGGGCGGAAGCCAACACCAGGGCCATCTCACCCATATTCATTCCAGGAGTGGACAACTCAGAAGCGGACTTCCTCAGCAGGCACAACCTCCATCCGGGGGAATGGGGCCTTCACCCTCAGGTGTTTCAACAACTAGTTCACCAGTGTGGTTGTCCACAAATAGACCTGATGGCTTTGTGTCTCAACAGGAAGCTAAGTCGTTACTGTTCCAGAACAAGGGATTCACAGGTGACAGCGATGGACGCCCTGACAACACAGTGGTCTTACCAGTTCATGTATCTGTTCTCTCCAATTCCTCTCATTACAAGAGTTCTAAAAAGACTCAACAAGGAAAGAGTTCAGGCAATTCTATTGCTTCAGATTGGTCTCGACGGGACTGGTATGCGGACCTCCTGAGCATGTCTCTGGAGGATCCCTGGCCTTTGCCGTTACTCAAGGACCTTCTTCAACAAGGACCGTTTGTCTGTGCAGACTGCAGCTATGTTTGACGGCTTGGAAGTTAAGAGGGAAATTTTATCTAGAAAGGGCCTCCCATCCAAGGTTATTTTCACTATTGTCCAGGACCGTAAGGTGGTCACTTCCAAACAGTACCACCATATCTGGAAGAGATATGTTTCTTGGTGCGAGGGTAGAAAATATCCTCCTGTGGCGTTTCGACTTGGCCGTTTTCTACTTTTCCCGCAAGCAGGTGTGGATAAGGGCCTACGATTAGGCTCCATCAAAGTTCAGATTTCAGCTCTCTCTATGTTCTTCCAGAAACAGCTAGCGGTACTGTCAGAAGTACAGACCTTCCTTAAGGGTGTTCTGAACATGCAGCCACCCTTTGTCCCTCCCGTGGCTCCGTGGGATCTCAATGTGGTCTTGACGTTTCTCCAGTCTGACTGGTTTGAACCCTTGCATAGGGTAGTGATAAAGCTAAATATTTACCTTTAAACATAAGCTATATACTAATACCGTGAAGCCGTAATGGCCGCTAAACCACGTGCACGTGCTACGCACTTTGTACGCTATTGGCGCACAAAGACCTCGCACATGGTACACAAGTTACGTACACACGCTGCGCTGGGTGTACGGAATACACACAGCGAGCGCACACACAGTCAATAACCTTTAAACCTTGAACACAGAGTATGCTTATACTGTAAACCTTAGTATTGAGATACTGTAATGATATAACACTGGTTAACCTCGGTATTTAAGCAAGCTGTTCGAGCGATTGAGATGCTCAGAAACCCTTAGTAATAAAGGGTGAAACACACAACACTTAGTGAGGTTCTAACACCTTCTTAGATGATTTTAGTATGTAAAAGGGAAAAGAAAAACAGTTACAGCTTATACACTACAGACCTAACATTAATAACTAAACAGAATAACCAAACAGAAATATAAACAATAGCGAACGATCGCAAACACAAATACATAGAATGAGAATGAATGACATACATTAAATGGGTAACAAAGTGGCCACAGAGAACATACCATACGGGGGAACACTCGCTAGCGCAACCGGATCCAGTCCTCCAATTATCCGACTGATAAATGTTGATGAGAGAGAGTACTGGCCGGTCAGGGGACAGTGGCCTTTATATACACAACATACAGTACAATACAATGGGCCCTACAATCTCATTGTTCATTAGACACAGGAACGTGTCTCCGCATTATAACAAAAGGTCATAGGTGGATTTGAACAGGTGGGCTGTGACTATTTCAAACTGCTCAGGTGGGAGGTATCCTCAGGATTCCCGCCGCATGGATAATGAACTGCAAATACAGTAAATGTCCATAAACTTCTTATAGACATAACTATACGCAGGAGCGATTAATCTCTTCCTAACCAACACCAGAATGTTTCCAATAAAATACTCTTCAGTTTACTAGACACCACCGTTCAACCTTTGTCAGACCATTCGTATCATACAAAGAGGGATTCCCATGTCCATGAACTATTTACACTAAACATACTTGCAGATGTTATTAAGGGGAATATTATCTACAAAACACGCTATATGTGTTAACTATGCTATAAACGAGTCGCCAGCTACAGGCTCACAAACTCCGCCGTAAATACCCACATTATGCGCACTATCAACAGAGCGATATTACGCAACTTGCGGATGTGTGCACGTACGGCGGACTAAGTGCACGAGCAGCGGGCATGTGCATTGGGGTTAGTACATGGCAATGTGAAGCATGATATTTTTCGACTTTGACAGTAGACTTTAAATATTTGATGTGGGAAACAGTCATGTGGCTGGCTTTAGCCTCTGCAAGACGTGTATGTCCTTTATGATGCTACCAAAATTGGTCTTCATGCTTCTAAGCAGTCCATTGCTCGTTGGCTCAGGTTGACCATTCAACAAGCCTATACTTTGGCAGCACTGCCGTTGCCGAGTTCTATCCAGGCCAACTCCACAAGGTTGGTGGGTTCTTCCTGGGCGGCTGCCCGGGGTGTCTCGGCCTTACAGTTGTGCCATGCAGCTACTTGGTCTGGTTCGAACATATATATAGTCATATACATCCTGCTCTGATTATTTATGTTACATGTATAGATTCCCCTACACAGCACCATGTAATGTCCCCAATCTCTCACCGTGAATATAAATGAGTATCACAGCCAGCAGGTAACTGTGAGACACCATCTTGCTGTATCTGGGCTGTCAGACAGAAACTATAAGATGTATCCTGTACAATGAGATATATATAGAGAGTGACAGGTGAGGTGTGACAGGAAATCCCCCAGAGACTGTGTATGGAAATAAGATGGAAATTATGTGGTGTCAGTGTGACAGTGACTGGCGTGTGCTAGAGACAGGATGTCATTGTGACGTCCTCTGTGGTGTCAGTGTGACAGTGACTGGCGTGTGCTAGAGACAGGATGTCAGTGTGATCTCCTCTGTGGTGTCAGTGTGACAGTGACAGGTGTGTACTAGAGACAGGATGTCAGTGTGATGTCCTCTGTGGTGTCAGTGTGACAGTGGCTGGTGTGTGCTAGAGACAGGAGGTCAGTGTGATTCCCTCTGTGATGTCAGTGTGACAGTGACTGGTGTGTACTAGAGACAGGATGTCAGTGTGTTTTCCTCTGTGGTGTCAGTGTGACAGTGACTGGTGTGTACTAGATACAGAATGTCGTTGTGATGTCCTCTGTGATGTCAGTGTGAGAGTGACTGATGTGTACTAGAGACAGAATGTTGGTGTGATGTCCTCTGTGATGTCAGTGTGACAGTGACTGGTGTGTACTAGAGATAGGATGTCATAGGTGTGCGCAGCACATTTTATTAGGGGGTGCACCATCGGAGGGATGTGTCTAGCACCGCCTTTTGGGCGTGTCTAGCACCATCTATTGATGGTCAATGCAATATAAAATATCCACCCTTGTACCAATCCTAATAAAGCAGATACGTTGTCAGATGTTGTGGTGTGCACCAAACAAACACCGCTAATGGCACTCACTGCAATTACACTGCTCTTCCTCAGCCTGGTCAGGCTCCCCCTCTCTTTCCCCTGCAAGCTGCAGCAGCTTACTTACAAGTCAGTTACTCACTGACACTGACAGTCACAGACTAGTACTTCTGCTACTGGAAAAAAGAGTTACGTCACGTGTCAATGTTGCTGCCGACCGCCTGCCAGTATTGATTTTATCTTCCTAAGAGGAATGCTGGCTGCATGCTGATCCTCATTAGTGGCTGGCGTTGACATAGCATAGAAGGAGAGAGGTGGGTATGTTGTGGGTGGCCGTGTGAGCAGCATGACGTAATTACATCACATCATGTTGATTTTGTACATGGAGGTGAAGCCGGGAGTTTGAAAGCCGGTGGCAGTGGCACCCTTGATTAACCTAGGTGTCCGGTCAGTAATGCAGTCCTGACAGGGTGCAGCGCAGAGGGGACAGTAATCAGCCTGCTCAGCGATCGCTGCATCAGGCATGTGAGTTCGTGGTGCCAGACATTAGGGGTGCCTGTGGGCACCAGGCACCCCCCCTGCGCACACCTATTTAGGATGTCAGCGTGATGTCCTCTGTGGTATCAGTGTGACAGTGACTGGTGTGTACTAGAGACAGGATGTCAGTGTGATGATGTCCTCTGTGGTATCAGTGTGACAGTGACTGGTGTGTACTAGAGACAGGATGTCAGTGTGATGTCCTCTGTGGTGTCAGTGTGACAGTGACTGGTGTGTACTAGAGACAGAATGTCGGTGTGATGTCCTCTGTGATGTCAGTGTGACAGTGACTGGTGTGTACTAGAGGCATGATGTCAGTGTGATGTCCTCTGTGGTGTCAGTGTGACAGTGACTGGTGTGTACTAGAGGCATGATGTCAGTGTGATGTCCTCTGTGGTGTCAGTGTGACAGTGACTGGTGTGTACTAGAGACATGATGTCAGTGTGATGTCCCCTGTGGTGTCAGTGTGACAGTGACTGGTGTGTACTAGAGACATGATGTCAGTGTGATGTCCCCTGTGGTGTCAGTGGGACAGTGACTGGTATGTGCCAGAGACAGGGTGTCAGTGTGATGTCCTCTGTGGTATCAGTGACAGTGACTGGTGTGTACTACAGACAGGATAACAGTGTGATGCCCTCTGTGGTGTCAGTGTGACAGTGACTGGTGTGTGCTAGAGACAGGATGTCAGTGTGATGTCTTCTGTGGTGTCAGCGTGACAGTGACTGGTGTGTGCTAGAGACAGGATGTCAGTGTGATGTCCTCTGTGGTGTCAGTGTGACAGTGACTGGTGTGTGCTAGAGACAGGATGTCAGAGTGATCTCCTCTGTGGTGTCAGTGTGATAGTGACTGGTGTGTGCTAGAGACAGGATGTCAGTGTGATGCCCTCTGTGGTGTCAGTGTGACAGTGACTGGTGTGTGCTAGAGACAGGATGTCAGAGTGATCTCCTCTGTGGTGTCAGTGTGACAGTGACTGGTGTGTACTAGAGACAGGATGTCAGTGTGTTTTCCTCTATGGAGTCAGTGTGACAGTGACTGGTGTGAACTAGAGACAGAATGTCGGTGTGATGTCCTCTGTGATGTCAGTGTGAGAGTGACTGATGTTTACTAGAGACAGAATGTTGGTGTGATGTCCTCTGTGATGTCAGTGTGACAGTGACTGGTGTGTACTAGAGACAGGATGTCAGTGTGATGTCCTCTGTGGTGTCAGTGTGACAGTGACTGGTGTGTACTAGAGACAGAATGTCGGTGTGATGTCCTCTGTGATGTCAGTGTGAAAGTGACTGGTGTGTACTAGAGACAGGATGTCATTGTGATGTCCTCTGTGGTGTCAGTGTGACAGTGACTGGTGTGTGTTAGAGACAGGATGTCAGAGTGATGTCTACTGTGGTGTCAGTGGGACAGTGACTGGTGTGTACTACAGACAGGATGCCAGTGTGACAGTGACTGGTGTGTGCTAGAGACAGGATGTCAGTGTGATGTCTTCTGTGGTGTCAGCGTGACAGTGACTGGTGTGTGCTAGAGACAGGATGTCAGTGTGATGTCCTCTGTGGTGTCAGTGTGACAGTGACTGGTGTGTGCTAGAGACAGGATGTTAGAGTGATCTCCTCTGTGGTGTCAGTGTGACAGTGACTGGTGTGTGCTAGAGACAGGGTGTCAGTGTGATGCCCTCTGTGGTGTCAGTGTGACAGTGACTGGTGTGTGCTAGAGACAGGATGTCGGAGTGATCTCCTCTGTGGTGTCAGTGTGACAGTGACTGGTGTGTACTAGAGACAGGATGTCAGTGTGATGTCTTCTGTGGTGTCAGTGTGACAGTGGCTGGTGTGTGCTAGAGACAGGATGTCAGTGTGATTCCCTCTGTGGTGTCAGTGTGACAGTGACTGGTGTATACTAGAGACAGTATCTCAGTGTGATGTCCTCTGTGGTGTCAGTGTGACAGTGACTGGTGTGTACTAGAGACAGGATGTCAGTGTGATGTCCTCTGTGGTGTCAGTGTGACAGTGGCTGGTGTGTGCTAGAGACAGGATGTCAGTGTGATTCCCTCTGTGATGTCAGTGTGACAGTGACTGGTGTGTACTAGAGACAGGATGTCAGTGTGATGTCCTCTGTGGTGTCAGTGTGACAGTGGCTGGTGTGTGCTAGAGACAGGATGTCAGTGTGATGTCCTCTGTGGTGTCAGTGTGACAGTGACTGGTGTGTGCTAGAGACAGGATGTCAGTGTGATGTCCTCTGTGGTGTCAGTGTGACAGTGACTGGTGTGTACTAGAGACAGGATGTCAGTGTGATGTCCTCTGTGGTGTCAGTGTGACAGTGACTGGTGTGTGCTAGAGACAGGATGTCAGTGTGATGTCCTCTGTGGTGTCAGTGTGACAGTGACTGGTGTGTACTAGAGACAGGATGTCAGTGTGATGTCCTCTGTGGTGTCAGTGTGACAGTGGCTGGTGTGTGCTAGAGACAGGATGTCAGTGTGTTTTCCTCTGTGGTTTCAGTGTGACAGTGACTGGTGTGTACTAGAGACAGAATGTCGGTGTGATGTCCTCTGTGATGTCAGTGTGACAGTGACTGGTGTGTACTAGAGATAGGATGTCAGTGTGATGTCCTCTGTGGTGTCAGTGTGACAGTGACTGGTGTGTACTAGAGACAGAATGTCGGTGTGATGTCCTCTGTGATGTCAGTGTGAAAGTGACTAGTGTGTACTAGAGACAGGATGTCATTGTGATGTCCTCTGTGGTGTCAGTTAGAGATGAGCGGGTTCGGTTCCTCGGAATCCGAACCCGCCCGAACTTCAGGTTTTTTTACACGGGTCCGAGCGACTCGGATCTTCCCACCTTGCTCGGTTAACCCGAGCGCGCCCGAACGTCATCATCCCGCTGTCGGATTCTCGCGAGGCTCGGATTCTATAGCGAGACTCGGATTCTATATAAGGAGCCGCACGTCGCCGCCATTTTCACACGTGCATTGAGATTGATAGGGAGAGGACGTGGCTTCTTATACATAGGAGCCTATCTCTCACTGATACATTTATGTAATGATTTTCAGAAAACCTCCTAGAGATTTTCAGATGTCTTTATAGATTTGTGTTCTCAGTCTATGCTGTCAGCACATCAAATAGCATCGGAGGAAATATTGTCTATACAGAATATAGCTCATACACTTTGGGATTAGCTTTGTTTATTTCGGGCAGATCAGTACTAATCATGTATTACGCATCAGGCAGGTACACTTTATTCATTATGATACCCCTATCCATCTTGTCTAATGTGCATATTCTTTATGCTGCCTGCCAGTAGGTGTAGCACTTTTCCACCGGAGGCTGGAGTCTCTAATGAAATTTAATCAGCAATTGCAGTCTTTTTAAATATTCTCTCAGTATATGTTGAATCAGGGAATTGTATATAACTTCCAAATATAATTTACACTGTATAGTCCTTCTCAGGCACAAATGAGAATGGATGCTACCTTGTGAGGGATACAATTATTAAATGTTGCAATGAGTTGCTTCTTATTGCATTGAAGCTACCGTGCTATGGCCCTCATTCCGAGTTGATCGCTCGCAAGGCGAATGTAGCAGAGTTACACACGCTAAGCCTACGCCTACTGGGAGTGTATCTTAGCTTCTTAAAAGTGCGACCGATGTATTCGCAATATTGCGATCACAAACCTCGTAGCAGTTTTAGAGTAGCTTCAGACTTGCTCTGCCTGTGCGATCAGTTCCGTGCTTGTCGTTCCTGGTTGACGTCACAAACACACCCAGCGTTCGCCCAGGCACTCCCACCGTTTCTCCGGCCACTCCTGCGTTTTTTCCGGAAACGGTAGCTTTTTCAGTCACACGCCCCTAAAACGCTGTGTTTCCGCCCAGTAACACCCATTTCCTGTCAATCACATTACGATCGCCGGAGCGATGAAAAAGCCGTGAGTAAAAATACTTTCTTCATAGTAAAGTTACTTGGCGCAGTCGCAGTGCGAACTTTGCGCATGCGTACTAAGCGGATTTTCACTGCGATGCGATGAAAAAGAACAAGCGAACAACTCGGAATGAGGGCCAATGAGTTTTTGTCAGAGCCTGGTAGCTGTGCTGTTATTACAAATCTGAGTGAGTCACATGTTTCCTTAGAGTTGATACAATTACCAACTGTAGCACATTAATATTGTTGCACATCAACTGTTTATCTAAATGTAACAGTTGTAATACTGTTGCATAAGATTGTGAAGTTCAGTAGAGAAACCCACTTATTTGTATCATAAATAGGTTAGATGTCACTCTAATTTTGCTTTCAGCTGGTAGTGTGATTATAATATATACACACCTGGAGACTATTACGTGCAAATTGCTAACCGCAGGTTAATCTATATGCCTTATAGGTTGTGAACTGTTCTAAACATTTATCTGACTGCGGACTGATCTGTACATAATACCATACTTACCTACTTTATTGCTGCTCTCTCCGGGAGAGAGCAGCCAGGTCCATTCGGCAGGAGGGCGGGCTGCAATATGTATGCCTAGGGGAGGTGGGCCGGAGGCGGGCCGGGGGCGTGGCGGAGGCGGATCGGGGGCGTGGCGGAGGCGGGCCGGGGGCGTGTACATCGGATCGTGCCATGTTAGCCCCGCCCCCCACTATGTAATGCCGCTATTGTGGCATTATACAACAGGGGGCGTGGCTACGATGACGCGATTCAACAAGAATCGCGTCATCGCCTGCCCGGACCGCCCACTTTACTCGCTAAGTGGGCGGCCGGGCTTGGGGGCCTGGAATCGGGAGACTTGCCTGCCCTTCCGGGGGGCCGGGAGGGTCACCCGATTTTCGGGAGCCTCCCGGCCATTCCGGGAGAGTAGGCAAGTCTGCATAATACTGACTGACAACTGTTTGTATTGCTAACTGAGACTAATCTGTACACATTCCTGACATATTAGTCTAACTTTTTCTGTGTAAATTACTGACTGCAGGTTAGTTGGTACGTGTGGCTGGCTGCAGGTTATTGAACACACATTGCTGACTGCGGGCTAATCTATACGTATACTGAATACAGGCTGTTGGTACTCCACACTCTAAACTAATCTTTACACATTCTGACTCATGCACATGGGTTTAGCACATGGGGAAAGCGTGATACGCCAACGCGCGTTTCACAGTTCAGGTGTCGTCAGGGCTAACCCGAACGTCTACCCTGCTGAGAATATCTTTGTTGAACCGCACCAATCACGGAGCGGTATGCATACCATGTGACGGATTGGACCTATCGCGCTGCCGCTGTATAATTCACAGTCTAGCAGAACGGCTTGTCCGATCACGTGACTAGAGCAAGCCGCACAGGACTCTGAGTTCCTGATACTAGAGGGAGAGATAGATACTGTTTGTGTCTGCTACGATGTGCTGCGTTCTCTGTCATGGAACCGAAGCCTCATAGCTGTCCCTATTGTGTATGTGTATTTGATTCCATTGTTTTTAAATAATATACAACCTATAATAAACAAATTTATATATTCATGAAACATATAATCCAACTTTCTTATTTTTTTACATAACAGTGTGAAAATAAACAAACAAAATAAAGTGAAAGTGAAAATAAACTTATTAAATAGTGAGCTAAAAACAAACCAGAAAAAATAATAATAAGAAGGGTGTAGTACATTTATTTTAAGTGACTTAGTAGAGAATTATAGGACAGTTATGTTATAAACTGAATTTTTTTTTTTTTTTCTAGTGTATTCCATCAAAATAGTTAGATGAACTGTGTTCTTCTTGTGTGTGGTCGTGGTACCTTAATTTTGGTGTTGAATGACATGCTGTGCCTGTCATGTGACTGAGTGGTAAAAAATGTGTTAAGTGTGTCTATGAAAGTAACTTGTAACTGTATTATATGATATTTTTACTATATAATTTTCCAATCTTCTAGTTACCTATAATGTAAATGGGCGTGGCCTATTTTTAATATATATATTGCTTAGGTTCAATAATGCCTCCTATATAGGGATTATGTGGTTTATTAAATTAGTACGTGTTTGTGACCACTGGCCACTTTTTAATCAACGTGTTCATTATACAAGGAGGATAATAAGTATCCTATACATCTCTTCAAAATCCACTAATAAGGTGTTTGACTCTTAATGCCATTATAATGACTTCTAAATAAGTTGTGCTATTACTTCTTATCTGGGTGAAGGGCCGGGCGCTTGGAGCCAGAAGCGAGAGCCCGCTCGGGGCTCGCCCCCCCGCCTCACCGGGTAAGTGAAAAAACAATAAGAGTAGTGGTATTTCACCGGCGGCGCCCCGTGGCCCCGCGGAAGGGGGCCGGGGGCCTCCCACTTATCCTACACCTCTCATGTCTCTTGATAGTGTGACTGTATATCTGACTTGTGGGGGAGACAGTGGGGAGCAGTTAGAGTCTGAGAGCAGGAGTACATATTTTAACATACAGTGCACACTTTTGCTGCCAGAGTGCCACACCGCCATTGTGACCACACTGACCACCAGTATATATTGTGATTGTCTGCTTAGGAGTACTACTTGCAAGTTGCTGATAGTGTGACCAGTAACCTGACCACCAGTTTAATTAATCACCACCAGTTTAATATATATATATATATATCTATATATATATATATATATATATAATTGTATATAATATATATATAATTGTATACCACCTACCCGTGTTTTTTTTTTTTTTTTTTATCTTTCTTCTTGATACATACTACTATAGTAGCTTACTGTAGCAGTCTGCGGTGCTGCTGAGCTGACAGTGTCCAGCAGGTCCGTCATCAGTCATTACATAATAAATATATATACCTGTCCGGCTGCAGTACTAGTGATATTATATATATATATATTAATTTCATCTCATTATCATCCAGTCTATATTAGCAGCAGACACAGTACGGTAGTCCACGGCTGTAGCTACCTCTGTGTCGGCAGTCGCTGGTCCATCCATAATTGTATACCACCTACCCGTGGTTTTTTTTCTCTTTCTTCTTGATACATACTACTATAGTAGCTTACTGTAGCAGTCTGCGGTGCTGCTGAGCTGACAGTGTCCAGCAGGTCCGTCAACAGTCATTACATAATAAATATATATACCTGTCCGGCTGCAGTACTAGTGATATTATATATATATATATTAATTTCATCTCATTATCATCCAGTCTATATTAGCAGCAGACACAGTATGGTAGTCCACGGCTGTAGCTACCTCTGTGTCGGCAGTCGCTGGTCCATCCATAATTGTATACCACCTACCCGTGTTTTTTTTTTCTCTTTCTTCTTGATACATACTACTATAGTAGCTTACTGTAGCAGTCTGCGGTGCTGCTAAGCTGACAGTGTCCAGCAGGTCCGTCATCAGTCATTACATAATAAATATATATACCTGTCCGGCTGCAGTATTAGTGATATTATATATATATATATATATTAATTTCATCTCATTATCATCCAGTCTATATTAGCAGCAGACACAGTACGGTAGTCCACGGCTGTAGCTACCTCTTTGTCGGCAGTCGCTGGTCCATCCATAATTGTATACCACCTACCCGTGTTTTTTTTTTCTCTTTCTTCTTGATACATACTACTATAGTAGCTTACTGTAGCAGTCTGCGGTGCTGCTGAGCTGACAGTGTCCAGCAGGTCCGTCAACAGTCATTACATAATAAATATATATACCTGTCCGGCTGCAGTACTAGTGATATTATATATATATATATATATATATATATATATAAATTTCATCTCATTATCATCCAGTCTATATTAGCAGCAGACACAGTACGGTAGTCCATGGCTGTAGCTACCTCTGTGTCGGCAGTCGCTGGTCCATCCATAATTGTATACCACCTACCCGTGTTTTTTTTTCTCTTTCTTCTTGATACATACTACTATAGTAGCTTACTGTAGCAGTCTGCGGTGCTGCTGAGCTGACAGTGTCCAGCAGGTCCGTCATCAGTCATTACATAATAAATATATATACCTGTCCGGCTGCAGTACTAGTGATATTATATATATATATATATATATATATTAATTTCATCTCATTATCATCCAGTCTATATTAGCAGCAGACACAGTACGGTAGTCCACGGCTGTAGCTACCTCTGTGTCGGCAATCGCTCGTCCATCCATAAGTATACTAGTATCCATCCATCTCCATTGTTTACCTGAGGTGCCTTTTAGTTGTGCCTATTAAAATATGGAGAACAAAAATGTTGAGGTTCCAAAATTAGGGAAAGATCAAGATCCACTTCCACCTCGTGCTGAAGCTGCTGCCACTAGTCATGGCCGAGACGATGAAATGCTAGCAACGTCGTCTGCCAATCCAAAACACCAAATATCAGTAAAAAAAGGACTCCAAAATCTAAAATAAAATTGTCGGAGGAGAAGCGTAAACTTTCCAATATGCCATTTACCACACGGAGTGGCAAGGAACGGCTGAGGCCCTGGCCTATGTTCATGGCTAGTGGTTCAGCTTCACATGAGGATGGAAGCACTAAACCTCTCGCTAGAAAAATTAAAAGACACAAGCTGGCAAAAGCACCGCAAAGAACTGTGCGTTCTTCGAAATCCCAAATCCACAAGGAGAGTCCAATTGTGTCGGTTGCGATGCCTGACCTTCCCAACACTGGACGTGAAGAGCATGCGCCTTCCACCATTTGCACGCCCCCTGCAAGTGCTGGAAGGAGCACCCGCAGTCCAGTTCCTGATAGTCAGATTGAAGATGTCAGTGTTGAAGTACACCAGGATGAGGAGGATATGGGTGTTGCTGGCGCTGGGGAGGAAATTGACAAGGAGGATTCTGATGGTGAGGTGGTTTGTTTAAGTCAGGCACCCGGGGAGACACCTGTTGTCCGTGGGAGGAATAGGGCCGTTGACATGCCTGGTGAAAATACCAAAAAAATCAGCTCTTCGGTGTGGAAGTATTTCAACAGAAATGCGGACAACATTTGTCAAGCCGTGTGTTGCCTTTGTCAAGCTGTAATAAGTAGGGGTAAGGACGTTAACCACCTCGGAACATCCTCCCTTATACGTCACCTGCAGCGCATTCATAATAAGTCAGTGACCAATTGGGATCCATATCTTTCGACATCAATTTGGTTCAATGCCTCTTGGAGGTCTCATTAATACAAGCTCAGCTTGTGCTGGTGGGATAGGATCAGGATGTAGAACCTGAGTGTCTACATCCCTCCTGAAGTCTACTAAAATAGACTAACCAGAACATTTCCAATTTCCTAACAGTGCTTGCATTTTCCTAATTTTAGGGATTGTGGTGATTATATAAGTGTGGATCTTTTCTTAGAGTAATGAGTTAATAAAAGTTATGTTTTAATACTTTCATACTAACTAACATAAATAAGAGTGCACCCACACAAGAGTCTTCTGTAAATCTCTTTCTTCTGTAATAAGTAGGAGTAAGGACGTTAACCACCTCGGAACATCCTCCCTTATACGTCACCTGCAGCGCATTCATAATAAGTCAGTGACAAGTTCAAAAACTTTGGGCGACAGCGGAAGCAGTCCACTGACCAGTAAATCCCTTCCTCTTGTAACCAAGCTCACGCAAACCACCCCACCAACTCCCTCAGTGTCAATTTCCTCCTTCCCCAGGAATGCCAATAGTCCTGCAGGCCTTGTCACTGGCAATTCTGACGAGTCCTCTCCTGCCTGGGATTCCTCCGATGCATCCTTGCGTGTAACGCCTACTGCTGCTGGCGCTGCTGTTGTTGCTGCTGGGAGTCGATGGTCTTCCCAGAGGCGAAGTCGTAAGCCCACTTTTACTACTTCCACCAAGCAATTGACTGTCCAACAGTCCTTTGCGAGGAAGATGAAATATCACAGCAGTCATCCTGTTGCAAAGCGGATAACTGAGGCCTTGACAACTATGTTGGTGTTAGACGTGCGTCCGGTATCCGGCGTTAGTTCACAGGGAACTAGACAATTTCTTGAGGTAGTGTGCCCCCGTTACCAAATACCATCTAGGTTCCACTTCTCTAGGCAGGCGATACCGAGAATGTACACGGACGTCAGAAAAAGACTCACCAGTGTCTTAAAAAATGCAGTTGTACCCAATGTCCACTTAACCACGGACATGTGGACAAGTGGAGCAGGGCAGGGTGAGGACTATATGACTGTGACAGCCCACTGGGTAGATGTATGGACTCCCGCCGCAAGAACAGCAGCGGCGGCACCAGTAGCAGCATCTCTCAAACGCCAACTCTTTCCTAGGCAGGCTACGCTTTGTATCACCGGTTTCCAGAATACGCACACAGCTGAAAACCTCTTACGGCAACTGAGGAAGATCATCGCGGAATGGCTTACCCCAATTGGACTCTCCTGTGGATTTGTGGCATCGGACAACGCCAGCAATATTGTGTGTGCATTAAATATGGGCAAATTCCAGCACGTCCCATGTTTTGCACATAACTTGAATTTGGTGGTGCAGAATTTTTTAAAAAACGACAGGGGCGTGCAAGAGATGCTGTCGGTGGCCAGAAGAATTGCGGGACACTTTCGGCGTACAGGCACCACGTACAGAAGACTGGAGCACCACCAAAAACGCCTGAACCTGCCCTGCCATCATCTGAAGCAAGAAGTGGTAACGAGGTGGAATTCAACCCTATATATGCTTCAGAGGTTGGAGGAGCAGCAAAAGGCCATTCAAGCCTATACAACTGAGCACGGTATAGGAGGTGGAATGTACCGGTCTCAAGCGCAGTGGAGAATGATTTCAACGTTGTGCAAGGTTCTGCAACCTTTTGAACTTGCCACACGTGAAGTCAGTTCAGACACTGCCAGCCTGAGTCAGGTCATTCCCCTCATCAGGCTTTTGCAGAAGAAGCTGGAGGCATTGAAGGAGGAGCTAAAAGGGAGCGATTCCGCTAGGCATGTGGGACTTGTGGATGGAGCCCTTAATTCGCTTAACAAGGATTCACGGGTGGTCAATCTGTTGAAGTCAGAGCACTACATTTTGGCCACCGTGCTCGATCCTAGATTTAAAACCTACCTTGGATCTCTCTTTCCGGCAGACACGAGTCTGCTGGGGTTCAAAGACCTGCTGGTGACAAAATTGTCAAGTCAAGCGGAACGCGACCTGTCAACATCTCCTCCTTCACATTCTCCCGCAACTGGGGGTGCGAGGAAAAGGCTCAGAATTCCGAGCCCACCCGCTGGCGGTGATGCAGGGCAGTCTGGAGCGACTGCTGATGCTGACATCTGGTCCGGACTGAAGGACCTGACAACGATTACGGACATGTCGTCTACTGTCACTGCATATGATTCTCTCCCCATTGAAAGAATGGTGGAGGATTATATGAGTGACCGCATCCAAGTAGGCACGTCAGACAGTCCGTACTTATACTGGCAGGAAAAAGAGGCAATTTGGAGGCCCTTGCACAAACTGGCTTTATTCTACCTAAGTTGCCCTCCCACAAGTGTGTACTCCGAAAGAGTGTTTAGTGCCGCCGCTCACCTTGTCAGCAATCGGCGTACGAGGTTACTTCCAGAAAATGTGGAGAAGATGATGTTCATTAAAATGAATTATAATCAATTCCTCCGTGGAGACATTGACCAGCAGCAATTGCCTCCATAAAGTACACAGGGAGCTGAGATGGTGGATTCCAGTGGGGACGAATTGATAATCTGTGAGGAGCGGGATGTACACGGTGATATATCGGAGGATGATGATGAGGTGGACATCTTGCCTCTGTAGAGCCAGTTTGTGCAAGGAGAGATTAATTGCTTCTTTTTCGGTGGGGGTCCAAACCAACCCGTCATTTCAGTCACAGTCGTGTGGCAGACCCTGTCACTGAAATGATGGGTTGGTTAAAGTGTGCATGTCCTGTTTATACAACATAAGGGTGGGTGGGAGGGCCCAAGGACAATTCCATCTTGCACCTCTTTTTTCTTTCATTTTTATTTGCGTCATGTGCTGTTTGGGGAGTGTTTTTTGGAAGGGCCACCCTGTCTGACACTGCAGTGCCACTCCTAGATGGGCCAGGTGTTTGTGTCGGCCACTAGGGTCGCTTAGCTTACTCACACAGCTACCTCATTGCGCCTCTTTTTTTCTTCTTTGCATCATGTGCTGTTTGGGGAGTGTTTTTTGGAAGGGCCATCCTGCGTGACACTGCAGTGCAACTCCTAGATGGGCCAGGTGTTTGTGTCGGCCACTAGGGTCGCTTAGCTTACTCACACAGCTACCTCATTGCGCCTCTTTTTTTCTTTGCGTCATGTGCTGTTTGGGGAGTGTTTTTTGGAAGGGCCATCCTGCGTGACACTGCAGTGCCACTCCTAGATGGGCCAGGTGTTTGTGTCGGCCACTAGGGTCGCTTAGCTTAGTCATCCAGCGACCTCAGTGCAAATTTTAGGACTAAAAATAATATTGTGAGGTGTGAGGTATTCAGAATAGACTGAAAATGAGTGGAAATTATGGTTTTTGAGGTTAATAATACTTTGGGATCAAAATGACCCCCAAATTCTATGATTTAAGCTATTTTTTAGTGTTTTTTGAAAAAAACACCCGAATCCAAAACACACCCGAATCCGACAAAAAAAATTCGGTGAGGTTTTGCCAAAACGCAGTCGAACCCAAAACACGGCCGCGGAACCGAACCCAAAACCAAAACACAAAACCCGAAAAATTTCAAGTGCACATCTCTAGTGTCAGTATGACAGTGACTGGTGTTTGCTAGAGACAGGATGTCAGAGTGATCTCCTCTGTGGTGTCAGTGGGACAGTGACTGGTGTGTACTACAGACAGGATGCCAGTGTGATGCCCTCTGTGATGTCAGTGTGACAGTGACTGGTGTGTGCTAGAGACAGGATGTCAGTGTGATGTCTTCTGTGGTGTCTGCGTGACAGTGACTGGTGTGTGCTAGAGACAGGATGTCAGTGTGATGTCCTCTGTGGTGTCAGTGTGACAGTGACTGGTGTGTGCTAGAGACAGGATGTCAGTGTGATGCCCTCTGTGGTGTCAGTGTGATAGTGACTGGTGTGTGCTAGAGACAGGATGTCAGAGTGATCTCCTCTGTGGTGTCAGTGTGACAGTGACTGGTGTGTTCTAGAGACAGGATGTCAGTGTGATGTTCTCTGTGGTGTCAGTGTGACAGTGACTGGTGTGTGCTAGAGACAGGATATCAGTGTGATGTCCTCTGTGGTGTCAGTGTGACAGTGACTGGAGTGTACTAGAGACAGGATCTCAGTGTGATATCCTCTGTGGTGTCAGTGTGACAGTGACTGGTGTGTACTAGAGACAGGATGTCAGTGTGATGTACTCTGTGGTGTCAGTGTGACAGTGACTGGTGTGTGCTAGAGACAGGATATCAGTGTGATTTCCTCTGTGGTGTCAGTTTGACAGTGACTGGTGTGTACTAGAGACAGGATGTCAGTGTGATGTCCTCTGTGGTGTCAGTGTGACAGTGACTGGTGTGTACTAGAGACACATACCTCCCAACTTTGTATCTATGTGGAGCGGGACACTCGCGCGGCGAAGCCGCGCTCGCTCCAGAAAAGTGGGCTTGGCATATAAAAGGGGGGCGTGGCTTCGTGGGAGGACCCGCGATCGCGAGCCACGCCCCCGTTTTCGTCACTGAGGGGGCATGCCCAGCGCTCTGTGAACCGCTGGCATGCTCCCTCTCCCTCTAACTCCACTGAACAGATGCTGTGCGCATGCGCACAGCGTCTATTCACCGCTGCTCTGCTAAGCAGAGCAGCGATTGACAGAGCCTCCCAACTGATCCCTCCCACCGCGGGACACTGTGGCCCGCGGGTGGGACAGCGGGACAGTCCCCAAAAAACAGGACTGTCCCGCGAAAATCGGGACAGTTGGGAGGTATGGAGACAGGATGTCAGTGTGATGTCCTCTGTGGTGTCAGTGTGACAGTGACTGGTGTGTGCTAGAGACAGGATGTCAGTGTGATGTCCTCTGTGGTGTCAGTGTGACAGTGACTGGTGTGTGCTAGAGACAGGATGTCAGTGTGATGTCCTCTGTGGTGTCAGTGTGACTGACTGGTGTGTACTAGAGACAGGATGTCAGTGTGATGTCCTCTGTGGTGTCAGTGTGACAGTGACTGGTGTGTACTAGAGACAGGATGTCAGTGTGATGTCCTCTGTGGTGTCAGTGTGACAGTGACTGGTGTGTGCTAGAGACAGGATGTCAGTGTGTTGTCCTCTGTGGTGTCAGTGTGACAGTGACTGGTGTGTGCTAGAGACAGGATGTCAGTGTGATGTCCTCTGTGGTGTCAGTGTGACAGTGACTGGTGTGTACTAGAGACAGGATGTCAGTGTGATGTCCTCTGTGGTGTCAGTGTGACAGTGACTGGTGTGTGCTAGAGACAGGATATCAGTGTGATGTCCTCTGTGTTGTCTCTCACGTCACTGTACTGTAATGGCTGTAAGCATTATGGGAAGTGTTCTCACTATGGGACCCATTTATCATGGATTGTATATTGAATGCAATCTGGGCAGGATCTTACCACCCAGTTTCGCATTGCAATATGTTATCCTACAACCTAAATTTATGATGCAGCTTATGCAGGGACAGGACCTGTTGGCTGCCGGGGAATCTGCACATTATATGGTCAGCTCTGACCGCACAGCACAGAGGCCACTTATAGGGGGGGGAGGGGGGGGGGGGGGCAATATCAGGAATGCATCTCATCCTGGATATTAATAAATCGGGCAGCATCACCTCCCCCATAGAAATCTATGGGGGATACGGCTGCATGTGGCGATGGATGGATCTGCTGTCCCTCCTTCTTCCATTCAGGATATGACTAATAATTGCAGCTGAATCCCAAAAACAGGTGTTTTGGGGAATATGGCCACAAATACACTTTAATAAATGGGCCCCTATATATAGGATCATAACATGCATAAAAAAATAAAACAGTAGCATAATGTAAAATTATTATAACATAGCCAACCCTTAGTCATAGTATGATGTAAGGGAGACCTGTCAGATCCTGAACATGTTTTGATATTCCTTTATATTTCCCAACGTGAAGCTGGACTTCCTTCTGATCGAGTCTTTCTTCAATTTCACCAGGTGCTGAGTGTCATCTATCATAGCTGCAGAGGTCAGGTGCGCTGTTATTTATCTATTATTATTTATTGAGATACACAGGTCACTGTACCGCCTGATAGAGCCGGAAGCCTAATCAAATCGGGCTTGTCAACCTTGAACTCTTTTCTATCTCTAAAATGGATTATTTGAGGAAAATTAAAGTTATTTTTCATCCCTGTAATGTACACAATGCGTAATGTTGTCAGAATTGTGCTAAACATTTCTTTGAATCCAGCAGTCAGCAAAAGAGAACTATCAATCCATTTTTTTAACTGAATTAAGGTTGGAATAATATTGATTGCAAAACATGCCTTGTTATCCAATATAATAAAAGGTTAAGCTGCTCCTCACCTCAGTTATGTGTGTCAGTGGCCACTAGAGGCCGCCGCACGGACCAGATGAAAGTGAAAGTGAACATGCTGGGTGATGTTACAGCCTGCTGCTAATCAATTAAAAATATTGATATTACTGTTTCACATTTGCTGAATACAGAGAGAGGTTGCTGGAGAAGGAGAGAGAGAGAGAGAGAGAGTGAGAGAGAGAGAGTGGGAGTAGGGGTTGGTTTTTGCTGTGGCAGTTGACATTTATAACAACCTTTCATATTGAAAATTTACTGAATTTTCTAAACATTTGTTTGTTTTCCACTTACGTTTAAATTAATCTAACGCTGCTCCTCACCTGTGTGGTGCCACTAGAGGGCGCCCGATGGAGCGCCGTTTGGGACAAGGACACACACACCCCTATGTACACTGCACCCCCCCACCATATACTGCCCCTATATACACACTGCTCCCCCAAAACCCTCCATATAGTGCCCCCTATATACAGGGCACCTCCATCCTTCATATACTGCTCCCGCCATATATCGCATACTCTGCACCCCCTCCTCCATATACTGCCCCTGCCATATACCGCATACTCTGCACCCCCTTCTCCATATACTGCCCCTGCCATATACCGCATACTCTGCTTCCCCTCCTCCATATACTGCCCCTGGCATATACTGCATACTCTGCTTCCCCTCCTCCATATACTGCCCCTTCCATATACCGCATACTCTGCACCCCCTCCTCCATATACTGCCCCTGCCATATACCGCATACTCTGCACCCCCTTCTCCATATACTGCCCCTGCCATATACCGCATACTCTGCTTCCCCTCCTCCTTATACTGCCCCTGCCATATACTGCATACTCTGCATCCCCTCCTCCATATACTGCCCCTGCCATATACCGCATACTCTGCATCCCCTCCTCCATATACTGCCCCTGCCATATACCGCATACTCTGCTTCCCCTCCTCCATATACTGCCCCTGGCATATACTGCATACTCTGCATCCCTCCTCAATATATACTATGCTGCATACCCAGGTTACTTGCTATCCTGGGACTCGGCAACAATTAGCAACAGTAACCAGGACACGGATGCAGGAACCACCAGACAGTCCCGCAGCTCTCAAAGCAAAAGCACCGGGGACACGTGTGGCCACTTACTGGCAAGGGGAGAAGGTGAATCAATCTGGCAGGAAGGGATGAGACCCTGTGTGGGGTGAGCAGTGCGGTGACCGGGAGGAGGAGGGGTCGGCGCTGTGGCTGCAGATCATGCGGATGAGAAGGAGTCAGATAATCGGCTAAACTGCTTTATACTGCGTGCAGGCGGAGGGGCGGGGTCCTGTGATTGCCCCTACCACACCCCGCACAGACAGTGTTGGACTGGGACATGAAGGGCCCACCGGGGAATGCAGTTATAGGGGCCCATACTAAGGGGTGTGGCCAGCCTACAAAGGGTGTGTGGCCAGCCTACACAGAGGCTTGAAATACACAATAGTTTAGTGCAGTGTAATGCAACATATCTACCATGTATAACACAAGTGCACAGTCTGGAACCTGATCCCTAGAGGAAGGAGTGGGCCCTCAGGCAGTGGGGCCTACCAGTGGTTTCCCTGGTACCCCTGTGGGCTAGTCCGACCCTGTGCACAGACCATGCCCAGACCCCTCTGGACAGCTGCTGGTGACTACTGGTGTCCTTTATGCCAAACTGCCCAGTACTGGTGTATATAGTGCAGTATCATTATAGACTGCCCATCACAGATATACAGCATCTTTCTCTCTGAGGTATGCAGTACCTGTATATGAAGGGATAATTTTAATGCAAAATTATAGTATTATATTGTATAATATTATAATATATTGTGGACTGATTTTTAAATAATGTAATAACTGAAAGTTTTCTCACCTTAACCAAATAATACATTTTATTGGGGTGCTTCTCTTGTTGACAATAACCTTCCCAGGTCTGAAGAGAGGAGGAGCAAAGCAGGGGGGGGAATCGTGGGAGATGTGACAACATATGCCTTTCCCTCATCACATTTTAGTGAATAAAATATATAAAGCCTGTGTACCGAATACAGGTCAACTGGGGTCTGACAATTCTTTCCAGATCTTGTTACAGTACATTGAAAAAGTTTTCACATTGTGGTAAAAAATTCATAAAATTAAAAAATACTCCATGGGGTAAATTTACTAAGAATCTTATTTTCCCGTTTGAGGTCAAAGTTCAATCACGAATGACATCGAAAGTGTAAATATGCAACTTTTTGAATTGATTACGACTAATTTACTAAGCTGCCGTATTCTGCATTTTCGGTTTTTCCGATGTCGATGTCATTCGTTCGGAACTTTGAGGTCAGCGGTTGACTGAGAGTAACCTCACCGCTGACCACAAAGTTCCCACCATTGGTTACAATGGAGCGCATAGGCGCTACATTGTAACACAGCCGTGTGCTGCCTGTCATACAGTACAGGAGCACACAGCCAATCAGGAGGGTGCCAAACATGGCGCTCCCTGATTGGCTGATGGAACCTTCTTGGACTTAAGTCAGAGGGGGTTCCAGGCATTCGGGGAAAGGGGTGAAAACATGGGGCCCCTTTCAGTTCGTGGTCGGGTATCCGTTTTTTTTTATTTTTTCAAGTACGTGGATTACAAAAGGATTACAAGCAGAGGAGCCTTCAACCATGGATTATGTGAGTATAATTTTTTCTACAGGTACACCATGGATTCTACTGGAGAAGAGGACCGACCTGCGTGGGAACATAGGTAAGTATGTATGTATGTTGGTGTGCATGTATGTATTAAAGTTATACTTTCAAGGTGTGTGTGTGATGTCTTTATTAGGGTATTTTTTTAGTAGTAGTACTACAGGTACCAGCGGGCCCGTTTTTCCGCCGCATGCTGGTACTAGTGGTTCTCCAAGTACCAGCTTGCGGGGGAGGCTTGCTGGGCCTTGTAATACAGCTACTAAAAACAATATCAATCACTTTTCACAAAGGCTATCAGCCCCCCATCCGCAGCCCATTGGATGGGGGGGACAGCCTCGGGCTTCACCCCTGGCCCTTGGGTGGCTGGGGGGGGACCCCTTGATTGAAGGGGTCCCCACTCCCCCAGGGTACCCCGGCCAGGGGTGACTAGTTGGATATTTAATGCCACGGCCGCAGGGCACTGTATAAAAGTGACCCCCGGCTGTGGCATTATCTGTCCAGCTAGTGGAGCCCGGTGCTGGTTTTAAAAATACGGGGGACCCCTACTCTTTTTGTCCCCTGTATTTTTGGAACCAGGACCAGGCGCAGAGCCCGATGCTGGTTGTTTAAATATGGGGGAACCCCTGTCCATTTTTTCCCCCATAGTTCTGCAACCAGGATCGGCTCAAAGAGCCGGAGGCTGGTTTGCCTTAGGAGGGGGACCCCACGCAAATTTTTCTTTAAAATTTCAAACATTTCCCACCCCTTCCCACTGAAATACATGCACGGATCTCATGGATCCGTGCATGCCTAGCCAAACACGGGATAAAAAAGCAGGTCTGGTTTTTTTTAGCACTTTTTCACGATTTGTATTTCAGCACGGCAGTGTTTGGCTATTGTCGGCAGTGTTTGTGTTTTGCACTTTTTAGTAAATTCCCGATTTCTACCAAATTGCAGGGGTATTTGACCGATGGTGTATTGATTCATGATTTTTTCCTAGGACTTCCAAAATATTACGAATGCCCTCATTACTGCCGTGATTTTTGCTTAGTAAATTACCGAGATGACACTTTGAAGAAAAAACGGCATCTCGGTCAAAATCGGGACCTTAGTAAATATACCCCCATGTCTACTAAATAGAAGTGCCTTAGTACATATCATGAAACATTGGCCCTCATTCCGAGTTGTTCGCTCACTAGCTGTTTTTAGCAGCTTTGCACACGCTAAGCCGCCGCCTACTGGGAGTGAATCTTAGCTTATCAAAATTGCGAACGAAAGATTAGCAAAATTGCGAATAGACACTTCTTAGCAGTTTCTGAGTAGCTCCACACTTACTCGGCAACTGCGATCAGTTCAGTCAGTTTCGTTCCTGGTTTGACGTCACAAACACTCCCAGCGTTCGGCCAGACACTCCTCCGTTTCTCCAGCCACTTCCGCGTTTTTCCCAGAAACGGTAGCGTTTTTTCGCACACACCCATAAAACGGCCAGTTTCCGCCCAGAAACACCCACTTCCTGTCAATCACACAACGATCACCAGAACGAAGAAAAAACCTCGTAATGCCGTGAGTAAAATTCCTAACTGCATAGCAAATTTACTTGGCGCAGTCGCACTGCGGACATTGCGCATGCGCATTAGCGACTAATCGCTCCATTGCGAAAAAAAATAACGAGCGAACAACTCGGAATGACCCCCATTGTCTCCAGTACTGTGCAGCATGCCGTTTTTGTGAAAATGTAAGACTAAAGGGGGTCATTCCGAGTTGATCGCTAGCTGCTGTAGTTCGCAGCACAGCGATCAGGCTAAAAATCGGCATGCATGCGCACGGGCTGCAGTGCGCATGCGCGACGTACTTTCACAAAAAAGTATGCAGTTTCACACAAGGTCGAGCGACTCTTTTCCGTCGCTCTGTTGATCGGTGAGTGATTGACAGGAATGGGGCGTTTCTGGGTGGTAACTGACCGTTTTCCGGGAGTGTGCTAAAAAACGCAGGTGTGTCAGGTAAAAACGCAGGCGTGCCGGGGGAAACGGGGGAGTGGCTGGCCGAACGCAGGGCGTGTTTGTGACGTCAAAACAGGAACTAAACAGATTGAAGTGATCGCAAGGAAGGAGTAGGTCTGCAGCTACTCAGAAACTGCTTGATAAAATTTAGAGGCCGTTCTGGAATCCTTTCGGTCGCACTTCTGCTATGCTAAGATACACTCCCAGAGGGCGGCAGCCTAGCGTGTGCACTGCTGCTAAAAGCAGCTAGCGAGCGATCAACTCGGAATGAGGGCCAAAAAGCATTAGTACATGTGCCCGTAAGACAGCTGGATGTGTAGCAGATGCTCCTCTGTGTTCTCCATGATCCTTTTGAAATTCTTTCTCTCACTCTGGGATGAGACATCATGATATCTTATTCCCATAAGTGGACTCGGAGCAGGGGACAGACAGGGACATCTCTGTGGTCATCCCTGTATTGCAGTGGGTACTATGGGCCTAATTCAGACCTGATTGCACCTCTATGAATTTGTAGAGGTCTGCGATCGGATAGTCACCGCCCAGACAGAGTGAAAATCCGCCCCGTGCAAGTCTGTGTACACCGTGTGAAAAACTTTGCACACGCCGGTCAGCTGCAAATCCATTCAAAACTCACCCGCCATCTAATGATTTTTCCAGTCTGTGCAGTCTGTGTAGTCTGCACGTAGCCCAGGACTTACTCCTACAGTGCAAAAGAAACAGGCTGATCGGCCGGAGCTGATGTCACGCACCCTTCCTGAAAACGCTTGGGCAAACCTGCGTTTTTCCTGACACTCCCAGAAAACGGCCAGTTACCACCCCCAAACATCCTCTTCCTGTCAATCAGCCTGCGTACGCCTAGCAATAAAAAAGACGCTGATTTATTTTGCTGTTTGGCCTTACACCTGTGCACTACGATCCGTACGCATGCGCAGTCATTCGATAATCGTCCGCCTTTTAATTTGCACAACAGCGATCAGGTCTGAGTTAGGCCCTATGACAAGTCAGTAGTCACCACAGAAGGTGTGCAGAGGCATTATGGGCTGTGGCAGTGGCCATGCAGCTTCCAGGGCATTGCACCCTGAGTGACGGCTCCTGCCACACTGCACTCACTACTGCCATTCATGTCATCACTATGTATCCATTCACACCAGGCCGACAGCAGGAGCTGATATTCATGACGACATGGACACCTGCACAAGGTCCTTGCTGAAAGCAGGCAGTAATGAGAGCTTGCATCACTGGACAAGATATGTCACACATAGCTGCAGTTCTAAATAATATCTGTATTATAGATAACATGGGCCAGAATGTGTTATTAATATGACCACTGATAAACACACTATAGAGTATTTGCTGTTTTCTGGCTTTTTATCTTGTTACTCTACAACATTCCTGCAGGAAGCTTCCAGCCAGAGGTGTAGCTAGGTGCCATGGTGCACGGAGCAAGGGTATATTTTGGCGCCCCTCTCCCCTGTACTGAATTGGGGGCCTGGCCAATATATGATGGCATGTTACATTTGAAAAGAAACAATATTTAAATTGGTGACAGGGTCAGTTCTGGACCTTGTAGAGCACATTGCGAAAGTTTCCTATGGGTGCCACCATGTATAAAATATGGACAGTCAACAAAAATATTGGGGCATGGACACATAATAGTACCAATTCACATTACACCGCACAGTAGTGTCCGTTATTTACATTGTACCATACACTAGAGCTGCTTATACACGTTATGCCACAGTAGATCCGCTTATACACGTTACGCCACACAGTAGAGCTGCTTATATACGTTATGCCACAGAGTAGAGCTGATCATACACGTTACACCACAGTAGAGCCGCTTATACATGTTACGCCACAGAAGAGCTGCTTATACATGTTAAGCTACACAGTAGAGCTGCTTATATACGTTATGCCACAGAGTAGAGCTGCTTATACATGTTACACCACAGTAGAGCCGCTTATACATGTTACGCCACAGAAGAGCTGCTTATACATGTTAAGCCACACAGTAGAGCTGCTTATATACGTTATGCCATACAGTAGAGCCGCTTATACATGTTACGCCACAGAAGAGCAGCTTATACATGTTACACCACACAGTAGAGCTGCTTAAACACATTATGTCACATGCCACAGTAGAGCTCCTTATATACGTTACACCATAGTAAAGCCCCTTATACATGTTATGCCATGGTAGAGCCCCTCATACACGTTACTCCACAGTAAAGCCACTATGGAAGCAGCTGAAGTCAATTATTTACTTTTTTTAATTCAAATAAATAAAAAAACACTATGTATGCCTCGACTCACCTGACCTCACAACCCCCCAATCCCTTAATGAAAATAATGCCTCAAATGAGACCTTCCACAGCCCTGATAATCCCTCCAATCTGTCATTGAAAATAATGCCCCAAAACTGACCCCTTCTCCATATCTGATAATCTCCCAATTACTCAATGAAAATAATGTCCCAGAATTGCCTGAGGGGCAGAAATAGCTGCTCTAAAGCAGCTTGAGGGGCAGAGAGAACTCCAACATGTGCTGGCTGGCAGTGCCCATTGCTGTTGCCTCTGCCTGTCTTGTTCACTACCTAGTATCAGACTCCGAGTCAGTGTGCGCCTCCTCTGTTCCTCCTCCTCCTGCTCTGTGCTGCGCCCTCTAACTATTCTGGCACCTGGAGCTCGCGCTCCGCCGGAGGCACCCTCACTACACCCCTGCTTCAAGCTACATCACAGCTCTGTATGCAGCCATCACACAGCTGCCATCAGTTACAGACACATGTGTAACACTGGATCTAATATATTTATTGTATATATATGCCAGTTGTTTTAAAAATAAATTTTTTATTTAAATAAGCTTTTATGGTACAAGGAGGTGAGAGAGAACATATAGAGAAGGGGAGCTGAGGGACATTTACCTATTGCAGAACATCCCACTAGTTACAGGTGCTGTGAGGGTGAGATTGGGATCCTCCTATATTTCCAGGGCGACTGTGGAGGTAATTCAGACCTGATCGCTAGGCTGCATTTTCTCACAGGCTGCGCACGCGTATGCATTGTACTGCACAGGCGCGATGGGCGGCAACAACTGGGATCACCGCCCTGCGACTGGATTCTGTGAGGAATCCACTCGCACGGGTGTTCACAAGGAGAGTGACAGGAAGAAAGCGTTTCTGGGTGTCAACTGACCGTTTTCAGGGAGTGGTTGAAAAAATGCAGGCATCTTCAAGCGTTTGCAGGGCGGGTGTCTGACGTCACTTCTGGTCCCGGCCAGGCTGAAGTGATCGCAGCGGCTGAGTAAGTCCTGGGCTGAGCAGACACTGCACAAATTCTGTTTGTACAGCTCAGGAGCACATGCGATCGCACACTTGCACAGCTATAATACACTCCTCTATGATCGCAGCAGTGCAAAAAACACTACAGAGTGATCAGGTCTGAATTACGCCCTCAGTTTCTACCAACCAGAAGACATCGATATGGGACAGCTAATTTTACAAAACATAAATGAGGGCGCTCTACGTCACTGTGCAGCGCCCAGATCCTGGTTACTGAGGCATTGTGGTATCAGCCCCTTGGATTGTGATGCTTATTGTGGGCCACACCCACCAGTAACACCTCTATGTGTGAGGGAAAACTTCCAATACCAGCGGGCACCATGTGTGATTTTGGAATGACACAACACGTACTTCATGCTGAATTGAAAGCAGTGATTAATTTTGTCACACTATATCTCAGTACAGTTATATGTCTGTCAAACTGTAATACAATAAAGGAAAACACAACATGATCTCCTGTTAATGAAATGAACCAATGCAAATTACATGACGGGGGCAAAAGAGCCATCAGTATAATTGTATTGAACAAGCTCAGCCAGCACAGAATAGAGCACAGGTTCTCAAACTCGGTCCTCAGGACCCCACACGGTGCATGTTTTGCAGGTCTCCTCACAGAATCGCAAGTGAAATAATTAGCTCCACCTGTGAACCTTTTAAAATGTGTCTGTGAGTAATTAATACACCTGTGCACCTGCTGGGTTACCTGCAAAACATGCACTGTGTGGGGTCCTGAGGACCGAGTTTGAGAACCCCTGGAATAGAGGAAGAGGATGGAGGTTTTTGTATGGCTCTGTATCACTGTGTGAGAGGGAGCTGATCATCCTGCTGACAGTAATAATCTGCCTCATCATCTGCTGTCACTCCACTGATTGTTAGTGTGAATGCAGTTCCAAATCCGGATCCACTGAACCTGTCTGGGACTCCTGTATACCGGCTGCTTGTTTTATAGATGAGAAGCTTTGGAGATTGTCCTGGTTTCTGTTGGTACCAGTGTAAGTAGTCGCTGTTTATATCAGCACTGGCTCTACATGAGAGGGTGACTTTTTCTCCTGGTGACACAGAGATATAACCTGGGGTCTGAGTCAGCAGAATCTCTCCGCAGGTAGCTGGTAACACAGAGACAACACATCATTAATGCTGACAATAACAGTTGTTACATTGTATTGATATATTTATATTATTTATATTTAGTATAAACAATCACCATACCCTGAATGTACAGGTAAAAGATACAGAGTAGAGATATCACAGGCAACATCTTTACAGTTCTGAACTGTCACAGACACAGATCACTGGGTTATAGACATGAAGTCTATAGGGAAATACATTTAGATACCGTGCATGCAAAGCAGGAGATATGCAAATGGCTCACATCATGGTATACGTCTCATGGGGGAAGAGAGAGAACCATTCTATCAGATGGTGAGAGAGTGAGAGCGTATTACATTATATAATCTACAGGTACAGGTATTCCCTCCAGCTTCTCATTAAGCAGCATATTGAGAACATCTCCTCTTTCAAACCTATTTTTAATATTTCTCAAATAAGGTATCCAGTTATTAGATAGATAGATACTGTAGGTAGATAGATAGATAGATAGATAGATAGATAGATAGATAGATAGATAGATAGATAGATAGATAGATAGATAAACTACGGTGGAATGTAATGGGGTGTGAGTTTGTACAAATGTGTGAGTTTAGCGCTAAACACGCACATTTTGCAAACTCGACCAAGGTAATGAGGTGCGAGAATCATCAAACTCACGTTTCCTGCAATTCTAAAACTCGCAATGATGAAACTCACATCCAGATGTTTTCCCATTGCACACATACAACTCGGGCAATGTAATAGGATGCGAGTTTACAACTTGCAACTAAAACATTCCCATATTCTCTCCTAGGATAGACCAGCTTCTGGCTGGTGAGTGTGACAGAAGTATACAGATCAGTGAGATCCGTGCATGCTTCTGCCTGTAATAGTGCTGAAACAGTATAAAAGAATCTCATGATGGACGTAATGCCGGCCAAAATCAGGGCTCTCCTCCTGCACTAATACTGGCATCGAGTATTATCCCTCTCTGCCAGAAATTGCTCCCTTCTCCTCCTGGCATAAGACTGTGGGGGTCATTCAGACTGGATTGCTGCAGCGGCAGTGATCGCAGTCTGAAGCCCTTTGTGGAGTGCACGTGTAGCCCAGTGAGATGCGAAAGCATATCAGGGCTGTGATCGCCTCTGCCTTATTGACAGGCAGAGGCGGTCGAGGGGTGGGAGGGGGTGTGCCAATGGTGTTAGAATATAGCTGGTTACAGGGGCGGGCAGCGGCAGCTGCATGACGTCACACGCAGCCGCTGTGACCTGGGATGCACCAGGAAGTCGCCTGCCAGTGCAGCTAGGCAAATCACTCGGAAATGGCCGCGGCGGCAGCAGGGCCTCCATCGTGGGACTCCGGCGGGTAAGTATACTATATGGGTTCAGTGTGTGTGGTGTAGATCTCCCTGGATCCAGGGGCCCGTGTGCACCGCATACAGGGCCTAATTCAGACCTGATCACAGCAGCAAATTTGTTAGCTAATGGGCAAAACCATGGGGGTAATTCCAAGTTGATCGCAGCAGGAAATTTTTTAGCAGTTGGGCAAAACCATGTGCACTGCAGGGGAGGCAGATATAACATGTGCAGAGAGAGTTAGATTTGGGTGGGTTATTTTATTTCTGTGCAGGGTAAATACTGGCTGCTTTATTTTTACACTGCAAATTAGATTGCAGATTGAACACACCCCACCCAAATCTAACTCTCTCTGCACATGTTATATCTGGCTCCCCTGCAGTGCACATGGTTTTGCCCAATTGCTAACAGAATTCCTGCTGCGATCAACTTGGAATTACCCCCAATGTGCAGAGTAAATGAAGGCTGCATAGGCATGAAATTATATAAGGGGTCTCTGGTTTGTGATGGGTTAATGAGAGAGCTTTGCTAGTTAGATTAGCCTCCCCCTTTACGGGTTTGGTTTGTGTTTTGCATTAGCCTATCAGGGTGTGTAGGGGAGGTAACATTAGGGAGGTATATAGATAGGGAGACAGCAGCAGCACTTCCTTTTTGGGTACCTGGAAATAAGCAGCTAAGTGGTCTCTCCTGTTCCCTTTTACATTTCTGTCTTTTACTGTATTTCTCCTCCTTCACCTTCTATACTGTCTTCCTTTTCCAGTGCCCCTTTTTTGCTGTGGTGTTCCTATTGTGCTCATGCCTCGGCCCAGGCGCAATGCTCCCCACCCCCTCGCTGGCTGAAGCCGCCCACCCCCTGACCTCCGCCGGCAGCCGTGGTTACCGTTCGCGGTCACCTCCGGCTTCCTCCACCCTGCCCGGTTCCCCGCCTGCTGTCCTGCCCACGGCCTCCATCCCTGCAGCACCAGTTCCCGCCGGGTCCTCAGCCGCCTCACCACAGCGGTCCATTTCCAGCGGGGGGGGGGGGGAGGGGCAGCCGATGACCGCGTCGGCCCGGCACCTTGCGGCGGGGCGCGCAGCGATTGTGGACCCATCGGACAGCTCCCCTGCGCTGTATTCGGCTGCACCTGCAGCGCTGGTGGGTGGCCCTGCTGTTCCCTCTCCCCTGACTCTGTTTCCCATGGTGGCTGCCGCGCCTCCAGGGCTGGCCCGTTTCAATAGGTGCATCTGTTGTTTTCCCCGCGGACGGCTCCGGCGGGCCGACTGCAGCGGCGGGGCATGCAGCGTTTCTACCTGCTGCTGCGAGCGGCCCTGCTGTTGGTGCTCTCCCTGGGAACACATTAGGAGCTGCAATGGTGCCTCCTGGTGGTCACACAAGCGTATTGCCCTTTATATCCACACAGTCAGTGGTGTCTTCTAACGTGGGCGTTCCTGGGCAACCACCCATGGGTCCCTCCCCAGGTTTAGTTTACCAGAATTTTTTGCCGGCTGGCATGCCTTTCCCTCAGCCTTTCCCGGGCCTTTCCGCTTACCGCTCCCCGTTCTTTCCGGTGGTTCTCCCTCCTGGGCAAGCGGCACCTCCGGCATGGCCGTATACTATTGCGCAGCCCGTGGGCCCCTCCGGATATTACGCGGGATCGCCGCAGGAGGTACTTTCCACTTTTGCTGTGCCCTCATTTTACCAGCAGCCTGATAACCCTTTTCCCATGCCCGGCGGTCCCTATCAGGCGGGGTGGCCTCCCTCCGCTTTGGGGGCTGGCCCGTGGGCGCAGATTTCTGATCTAGCGTGTCCCGGGCTCCTCTCCCTGTCCCTGCGCTGCCTCTGCTGCCCCGTCCCGCTCCATTCGAGTTTTCCTCAGGGGCGGCGGGTACACCGGTAGTGGTTGCTACTGAAAGCCAGGTGATTCACCCTTTGCTCTCTACCAAGGTGACTGGCGGTGGAAATCGTGTGGCCGGGCCGGACGTGGCTCCCCCGGCCTCGGATGTCCTGGTTTCAGATGCAGTGTCGGCTTCGGGTGTGGGTGCTGGATGAGGCGTCACAGTAGGTCCTTCGGTGTCGGTGCCAGCTCCGGATCTGCCGGCAGGCCCTTCAGATGATGGTGAGCATGTTGTTTTTAATTCCTCCTCTGTGGTTTCTTCTTCTGGTTCTGACGCTAGCAGCGACCGGTCCGGCTCCCCGTCGTGCCCGTGCAAGATGGCCAGGCTGGTGTTTAGGGCAGTTAGGAAGGAACTGGGTGACGACAGGCACCCGCGGAAGGCCAGGAGCACGCCCGAGGCACCTGATTTCTCGGACATGATACATTGCACTAACACGGCAGTCACTAAAGGTTTGCGGAAGAGCATTAAAGATAGGATTAATAAGGGTAAATTAGTTTACGTTTTTACTATCACTGTGGAGATGAAGAAAGCTTATGCTGAGGCTAAAAAGGCGGGATCCACCAGCGAAAACTCCTTTCGCAACTTTCAACAATGGTTGCACGAGTTCTTGATTTTTTCGGCCTGCTTCTTGAACACTAGGCCGGGGGAATACAAGACATTGTCAGGTATTTGTTTTTGGTTAACAAAATCCGTATACAGTATAAGGGTTCTGTTTGACGGCGGTATGACACCAAATTCCGGGAAAAGCACGACGGGTCCAAGGTCATGCCCTTCGGGTGTAAAGATGTCGAGGTTTGGTTGGAGGTCACCGACCAGGACAGGCAACTGGTTGAGGCCCCTTCCAAAAAAGTTTTTTTCTGGTGGCAGGAAGGGCACGGGCCCTTGGGTAAAGGTAAGCGTTTCGCATTTAACGATTCCAAGTGCGACAGGGGGGCGAAATTTAATTTTTCGACACTCCTGTCGAATTTGCGGAGCAGGCCACCCTGCCAAGGACTGTAAGTCCATGCCCGGCAGCCACCAGACCGATCACGGGGACCCCTCCACTAGTACTCATACTCATTCCAGAGCTGTCAAAGTGGCTGGCGCGTTACCCACATTCTGCGGATTCCGGGTTTTTGCTTGATGGTTTTAGTTTCGGTTTCCAGTTACCCATCCCAGACTCGGTTTTGGTAGTGTCCTGCAGGAATTTGCAGTCTGCTCTGGATTCGCTGCATGTGGTTAGGCGGAAAGTGGATGCGGAATTGAGATTGGGCCGGATGTGTGGCCCTTTTTCCTGTGTACCTTTGCCCGATTTGTGCATCTCCCCTTTGGGGGTGGTGTCCAAGAAGGTTCCGGGCAAGTTCCGTTTGATCCAGCATTTGTCCTACCCCCGGGGCGGTTCCGTTAATGACACCATCCCTGCGGAGTATTGCAGGGTACGTTATCAACTCTTCGATGAAGCTCTTGAGCTGGTTCGGGGATTTGGTGAGCGTGCCCTGCTGGCTAAGCTAGACATCGAGTCGGCTTTCCGGCTCCTCCCTTTACATCCCAGTTCCTTTAGGTTCATGGGTTTTAGGCTAGATGGGTCCTACTACATTGACAAGTGCCTGCCCATGGGGTGCTCTGTCTCTTGTGCCTATTTTGAGAAATTCAGTAGTTTTTTACACTGGTGCGTTCAGGTGAGCACGGGTCACACCGGTATTGCTCACTATTTAGACGATTTTCTCTTAATAGGCCCCAGAGATAGCGATGTTTGCTTGCACGTCTTGCGGTCCGCATCCGTTTTGTTTGAGAGTTTGGGTGTTCCCATCGCGGAGGAAAAGACCGAGGGCCCTGGGTGTTGCCTTTCTTATCTCGGTATCGAAATCGACACGGCGGTTGGTTGTTGTCGTCTTCCCGATGACAAAATCCATAAGCTGTTGGCGTTGATCAGGGATTGTTTGGGCAAGGGCAGGGTCAGGCTTCATCAGATTCAGTCCCTTTTGGGTTCCTTCAATTTCGCATGTAGGATCATACCGATGGGCAGGGTTTTTTGCTGCAAGTTGGAGAGGGACACCGCTGGGGTGTCCAAACCACATCACACCATTCGCCTGTCTCGGGAAATTAAGGACGACCTTACAACCTGGGCGCCATTTTTGGTACACTTTAATAGGGAGTTGTTATGGCCCCTTCCACCGGTATCCAGTCCCCACCTGCAGCTCTTTACTGATGCCGCGGGTTCCTCGAGTTTTGGTGCCTTTTTCCAGGGTGAATGGTGCGTCGCTCCTTGGCTCCAGTCGTGGGTGGCACAGGGTTTCACGGCGAATTTGCTGTTGCTCGAATTGTTCCCAATCATTGTGGCAGTCGAATTATGGTCGGCTCGGTTGGCTAATCAGATGATAATTTTTTGGTGCGACAATTTGGGGGTAGTTCATGAGGTGAATAATCAACAGTCCTCCTACCTCCAGGCTTTGAGTCTGCTGCACCATCTGGTTCTGACGTGCTTGAGATTTAACATCAGCTTCACGGCCAGGAACGTCCCCGGGGTTGACCACGATATCGCGGATGCTTTATTGCGTTTCAACTACCGGAGATTTCGTGAGTTAGCCCCGGGAACCTCGGCTCTCGGTCTGACTTGTCCACATTCTATCTGGAAGATTGTAGAGCAGGCCTGAGGGCGTTGGCCGTAAAGTCCTTGGCGCCTTCTACCTCGCGGGCCTACTCGGCGGCCTGGAGGGATTGGAAGACCTACCAGACTTCTCACTTGGTGGCTGGTAAGTCTGTTGAGGATTGCGTCCTGGAGTACGTGTGGAGCCATTACGCGCAGGGCAAATCTAGGGTGGCTATGTCCAAAACTATCGCGGGTATAGCCTTTCACGCCAGGTTGCTGGGGACTGTTGACCCCACGAGGTCGTTCATATTAGATAAGACGCTGAGAGGGTGGGCCAAGGAGACCCCTTTGGTTGCAGATTCCCACAGGCCCATTGACCTGCGTCTGTTGTGTGATTTGTTGGCTGCAGTTTCTGTGGTGACTGGGGAGGAGTTGGAGGCATCTCTATTTCGAGTGGCTTTTTCGTTTGCCTTTTTTGGTGCTTTTAGGATTAGCGAACTGGTGGGCGTTAACAAGTTTTCCTCTTACACGGGGCTTCTATTTAAGGACATGGTACGCCGGGACAGGTTTGTCCTGTGTAAGATTGCCCGGTAAAAGACGGATCAGCTGGGACGTGGCAAGTGGGTGTTGCTGAAGGCATTCACTGAGGCCGCTTTGTGCCCCGTCGGAGGCTTATTTGCCCACCAGGCCCTTGGCCGGTTCTCAATTTTTGCTGCACTCGAACGCGTTGCATCTCACTCATTTCCAGTTCACTGCCGTTTTTATGAGTGTTTGAAACATTTAGGACTTAATGTGGCGGACTACGGGACGCATTCCTTTTCGATTGGGGCAGCTACTTGGGCCGCCACCAGCAGGCTTTCCGCGATGGCCATCCAGAACATGGGTCGGTGGAAGTCCGCTGCGTGTAAATCTTATGTATGTGTTAATAAGATGTGAGTTGCGCCCGTTGGCATTCACCCAAAAACATAGTTTGCCCGCCAGTTTTGGAACGGTTAGCGTTCCGGAACTGGGGCCGTGAAGGAATTTTTAAAAATGTTTTCCTCCGTTCGTGGACTAATTACAATTGGCTGTTCTACAGGTTCACCAGAGGTTTTTTTTTAAATGTTTTCGCCTTCACTTGGGTCTGTTTCCTCGTTATGTTTGTCAATGTGATATTTGTCGTGCCTACTAACAATTAGGTTACTTTATTTTTCAGCTCATAAATTTTCTTCTTCCCAGGTCTGGGTAGTGGGCCATTCATACATTTTCTGGGCAGAGGGTCACCCCTTAGCTGCTAGGTTCGCTGAATTGTTAGGCGTTCGCATGGTGCGGTGGCTAGGTGTTCGGGGTTTACGGTGGTCTGTTTTTTTGTCTCTGTTGTTTAGCAGAGAGCGGTGCTGGGGTCGTCCAGACGTTGTTATTGTTCACCTAGGGGGTAACGACATTGGCCA